>NC_141693.1:5902260-6273525 GCF_964263255.1 Lissotriton vulgaris
ACAAGGGTAACACCTCCTGGTTGGAGGTCGCATACACTATCAAAACCCCGTGATTATGCGAACACGTGTTAGGGACAGCGGAGAACCAAGATATACCGCTATAAGATCGAAATTTTCCAACACGTGCATGAGGGTTTAAACTTGGGAATTGTACGAAACATCCATGCATACCCCATGTTATGCAGGACAAGTGATCCTTTCTCATTGATCAAAAGTGTTAACGAAATAGGAAACTGATTGGATCACACTTTCCTATTCCCCTCCATTGATTTTGAAATATACACTACCATTCCCAGCAGCCCGTGCTGCGGAGCCAAGGGCGGGAACAGAGAGCTAAAAAAGAATTACATTTTGCTGAATACTTGTTGCTGTTTGTGTCCCTTAGCCAATTGGATGACAGGATGTCGGGGGCAAAAATATTGTGGGGACAAAACACCAAGGCTCAAATATCGAGGATAAAAATATTGCGAAGGTAAGTGTGAATAGGTAAGTACAGATTTACTATTCTCAACTCCACATCTGTGCTCCTAGAAGATCTAGATATGAGGCCAAGGGACGTAGCTGTGGAGTTAAGAATAGTAAACCCACGCTTACCCCTATAAACGTACCTTCAGGATATTTTAATTCTGAATATATTTTTGCCAATGTTTTGGCCCCACAGTATTCTGTAGTCACTTTGGTGGAATACCCCCTAGCCGAAGAGGATTTGTGCCTTGTGTGTTATCTCAAGGCTCCTGTGGCTGCGGTTACATGTGTGGCTGAACCCTGAGGCTGCCTCAGGTTCGAATCTGTGTTCATTCTTCCGGCATCGATAATATCACTACATGTAAACACGGCTCAGCACCAGCTCTGGTGCCCACTTCGGTCCGACACCAGCAACTGAACTGGTTTCCTTTGCCTTTATGCCAGTACCCACTCCGCCGACGCCGGAGGAGGATTTGCACCCCATTGAGCTTTCCGTCGAGTGGAGTCCACCAGGATCTCGACGAGGCCGTGTCCGTCTCCCACTGGAGCCTTCTCAACCTGATACTTGACCTTTATCACGCAGTAGTGTCCAGACTTTGCACAATCTTTTCAGCCCTGACTCAGACAATGACAATTTTGATGAAGGGAATAATTTTGTCATCCAATGGGATGAGGAAAATAGTATGAAGTATTCCTTGACGCCCATGGCCTCTACAGATACTGGCCTTTTTTCTCCTCCTGGCCCTGGGACTGAGGACATCGCCTCCTGCACTGTTGTTAGGGAGAGAGCAGCAGAAGTACTAGACCTACAACTCCCTGCTATGGAGGTGGCGAGTAATGTCCTGACAGAGGTAGTCCGGCCAGGTCTAGCTACTACATAACATTTACTACTATTTCATGAGGCCCTGAGGGATGCCAGTTAATAGGCGGTCACTTGCCGCTAATCAGAAATATCAAAAGAAGAAGCATTATCTACCTACTAACCTGAAATATCAAGAAATGAACACCATGAAAGAGCTGAAAAACAACCTTGAACTAGTAATTAAGGAAGAAGACAGAGGGGCAACATTGTGCTCCTACATACGATGATTTCATCACAGAGGCACCAAGACAACGGAGTGACAAATCCTGCTGTATGGAACTTCCTAGTAAACCGACCAAAAGAATTCTTCATGATCTAAAACATAAACAGGATGGACGGTATGCCAATAATCTACTCACCATTGAAGAACGTAATGATGTATTTATAGAACACCCCATCATGGCGACTATCTATGTATTACCCAAAATACACAAAAATGGTGCAATACCACCAGGGAGACCGAATATTGCAGGGGTGAACTCCATCCGCTCCAAAATAGGAGAATTATTTATCGACCAACAACTGCACCATACAGGAAGGATCTCCCTTCATACATACAGGACACAAAAGACATTTTACTCAACAATATCCCATGGGATAAGGATTGCGTTCTAACCACCATAGATGTAGTCAGCCTTTACACTTCAATTCGCAATGAGGATGGGATGGAGGCAGTTCGCAAAGCACTAGCCACCAAATCAGTTCACTACATGGAATCCAATCAATGATCTTGGAAACGCTGTATTTCTGTTTAACCAACATCGTATTCTCCTTCAATTCAAAATACCACTTGCAGCTACAGGGAAGTGCAATGGGAGCTACATTTGCCCCACCATATGCCTGTATCTTTATGGGACTAGTTGAAAAGTACTGGCTTTGGGATGACACTTTCTCCATCTACACTCCCCACATATTATACTTGGTCGTTACATTGACGATTCTCTCTGTATTTGGCAGGGAACACAGACAATACGCAATGAATTTTTTCAGTAAAATCAATATGAACAGGTGGAATATCCAGACCACTTCTACCACTTCCACACCAGAAATTGATTTTCTGGACATTTCAATATATGTAGAGGATAACAAACTGCAAACCAAAGCTTATTGGAAACCCACATCAGCCAATTTAATCCTCAGAGCTGACAGCTGTCTTCCACCCAAAACTATATTGAATATCCCAAAGGGTGAATTCAGACGGATGGGAAGAAACTGCAGCAAGTTGTACACTTACAGAGATAAATCACAAGATTTAATAGAGAGACCAACACAACAAGGGTGCCCTAGAGGTCTTCTGGTGCAAACCCATAAGATTGCGAAACTCTCTCCCGGGAACCACTTCTTACACCGAAGACCTACAACATACCAGACAAGCCCAATAAAATGAGGTTTCTGACCAACTTTCATAACGGTCATCACCGTGATAGAGCGCGCAGGTCACCCGACAATAATTTTACCAATACTCGCCTGGGCCCATAATTCAATTACGCATTTATTTAATCAGGTAACCCACACTCTACTACCAGTTTATTTTATTTTCACTAATTCCTATACCATTGACTTACCAATCCTTGTCACTTGGTACCTTTGACCACATGGATCGGGGAGTTATTTGTAAAGAGAGGCGATCAAAATACCATAACATTGGCACTCATATAATAACCACAGACTCAGGGTAGGTTCAAACTCTTTATCTAATCATCATCAAAAGTCATGAGCCACAGATTAAAAGTAATTAAACTGTCAATAACCAAGATCAGAAACAGTGTATAGCTATGCAAAAGATAGATTATGCCAACCATTTAGCAAACTCGAAATAAAGGGAAGGTAGGAACAAGGAACATACTAAAACCAAGAACTTTCACAATTATTAACAGTTTTGAAAAAGAGAACACAATATGCAATATCAAAACTCAATTTTAGCACATAACTATAGGGAAGGTAAGAATTGGAACACACTATAAATTCAGACATAATCAAGCTTAACTCCTTAAAGGGAGGGTAAAGAAAAGAAACTATTATGCAATCATGAAAATAATGTTACAGCATTCAACTAAAAGGTGGGTAAGAAAATGGAACACGCTAATAAACAGCAAAACATTAATTAATAGGCCTGGGCGAAGCACTACGCTACGCTCACGGAGTTTGCGAAGTTTGCGCAACTTCGCACTACGCGAGCTGCACGTAGCACAGTGCAAACATGCGTAGTGCAGCGTAGCGTAGTGCAGCGCTCATTTTTTGCTTGTTCGCGGTCTTGAACGTCATGTTCGCGACCGCAAGCAAGCAAAATTACATCCCGGTGAGATTCTCAACGCGGGGAGGTCAGGTTTCTCATTGTGAGTGGTTGCGCATGCTCGCGACCGCTCACAATGAGAAACTACCAGTTCGCGTTGAGAAAGCTGCAGCTCGAGTAATAATCTACTCGAGCAGCAGAAAACTACAGCTCGCACTGTGCAAGATGCCGTTTTCAATGATTGCACAGTGCCGGATGCTTGTCCGCACTGTGCAATCATTGAAAACGCATCTTGCACAGTGCGAACATGCTACTACGCAGCTCACGTAGTGCTACGTGAAGTTCGCTTAGTGCGAAGTGCACTTCGCGTAGCTTCGCGTAGCGCTACTACGCGAACTACGCCCACCCTTATTAATTTATCATTTACTAAGGGAAGGGTAAGAAAAAGGAACATATGCAATCAAAGCTTTGCAAATTCAGGGAAGGTAAGAGAAAGACGCTAATTATATTGACAATTACCCACACGGATTTATAATTACCTAGAAAGGTGTGAAGACCAACCCTGGCCACGGGTCAGTTGAAAAGGGATGTACGACGGTACGACGCATGGTTTTACCACGCATACCGTTACAACGCGTTTTTTACAACGCCATTCGTTACCACGACTTGCGTTGTAGGGGTGCGGACTTAGGATTTTTTTAATTTACTATTCCAACACCAGCCTACGTACAGTAGGGAAGGTGTTGGATAGTAAATTAAATTATTCCTTGTCCTGTAGCGCCCTCCAGCGCAAGTCGTGGTTACAACTTGCATTGTAAAAGACGTGTTGAAAAGGTACTGTGGAATAAAATCTGCGTCGTAAAGGATGTTCCCCCGTTGAAAAGGACAGAAGAACCCCAAAGATTTCAGTGCCAGTAGGCTAGCAAATGCAGATCAGAAAATCAGGACAGGATAACCCTGGAATTTGGATCAGGACCGGACCACCAAAGGTTAAGACCAGCACTGGCAGTTTCGGTTGCAGCGCCTGTGCTACTCCCTCTCTGCAAGGAATCAGCCAAAACCGCGATTGGGTTACAGCTTTCACCAGCAAAGTGCTTCACCAGCACTTCACTTCCCAGAACCCTGATTGGGTCAGCGAACCTCCGGACAGAGTGCTCCGCAGCCCTCTGCTCTTAGTCACCTATTGAGTGAGTTGGGTCAGTGACAGGTCAGCTATTCGGACAAGTCGGACAATTTCTCTAGCTAAACTTACACTAGTCATACTGTTTTCCAGGTCAGTGTACCACCCCTTAATGTTGCAAGTGTAAGGATCCCCAATTTCGATTGGACAAAGGAGGAGGACAGGTCATCACACCACCTAAATTTTAGACTTTTGCCGTCTCCTTATTCAAATTTATGTCCACGCCCATCAAATTCAGGTTCTCATGCCGATTTCTTCCACCTAACAATGGATGTTCTATTGACAATTATAATGTGTACAATTTAGAGTTCATCGGGTGAGTTTCTCAGGAGCATCTTCTGGTCAGTCAGCTCCTTGGCAATAGTCCAAAGGTCACTGCTCCGGAGACTTGCGATTCTCGCGCAGTCGAAGTTTCAACAAAGATGGAGTACAGCGTTACGGAACAGGCCAGTTTTCAAAGTGTAACATGAAATAGAAAAGGAACAGTTTTAGAACACAGAATAAATGATTACACTGTATACCATGAATGTCTACACTGTACCCATTACTTTATAATAAACTATAGCATTAGGATTAGGCAGAACGAACAGCTTAGCAAAAGCAGCAGTGCAATCCTCTCGCATGTGAGAACACAGAACAGCCATATTAACACTAGTGCGCAGATGCGACAGACTTCCCTCCAAAGCTACGAGTGTGTCATGTCACGTGGGTATGACAGACGCATGCGCAGTAGAAATTCCTGCGTAGCAGCAGCCATCTTAAATGCAAGCGTATTAGGATTAGAAAACACATAAGCAAGCTTAACTCGGATACCCAATATCGATGGAAAAAGGGTAAATTAGTAAGACGAACATGTTGATTACATAGTTAGGGTTATTTAAGGTTCACGATTACAAGCAAGTCGCTTCTCGTGCGAATCCTTGCTCCATCAACCGCATTCGCAAAACTTTACAAAAACACTAGTACATGTTGACTGAAAACATATCTCTCACAAATCGGATGGAAAACTATCCCCAAATGGCTGCTCCATTAGGGCGTTGGAGCGCCGCCCCACTGCTTTCTCGCATTGCTAGAAGCAGAAAATAAAATGGTATTTCAAATACCATTTTATTTTCTGCTTTCTCGCACTGCAAGAAAGCAAGAAAGCGGAAGGCAGGGGTACGCCTAGTTGGGGGTGGGCGGGAGGGTATGCCTGGTTGGGGGCAGGCGGGTCGGGGAGGAGTGGTTTGCTCCATTCTGAGTACCCTGACTATTTGGTTGGCCCTGGGGCTGACCAAAGCAGTCATGCGCACCCTATGTTCTCTCTATTTAGGCTGCATGCAGCCCACATAGAGAAAAAGGCTTCCCTACAGGTGCCTAGGACTCTGCACCAATCACAACACTGCCATTGCAGCGTTGTGATCGGCTTACAGGAGGGGCGGGACCTTGCCTGTTCCTGTCCAGGACTCGCAGAGGCAGGGCGGGCCCAGTCATCACCGGTCAGGTAAGTTTTATTTATTTTTTGTTGTACCCAATTACCCCCACTCCCTCCAGCCCCCCAGTGTAGTGCGAGCCGCGACTGCACCAGGAGTGGGTGGTAAGCATCAGGGTGTAGGTGAGCTGGAGCGGGTATCTCGGTCTGATGGGGGTCACCTTTAGTGTTCCAACAGCAGCGGATGTGCATGTGTGGTTGTGTTTGCGGCAGCAAGGCCGCCTGTTTGCGTAGCACATGTACTTTTTATTTCTGTACTATGCATTATTATTTCTGTACTAGTGTGCATGTATCCATCCTGCACGAGAGCCGTGTCAGCTGTGATCCCCGCTCTGTGCATGTGGACACTGTGAACGTCTCTGCGTGTGCACTTCACTTGTGTCTTTCTATGTGCATGCTACCTTCTGGTATGTGCAGACGTCTGCTGTATATGCCTGGTGCACGTGTCTGCTGTACTCGTAGACTGCATGCGTACCTATTGGTGACTATGCCCACTGTGTATGTAGGCTAGCGTCATGTCGTGTATATTGTAGGGGCAGATTCACAAGCCCCTTGCTCCAAGGGTGGTGCAAGGGCCTTGTAAATAAACCCCTTAGTCAGGGCTTTAAGTGGGCCGGGTCTCAAGGGGTCTGAGCACCGGCAGTTTTTTTCAGGGGGCCTCGAAACATTATATACAACTTATAGTTGCAGCTTATTTATCTTCTGCAAGTAATAACCATTGACAAAGCCAATATTACTTACTTGTTGTTGGTATGATGTTACTTGTATCAAATATCTGGATGCAATGACGGAAACAGCCAAAATACAAGTCCGGCGGCACACTATGCTAAGCACAGATTTTTTGCAAAAGTGATTTAAGGCCACGCCCCTTTGAGAGACCCCCCCCCAGTTTTTTCATCCCACTTAAAGCCCTGCCCTTAGTATGTGCTCTCTAAAGGAAAACATTTACTGTTGTAGGTGCAGTTTGTGTGTGCATTCACCTCGTCTTCTGCTATGCAGGTATACCTTAGGCAGCCATGCCTATTCCCACAGAAATGCATTTCATGATTTTCATTCCAACTAAAGGGGGACGCAGTCAGCTGATCGCCAGACATCCCTTTTCTTTCACCTGCAGTTAAATGCCAGCGTCTAAGAAATTCCAGTGAACACAATCCCCGTGCATCGTTTCTAATAACGTGTATAAGGAATGAATAGCAGGGGCGCAAAGGTGTTTTCAGGAGTCCACCGCTGTCACAAAATGCTGAGCATACCAACTACAGGCAGATTTACAAGGCCCTTGCGCCACTTTTGCTTCACTTTTCCCATGTTAAAAATGACGCAAAAGTGGCGCAAGGCGCTTGTAAATTTGCCCCTACCAGTCTTGATTGTATTGTAGGCTGTGCGCCTACTACTCCCGTGTGGGTGAAGAGGCGCTATCCAACCCTCGTGGATAGGTCTTCAAACTGCGGGCCGCCCGCTGCACCCAGGGCCCTTGTTGCATTCGCGCTCATTGGACACAAATGCCTCACTGATGCCTCGAGCGCGCGGCCCTGGGTATTTGGCGCGTATCAGCCAGGCAGGCTCCATTTACAAGCAGCTTCAAAATGAGTTAAAAAGTATGGAAACTGCGACCCTGAGCTTGCCATGGGAACAAAGGACAACGGAACCCTACTCACGGGGAGCCTGGGTAAGTAAGTTGTTGAGGAAACAATGGCTCCTGTGGACTAACAAAGGTTCTCATAATAATAAAATGTGCTCGATGGCAATGTGCAGGGCTGAATTGATGTCAAAAAGAAAGCTGGCCACAAACACCTAGGACTCATCCATTTGTAAAATTGTTTGTATAGTAAGTAGCTAAGCTTAGCAATATATGCGTAGACCTTAGGAATTGAAGTAGTTTTGTACAACAAACAATAAATAAACAATAGTGAGAGGTGTCCCAGTGTAAACAACGTTTGGAACCTGAACTAATGGTGACATATTATGTGACATATGTGCAAGGTTTCACTTTGGAACATTTAGGCGACCATTGGAAGTTCAGCAATGTATTGGACAACACTTTATACAGTCACTAGCAGCCCGTCCCGACGTTGTCCGGGTATGAATTGCTGCCAACCAGTAGTATATTGTTTTGTAGGATTTCGTTTTGATAGCATTTCTTATCTGTGACAGGCCTGTGAAACGCTCCGATTCACAGTGCACTGCTGATGCACTTAAGAGTGCGCGTTCAATAGTGTGTGAACTCGAGTTTCCCTACTTTATTTTTCCTTGCAATATTATATAGCGCAAACTCAACAACATGGCATGAGCACAATATACATTACAGAAGAACACATTAATTTGTGGTAGGCACGAGGAGACAAAGCGATTTGCCTGGAATCACAGGATGTTGAGCTGATGCCGAGATTCGAACGTAGCTCCCCAGCTCTAAAGTTCGCAATTCTAGAACTTGTGGCGGGAGGTGTGTCTAATAGTGTATGTCAGTGCTGGCCATCAATGAGAGAGACCTGTGCATTTTTCAAATCGGTGGTGAAAAAATATGAGTATGTTGCTGGAGATGTGGGCCGCCGTGCCACCAATGTACTAACCGGGGGAGGGTAAACACCCATTATTCCGCAACTTTCTTTCCGCATACCATCACTCCGCATACTTTCATTACGAAAGTACCATGACTTCACAATGCCTTTATAACGCATGGCATTACATTTTATATGCTTTACCACGCATACCTTTACAACAAAATTCATTGTAAATGCATGAATGGTAAAATCATGTTGGTTTTTTTAATGTTTGGATAAGGTAAGTATGGGTATAGGGGTATATGTTTTGTGGTACTGAGGTATGTGTTTTGGGGAGTTTGGGTATTTTAAGGGTTCAGATATAGTTTTGGGTTATGGGGTACAGGGGTAGTTTTAGGGTTTAGGGATAGGTATGGGTTTTGGGGTACAGGTTATTTTTAGGGTTCAGGGCTATGTTTGGGTTTTGGAGTATACAGGTATTTTTAGGGTTCAGGGGTAGGTTTGGGTTTTGGGGTACAGGGGTATTTAGGATTCATGGGTAGGTTTGGGTTTTGAGGTACAGGGTTATTTTTAGGGTTCAGGGCTAGGTTTGGGTTTTGGGGTACAGGGGTATTTTTAGGGTCCAGGGGTAGGTTTGGGTTTTGGGGTACAGGGGTATTTTAAGGGTTCAGGGCTAGGTTTGGGTTTTGGGGTACAGGGGTATTTTAGGGTTCAGGGGTAGGTTTGGGTTTTGGGGTACAGGGGTATTTTTAGGGTTCAGGGCTAGGTTTGGGTTTTGGGGTACAGGGGTATTTTTAGCGTTCAGGGTTAGGTTTGGGTTTTTGAGGTACAGGGTTATTTTTAGGGTTCAGGGCTAGGTTTGGGTTTTGGGGTACAGGGGTATTTTTAGGGTCCAGGGGTAGGTTTGGGTTTTGGGGTACAGGGGTATTTTAAGGGTTCAGGGCTACGTTTGGGTTTTGGGGTACAGGGGTATTTTAGGGTTCAGGGGTAGGTTTGGGTTTTGGGGTACAGGGGTATTTTAAGGGTTCAGGGCTAGGTTTGGGTTTTGGGGTACAGGGGTATTTTAGGGTTCAGGGGTAGGTTTGGGTTTTGGGGTACAGGGGTATTTATAGGGTTCAGGGCTATGTTTGGGGTTTCAGGTACAGGGGTATTTTTAGGGTTTAGGGATAGGTTTGGGTTTTGGGGTACAGGGTTTATTTATAGGGTTAAGATGGGTTAGTGTTTAAGAGTGTTGGGGTATTTTAGGGAGTAAGGGTGGGTTATGATTATGGAGTGCAGGGGTATTTTAAGGGAGCAGCCGAAGCTGGAATGCACAGAACCTGGGAAGAAAAAACAATGAAACATTGGGCACAACGCTCGCTTTTTTTTCCGGAATGCCACGCCCCACACACGTCCACGCCCCCAGCACACAATATAAGACATGGCATGAAGGGCGGCACGTACCACACGCCCCCAGCATTTGTCACGCCCCCAGCACATGCCCACAGCACAACACAGACACGCCCACAAGGGACTACTTTGCTGACATGGTTCTTTTACATTTTAAATGTATATGGTGGGCGTCTGCATCACCTATGTCCTTCTGCTGGAACTGCCCTTTCCAACACTGCATTGGGTGTTGTGATTGGTGCTGTGGTTCCTGAGATTACCCGCCTCAAAGGTTTGGGCTCTCTCTTTATTATATTAGTATAGATAAGTGCTGGATAATGGTTCGCCTTTGTTAACTGTCGACGGTGTTTCGACCCTGTGTGAAATGTAGGGCCTCTTTAGGACCTAGATATCGGGACACCTGAAGGAAGGCCTGCGCTGCCTGAAGAGCAGCGTCACCATGAAAACAGCGAAGAAAATGAGCTCACAGGGGCCCGGCCGGGCACCCGGGTGAGGGTAGTGGTGGGCAGGCAGGGGAGATGGCGTTGCCTCGCCAGTGATGGAGGCGCTGAGGTTCTGTAAATTCTGTCTTGTCCTGTAAGGTTATGGTTCCGTTACGATTTCGGTGAGGTTGTACCGTATTTAGTAAGTACGGCTAATATGGAGTGAATTTATCACGTTAACTAGCGAGTTCATTACGTATTCAGAGACTTTGTCTCGAATATGGGTTCCATTTTGTCCGTGCCTCCATTTTGTGTTGCCATCACGCAGGCCGATGAATGTGGTCGAATGAATAAAGCGACCTGGCCTTCTCGTATCGGTATACATTAACAAGGTTCTTCTTGACTCTAAGGTGAACTGTAAGGAACTGACTCCTTCACCTGAAACTGACCTCGCTAAGCCAATTTCCTTGGTTGATTGTTGTCTGAGATTGCCAATTAATGTTCAGGACATCGTTAACTTTTAGTTTCTTTACACATGCCTTATCTTGCTCGTTATCTGTCATTGTTTCCTTTCTATGTTTCTTCATTACATGCATTGTGCTTTCAATTATGGGTTTGTCCGGCTTGTGGAGATTGCATTTGGGACATTCCTAATAATTAACTTGTGGGTTGGGACAATGTATATTGAGGTTTTTGCTATGTGATGCTGCGTGGGAAAATGTATCTTGGTTAGAACTTTGTACAGTGGGTGTGCATTTATAATGTGAATATTGGGCATAAAAGGAGACGCCTCGCCTTACAAAAATTGAGCAGTCTAAAGAGAATATACGCTATGCTGTATTTCTACGATCTCTGTTACTAGCTGCAGCTAATAAATTTGGTCTTTGACACCACCCAGAAGTATTCCGTGTCTATGTATACCAAGACAGGTGAATCTTAAGACTTTGGGCGTGCCCCTGGTGCCGCTGGGTTTAAAACCCGGTTGTTCAACTGGCGCCCAACGTGGGGCGACTTCAGCGGTACCGGTCCAAGCCCGAAGATTGTGAGGAGCTTTGTGAGGAAATTCTGGAGGAGGGCCCCCACTTCATCGACCCCTGCATGTCGACTGTGGACCGAAGGTTTTTACTGCGAGGCTTCCCCCTTTTCGACGGCTACGAAGGACTGCTGCCCTGACAGTCGCCCTGTCTTGGACCCTCTTGTGATGATTTGTAAGGCGAGACGTTAGACGGTCTTCTGGTGGCGTGACAGACATTTTGGTTAAGTACAAGTTGGTCGCTCCCACGACTTTGTTTGGTTTCTTGGGTTTCTTTGATTTGGTTATTGCAATTACCAAAGCCGAGGGGCTCGTATATTTGCGAGTATATCGTTTTTGATAACCCCTTGAAGTTTAAAGCTAGATTAGTTAACTATAAGATGCCTGGTCTTAGCAAATTTAGGAAATGGTTTTGTTGTATTTGTAACAGGGATTCCCGATTGGAGGACTCGTGTCCGATACCTCCGGTTGGAACTCCAACTTATGAGCTCTATTCGAAGCATGGCATGGGTCCAATTAGGTTAAATGAAGTCTGGGTCCGCTATACGAAGAAAGATGGTGTCTTACTATGGCCCCAACAATGTTAGTTTCGAATCAGAGGTTTTAGATAACCTAGAAGTTTGCTATTTAAGAAGAAAGCCCGACTGGCGATGTTTAACTCTTTCCGCCTCTAGGGTAAGGAAGCCAAACAGCGAGAAATTAAGCAAGCTAAGAGAGACAGGAAATAAAAGAATATATCGATACTACAAGCTGCTAGGCAGTTTAAAGAAGATGAAGAAGATCGTGCGATTGAGGTGTCAGATAGACAACATTGCATGGCCATTGACAAATGTTATCCGGCTTTGCCACCTCTTCTTCCGAATGCGACAAATGACCCTGAAAAGGATCCTTTGATGTCACATTTGTTGAGATTACCACCCCCTTATGTGCAGAGTGCTATGTCACCTCCGCGACTACCAGTTATTCAACCCCCTGTTGCTGTTCAGCCACCAGCTCTTCCCCAGGTGGTTCTTCCTCCATTGGCGCAGCCTCCTTTAGGGCCGCCAACTTTGCTCCCAGTTCTGCCTCAAACTCCTTTGCCTTCCTCTCCTTTACCTTCAACTTCCTTTGCTACTGACCCTACGTCTATGTCACCTCAAAACACTTTGTCTCCTGTCCTTATGTCAACTTCTTCTCCTTCTGCTCGAAAAAGAATGACTGAGACTGTTGCTAGTCTTTTGTCTTCACTCTTTGGGTCACTGAATATGACCCCGGTTTCGGAACGTAAGCAGAGTCGTAGTCAGCTTCCTAGTCCTGAAGAGCGGGCAGTGTTGGATCTTTTGGCTCGTAGATGGGCTTTAAATGTTTCTAGGTATAATTTACAAGCGGTTATGGATGTTTTCTTGCAGTGGGATCCGCCTAAGCAAAGGTATGTTTTTGATGAAATGTGTACTTTTCTTCGTGAAGAATGGGAAAATAATGAGTTGGGTCCGATTCCACAGGAAGTGCTTGATGTTCAGTCTGAATTTGCTAAAGGGACGATAGTGGGTCCCGATGTTGAGGAAGAGGTAGAGACGCTTCTTGCATTTAGGTGTAGACTTCCTTCTCAGTCGTTGTTTGAACCTGATCCTTCTGTTAGGAGGAAAGTGAAGCAGTACCCGATGAGAGAGGTTCCCCCTGTATGGAGAGAGGAAGTTGTTGCTGATGCTAATCAGGGTATTCAGGCTGTACCGGCTCATTTTCAGCGAGTGTGGGTACATGTCCCTTGGAAGAGAGCTGAGGTCCTGCCTCTTAAACAGACTTTGCCTGACCCCCGTAAAAATCCTGCTGGTTATTATAAGGAGTTGTCCCAGACAGTTGATGCGTGCGTTATGAATTTAGCTGACGTGGATATGTTGTTGGGTAATGTAGTCCCTCAACCTTTGTGGGCGAAGATCCGTCACGAGGATCATGCGGCAGAGTTAGGAGATACGTGGGTTAATATTGTTGCTGCAGATGGTCGACAGGTAGGAGGTGCCAAACCTGAGCCTTTAGATGCTGAATTACCTGGTAGGATTATTAATTTAATGAAAACTTTGATGCCTCCTATGCGGGTGAATTGGGACAAGTTAGCAGCATGCAAACAAAATAAAGATGAGAGTGTGTCTGATTTCTTCACTAGGTTTGAGGAAACATTCATTGATCACAGTGGTCAGGACATGAGTACAGAAGGTGGTCAAAGGTTGTTCGTAGATAAGTTTGTTTTTAATTTGCTCCCTGAGCTTTCTAATAAGTTAAAGGACTCTGAGAGTTCACGGGCTGTTTCTTCCTCGGCCCAGATATTGGCTACTGCACAATATTATGAGAATAGAGATAAAGATGAGAAGGATAAAGTAGGGAAGAAGACTAAAGAATTGAAAACGAAGGTTCTTTTACAGCAGGCGTATCTGCCTCACCCCAATCAGCGTCAGCAACCTTCCCAGTTTCAGCAGCCCCCACAGTTCCAGAGATTGTTACAGAAGCCTGAGTCTTTTCCTCCGCGACTTCCGCTAGGCCCTAATCAGTGTGCTTATTGTAGGGAAGAAGGTCATTTCAAGAATAGTTGTCCGGTTTTGCTACAACGTACGAATGGTATGTCTGGTCAGAGAGGTCGTGGTGGTTTTCAACAAGCGCCTAGGGGTAGAGGACGTGGTACGTTTCCTCAGTATGAACGTTCTGTTCCCCCTCAGAATTCTATGAATTATTTTGATCAACAGAATGTTCCGATTGTTCAGTCTGCTCAGTACTACGCGGATGATTATTATGTTGAAAGCGAGAGGGCTGATTCTAATGATAGCTAGGACAGCCATGGACAAAGGGAGGGAGTAGTTTCAGTTCTAGTAGACCAGAGTGGATCTTATGTTGAAGTAATTACATCAGGTGTGGCAGAGCCTTTTCTTTTGGATACTGGTGTGGCTAAGAGTTCTATCATGCACTCTAAACTCCCTGGCGCACCTTTGTCTGGCTTGATGAATGTCTCGGTAGGATTTTCTGGCGCCCCAGTTCATAATCCGGTCTCTTGTCCTTTACCTCTTTCTATTGGGCCTTGTGAATTGGAAGCACCCCTTATTCTAACGACAGGTTGTGGTGAGAATTTGTTGGGTTTGGATTTGTTGAAAAGATTGTATGCGACATTACATGGTTCTCCTTCGGGAGTACATCTTACGTTGGGTAAGAGAGTGATTTCTCCGATGTACTTGTCTAAAGATCGGCTTCCACTGGAATTGCGTTCGCTCCCTGATACTCTTTGGGCTACAGGTCCCAATGATGTTGGCCTGTTGCAGATTCCACCCTATGTTGTTACCCTCAAGTCGAATGCTAAGCTACCTCGCATTCCACAATACAAGATCTCTAGTGATGGTGAAAGAGCTCTTTTAGCGATTATCTATGATTTGGTCGAGAAAGGTGTGATTGAAGAAACGAGAGGTAATGTGTGTAATAGTTCTGTTCTGCCTGTTCTTAAGCGTACTGACTCTTCTCAGCCACCTGTGTATCGGTTTGTGATCGACCTTCGAGAGGTCAATAAGATTGTTGTGCCACAGTTTCCTGTTGTTCCGGACATTACTGCCTTACTGATTATGATCCCTGCCTCAGCTGCTTGGTTTTCTGTTATCGATCTGAAGAACGCTTTCTTTAGTATTCCAATTGCCGAAGTAAGTAGGAATATTTTTGGCTTCTCTTTAGGAGGCCGAAGTTTCAGGTTAAAGCGCGCTCCTCAAGGTTATTGTGAGAGTCCCTCCATCTATAGTCAGGCTTTGAAAACTCAGCTTGATGCTTTTGTCTTGCCTTCTGGTGCTACTTTTATACAGTATGTTGATGATCTGTTGGTTGCTGCTGACGATGAAGAGATTTGTAAAGCAGTCACGCTTTCTTTGCTGCGACATTTGTCTGACCTTCACCATAAAGTATCACCTTCGAAGTTGCAGTATTGCCACCAAGAAGTGACCTACTTAGGTCATCTCTTGTCGAAGGAGGGAAGACGATTGACCCCAGAGCATATTTAAGCGATTGCTCAAATGACTGTGCCATCCACACAGAGAGAGGTGCGTGCCTTTTTGGGTATCACCTCGTATTGTAGACAGTGGATTCCAAATTTTTATTTGTTCGAGAAACCTTTGTTGGCACTTACTCTTAAGGACACATCAAACCTTCTTCCTTGGTCTGACGAATGTCAGAAGAGTTTTTCTGAGTTGCGTGATGCATTGTGTTCTGCTCCGGTGTTGGGTACTCCCGACTACAGTAAGCCTTTTACACTCTACGTACACGAGAGAGAAGGTTGTGCGTTGTCAGTGTTGACGCAACAATTTGGAGACAAGCAGCGCCCATGTGCGTATTTTTCCGCTACTTTAGATCCGGTAGCTAGGGTGTTGCCTAGTTGTTTGAGAGCTACAGCGGCAGCGGCTGTTTCTATCCGACAGTCTGCTGGTTTGGTATTGGATAATACATTGATTGTGATGGTCCCACATGCAGTGGATACCTTATTGAATAAAACGAGGACTCTTACTAGTGCCCGTTTGTCGGGTTATGAGTTGACGCTTTTGGCTAGTCATGTGCACATTAAGCGGTGCAACACATTGAATCCAGCTACATTGTTGCCGATTTCTGTAGAGACAGATGCTCAGGAACAGCATGATTATTTTCTCCAGCCAGAGGAGGAAACGAAGGGTAGAGTTGATCTGAAAGATACTCCTCTTTCGAATCCAGATGGTACCTTATGGGTAGATGGTTCATGCTTTAAGCTTCCGAATGGTGATACGACTGCAGCGTATGCGGTTACGACTTTGCACACAATTGTTGAAACTGCACGTATTGCACAGAATTAAGCTCAAGCAGCAGAGTAGATTGCACTGATGAGAGCGTGTGTGTTGTCGAAAGGAAAGAGAGTGAATGTGTATAGTGATAGCCAATATGCATTTGGCGTGGCTCATAGCTTTGGACGTTTGTGGAGAGAGAGAGGATTCTTACTTCCCATGGTACAAAAATTCAGCATGGACAATTAGTGAATGAACTTCTTGAGTCACTTACTTTGCCGACACAAGTTGCGATTGTGAAATGCAGCGCACATGGGAAAGTTACGGATGATGTTGGTCGTGGCAATGCATTTGCAGATGAAGTAGCGAGAGAAACGGCAAAAGATGTGACGAGTCGTATGTATGTTGCAGGTCCTGCTAGATGGGTTATGGCAGGAGAAATGTGTGAAGATACAATAGAAAGTGTGAAATCGATTCAGGCAGAAGCTACTGAGAAAGAATTGAGTGTGTGGAGAGAGACTACGGGAATGTTGGATTTGACTGGCTGCTAGGTTGAGTTGTCGGAGCACCAGCGATGGTTGTTGCCTGATGCGTATGTGCTCCCAGTGGTTACGATGGCTCATGGATTGGCTCACATCAGTTCAAAAGGGATATGCAAGTTGTTGGCTCCGGTATGGCAGAATGCTGGAATTCCTAAATGTGCTGAGAATCTGGTTAAAAACTGCATGATTTGCTTGATGCATAATCCTGGCAAGGGAACCCCAACTCCAGCGGGTCATTTTGCTCCTCCAAAGTATCCGTTTGAGGTGCTACAGCTAGATTTTATTCACATGGAAAGATGCAATAACCTGAAGTGTGTCCTTGTGGTTGTTTGTGCCTTTTCCATATGAATAGAGGCCTACCCCCTCAAGGATGAATGAACGAATGAATGAAGGGCATCTTGTATTGCGCAAACTTATCCCGTGGGCATCAAGGCGCCTAACAGAAATAAAGAAAACATATGTACCGGAAGCCAACTTACAGATAAGCCTCTGCGAAAAGCCATGTTTTTAATGCCTTCCTGAAAGAACTGATAGAAGGTTGTGATTTTAATTCCAGAGGAAGAGTGTTCCACAGCCTCGGGGCCAAAACAGAGAAGGCCCTTCCGCCCCACCTGACTTTCCGCGCCCGGGGCATAGTTAGAAGATTTTTACTCGAGGGGCGTAGGTCTCTACGGGGAGTGTAGGGGACTAGGAGAGACCGTATGTCTTCCGAGCCGTCACCACATAGCGCCCCATAGACAAAGCATAGGATCTTAAAGGAGATCCTAGCCTGAATTGGGAGCCAATGCAGACTCTTCCTGGCTAGGGTGGAAGATGAGCGGCCAGGGACGTCAAGAACGAACCTAGCTGCCGCATTCTGTACAGTCTGCAGGCGTTGTATGAGGCCTAGGTTAATACCCGAGTAGAGTGCATTACAGTAATCTAAGCGGGACGTGACAAGGGCCACTACAGTCTGTTTCCGGGCTTTCAGAGAGAGGTAGTGAGTGATTTTCCTCAGGGTGTTGATGACACCCCAGCAGGTAGAGACTGTTCTATTTACCTGCTGGTCCAAAGGATAATACTGCTTTATCTACAGCCAAGGTTTTACTCAAAGAATATTTCCCTAGATATGGTTTGCCGAGAATGGTATGGAGTGACAACGGAAGTGAATTCGTGGGTCAGATTATGAAGAAAGTGTGTGCGGGTTTGGGAATCAGGCAGAAATTTCATGCTGCGAATCACCCTCAGTCAGCTGGTTTGGTCGAGTGCTACAATGGCACTCTTAAACTTAAATTGGCCAAGATACAAGCAAGCACTGGCCTTACATGGCCAGACGCTTTACCGTTGGCACTTTTGTCCACAAGAACGACGGTACATTCTTGTGTGGGACTTAGCCCATACGAGATTGTTTTCGGTCGCCCAGCAAATGTTTGGGGTGTACCGATGCCGAATAAATATAGCTACATTGAGTATCCTATGTTGGTTGATTACTTACATGACTTGACTGCTAAATTGCGTGTTCTTCACCAACAGGTGCATGATACTTTACCTTCAGCTTCGGTGGATGCAGGTCACTCGTTTCAACCTGGCGAGTGGACCCTCGTGAGAAACTTCCAAAGGACAAAGAATCTGGAACCGAGGTGGACAGGTCCATACCAAGTGTTATTGGCGACTCGGACTGCCGTCAAGGTTTGCGGCAAGAAAAACTGGGTGCACGGCACCCATTGTAAAAGGGTACCCTTACCCTTACCATACGACCAGTGGGTCAGAGATGGTATTGCCGATTCTGAGACTGAAAGGGTTCCGAGATTTGTGCCTTTTAGTGACGCACATTTGCAATGGACTCAGTTGGAACGTGCGGATGACGAAGTTCTGCAAGAAGCTGTGCCATCGCATTTGTGACTTGACATTACGCAACCAGAGACACTTTTCCAGGATCAGATGGTGCCTGGTAAAGAACGCTATAATCTGCGGTCTAAAATGGACAAATACATTTTTTTGAGAATTATACTCTTTCAGACAAGAAACCTTTTTGTTCTATTTTTCTTTTTTGAGCTACCATCCGAGCTCAGCTGCAGGGTCACGGTATAAGTTCTTAAGGGGTGACCCGCGTATTGATGAAAGGTCTGCGGTTCTAGGGACGTCTAGGACGCCTGGACGCACACTTAAGTGAAGAAGGAAAATTGCCGTGAGCAGCACGTTAGAGGATGGAGTTTTTTGTAACTGAGAGAGTTGTTGATAAAATGGATTTTAAGACAAGATTCTATACATTAATACGTAGCAAATGTTTTATTATATTGTGTTCTTTAATGTCTTTAAGTATCACATTAGCTTGTGTGGGTTGGATTGTTTATGCTACGCCACTGAAATCTGCACCCACTTCCCAACCTAAGCTTTCCTCTACTACTGTTTCTTTGCACCAATTTTACACGTTGCCTGAACATGAACAGACAAGGAGGTCAGAATTTGTCAACAATTAGTTTATACAGCTGTTGCATCAGCATCAGTTGGTAGTAAATACCACTAATTGCTGGGTTTGTGGTCTTATGCCTCATACGACAGATAGAGGTATGCCTTATTTGGTTTTCCCTTTTTCTTTCAATGGGTCTGTATGGGCTTTTCAGACTATGTTCATCTATGCAAATGAGGTATATCCCTTTCGTTCTGTGAAAGACAACCCGAGTAATAGTGCCTCGATAAAAGGAATAGTAGATATGATCCGAGATATTGATGCATATAATGCTATCCCTAAGGATGAGGCACAGGCTTATGTTGGTTGGAACGTGACTGGATACAGTACCAGCTTGACAGAGAAGGAGAGACGAAAAAGGTCTCCTCCGATTTGGATTGTACCACATCGAGGCCACTTTTGTTTGCAAGGTAGTGGTCGAAATCCGAGAGTTCAGCTAGGTAAGAGTGTGTGTGCTCAAACCTATGTCTATTCATCTCAGACTTCTCCTCCGTTCGTGCCAGCTAAAGGCACGTATTTTGTTTGTCACGACAGAGCCTATACATGGTTGCCGCCTGATTTTTCGGGAACTTGTTATGTGGCATTTTTGCTTCCTCCTACATACACTACAATTCCAGACTATCATAGGACAAGATATGGTAGAGGTGTCTTCGATCAGGAAGATACTGAAGCACAAGAAGTAGGAGACTTTTTCAAGGGTTTCCTACCGTTTTGGGGTCCTATGGCCAATAGCAGGAATATACGACAACTTACGAGAGTGGTTAAGGCCACTATAAATGAAACTGCAGGTGCCCTTAGTAATGTTACCGCTGAGCTTCAAGCGGATCGCCTTATGACGTTGCAGAATCGTATGGTGTTACACATCATACTTGCAGATCGAGGAGGGGTATGTAAATTGATCCAATCTAGTTGCTGTGTTTTCATACCAGATAATTCCCCTACAGTATACCAAGCCATCTCTAGACTGCATAAGATTTCTGAGTATATTCATATGGACGAAGGAGACTGGTCATTGACTGGATGGTTTTGGTGCCTACTGTCCAAATGGGGATGGAAGATTCTGACATTCTATGGTATGGTTTTAGCTATCCTTTTCTCTTGCTGTCTTTGCATCCAGTGTGGTCCCGCCACTTGTAGTCTTTGTACTACCTTGTGTGTGCGGAGACCTGTCTCGAGAGAAGTGGAGAGTAGTAGGATGATGCTCCAGCAACACCTTGATGATCTGATGAATATTGATATAGACCTAGATTCAGATTAACATGAGTTTGGGTTATTGCCTACGTAATGGCAAAAGGAGGGGCTGAGGTTCTGTAAATTCTGTCTTGTCCTGTGAGGTTATGGTTCCGTCACGATTTCGGTAATGTTGTACCATATTTAGTAAGTACGACTAATATGGACTGAATTCGTCATGTTAACTAGCGAGTTCATTACGTATTCAGAGACTTTGTCTCGAATATGGGTTCCATTTTGTCCGTGCCTGCATTTTGTGTTGCCATCACGCAGGCCGATGAATGTGGCCGAACGAATAAAGCGACCTGGCCTTTTCCTATCGGTATACATTAACTAGTTTCTTCTTGACTCTAAGGTGAACTGTAAGGAACTGACTCCTTCACCTGAAACTGACCTCGCTAAGCCAATTTCCTTGGTTGATTGTTGTCTGAGATTGCCAATCAATGTTCAGGACATCGTTAACTTTTAGTTTCTTTACACATGCCTTATCTTGCTCGTTATCTGTCATTGTTTCCTTTCTATGTTTCTTCATTACATGCATTGTGCTTTCAATTATGGGTTTGTCCGGCTTGTGGAGATTGCATTTGGGACATTCCTAATAATTAACTTGTGGGTTGGGACAATGTATATTGAGGTTTTTGCTATGTGATGCTGCGTGGGAAAATGTATCTTATTGGTTAGAACTTTGTACAGTGGGTGTGCATTTATAATGTGAATATTGGGCATAAAAGGAGACGCCTCGCCTTACAAAAATTGAGCAGTTTCCTGTGAATATACGCTATGCTGTATTTCTAGGATCTCTGTTACTAGCTGCAGCTAATAAATTTGGTCTTTGACGCCACCCAGAAGTATTCTGTGTCTCTGTATACCAAGACAGGTGAATCCGAAGACTTTGGGCGTGCCTCTGGCGCCGCTGGGTTTAAAACCCGGTTCTTCAGCGCTGAACTCTGTTTTGTTTTCTTGATCAAAGTTTGATGATGAGTGCCGCAGGAACCGAGGAGCGTCCGTCTCCCTGTTCGGTACGATGCCGTGGCATTTTACGCAGCCGGTTCCGACATCCCTTGTTGCTTTGCTCACAGTCACGTTTGAATTTCAGATGTTGTGCTTCATTTTGCACAGTTTTCTCAGCGCTTCGCAAACGAGGTCCCTTCACAAACTGTGACTGCGGTCAGCCCTGACATCCCGGGGCCACATGGACTCTGGAATCACTAAAAAATATAGAAATAGCAGACACGCTGACCCGGGTACCGGCAGCTTATCTTTATTTTCCAGGTACACACTTGGATCAGTTAGTTGGCCGAACAAACAGCAGCTTTAAAAAACAAGCATTTGCAATGCAATCGGTCTCGCCTTTGGGGCCTTATAAGTGTTTAGACATGCATTATATTATCCCATATTACTGCAATGGACGCTGTGGTAGTGATTATAAGTGTGGCAGTACAGATCCATGAGCGCCAATTTAAAGAGTTAACAATACATATATTTTTATTCAGCACAAAGATGCCCGAAGATTAAACGAATTCTTTACCACTATACCTTATATTGTAATGAGCACTCACTATAAAGTGTACTTCACTGCCTATGGTCCATCGCATCTATCCTCTCTGTTGGTGCCTGCCGCAGATCGGCCTCGCTTGATACGCGGACAAATAAGCTCAGTCAGCTTTAGCTGGAGAAAAGAAGGCACCCGCAAGAGGAATGCCCCCCACCCGTACTTACATCAGGTTTGCTGCACACCAACCCCATGCTACAAATGGGACTTGCACTGTACACGGCGTGAAATGGGCTTTGCGCCACTAGCGCCCTTTAACATTCCCAGAGGCATATTTAAACATTGACACATTCCCGTTTAATTCGGATTATGAAAGGAAACCTGTTTGCAAAAATATAGAAATAAAGCGAGATCTCGTAGACGCTGTTTTTCTCAAAAAGTCCTTAAAATTAGAGGTGATTACCAGGTACTATATATTAGATTGCAGACGATCATCACCGTTTGAGGAGGAGACAGGCATCTTTTAGGGAACCCCAAGGTAAGAAAGTGAATGAGCTCAACGGAACTCATTATAGAATGCGCCGCTGTGATTTAAAAACAATTAAGATAAAGGTACCCTCCAGCTAACACGAAGTGAAACTGCAAATCTTTTACGATAATCGTTCTCCTCGCCTGGGCAAACATTGCATTTCGTGCAAATTCCGGTTTTGTGCACCCACCGGTGCATCGGCACGGAAGGTTGAGTCGAGTCTGCACCTCGCCTTGTTTCTTTACTATGGTGATAGTCGGTAGTTTAACCCCTTGAGTAAGCGATGTGACCGGCATTCATGTGCCCAGGTCTCGTGGTTTCGTGGGGGTGTGAGCAGTTGTAATGTATATTTTCACGGAGGATTAATTTATAATGGCAACAAGCTCAAATAAAACACTTTTGTACCATTTAAAATAAATGGACAATTTAGTGCTTTATTCACCTGTTAGTTTCATGTTGCAGTTTTTGTTCTGTTACGTCTTTGGTGTGAGCTCACGTGTTTACAAGTATCGCGCAGGTGAGACCTTTTCTTTCATCTAACTAATATAATAGAGAGCCCAAACCTTTGAGGCGGGTAACCTCAGGAACCACAGGACCAATCACAACACCCTGTACAACGTTGGAAAGGGCAGTTGCAGCAGAAGGACACAGGCTATGCAGACGCCCACCATATACATTTAAAAGGTAAAAGAACCGTGCCAGCAAAGTAGTCCCTTGTGGGCGTGTCTGCGTTGTGCTGTGGGCGTGTGCTGGGGGCGTGACAAACGCTGGGGGCGTGTGGTACGTTCCGCTCTTCATGCCATGTCTCATATCGTGTGTTGTGGGCGTGTGCTGGGAGCGTGGGCATGTGCGGGGCGCGGGATTACGGGAAAAAAAAGCGAGCGTTGTGCCCAATATTTCATTGTTTTTTCTTCCCAGGTTCTGTACATTCCAGCTCCGGGTGTCCACCCTGCTCCCTTTAAATACCCCTGCACCCCATAATCATAACCCACCCTTACTCCTTAAAATACCCCAACACCATTAACACTAACCCATCTTAACCCTATAAATATACCCTGTACCCCAAAACCCAAACCTATCCCATAACCCTAAAAATACCCCTGTACCCCAAAACCCAAACCTAGCCCTGAACCCTATAAATACCCCTGTACCTCAAAACCCAAACCTACCCCTGAACCCTAAAAATACCCCTGTACCCCAAAACCCAAACCTAGCCCTGAACCCTAAAAATACCCCTGTAACCCGAAACCCAAACCTAGCCCCGAACCCTTAAAATACCCCTGTACCCCAAAACCCAAACCTAGCCCTGAACCCTATAAATACCCCTGTACCTCAAAACCCAAACCTACCCCTGAACCCTAAAAATACCCCTATACCCCAAAACCCAAACCTAGCCCTGAACCCTAAAAATACCCCTGTAACCCAAAACCCAAACCTACCCCTGAACCCTAAAATACCCCTGTACCCCAAAACCCAAACCTAGCCCTGAACCCTTAAAATACCCCTGTACCCCAAAACCCAAACCTACCCCTGAACCCTAAAAATACCCCTGTACCCCAAAACCCAAATCTAGCCCTGAACCCTAAAAATACCCCTGTACCCCAAAACCCAAACCTAGCCCTGAACCATAAAAATAACCATGTACCCCAAAACCCAAACCTACCCCTGAACCCTAAAATACCCCTGTACCCCAAAACCCAAACCTACCCCTGAACCCTAAAATACCCCTGTATCCCAAAACACAAACCTAGCCCTGAACCCTTAAAAACCCCTGTACCCCAGAACCCAAACCTACCCCTGAACCCTAAAAATACCCCTATACCCCAAAACCCAAACCTAGCCTTGAACCCTAAAAATACCCCTGTACCCCAAAACCCTTACCTATCCCTAACCTCTAAAACTACCCCTGTACCCCATAACCCAAAACTATATCTGAACCCTTAAAATACCCAAACACCCCAAAACATATACCCCTATACCCATACTTACCTTATCCAAACATTTTATAAAACAAAACATGCTTTTACCCTTCATACATTTACAACGAATTTCGTTGTAAATGTATGCGTGGTAAAAGCATATAAAATGTAATGCCATGTGTTATAATGGCATTGCGGAGTCATAGTACTTTCGTAATGAAAGTATGGGGAGTGATGGTATGCGGAAAGAAAGTTGCGGAATAATGGGTGTTTACCCTCCCCCGGTAAGTACATTGGTGGCACGGCGGCCCACATCTCCAGCAACATACTCATATTTTTTCACCACCGATTTGAAAAATGCACAGGTCTCTCTCATTGATGGCCAGCACCAACATACACTTTTAAACACACCTCCCACCACAAGTTCTAGAATTGCGAACTTTAGAGCTGGGGACCTACGTTCGAATCTCGGCATCAGCTCAACATCCTGTGATTCCAGGCAAATCGCTTTGTCTCCCCGGGCCTACCACAAATGAATGTGTTCTTCTGTAATGTAAATTGTGCTCATGCCATGTTGTCGAGTTCGCGCTATATAATATTGCAAGGAAAAATAAAGTAGGGAAACTCGAGTTCACACACTACTGAACGCGCACTCTTAAGTGCATCAGCAGTGCACTGTGAATCGGATCGTTTCACAGGCCTGCCACAGATAAGAAATGCTATCAAAACGAAATCCTACCAAACAATATAGTACTGGCCGGCAGCAATTCATAGCCGGACAACATCAGGACGGGCTGCTAGTTGTTTATATACTGAGTCAGTTCGCCACGCTTTGCACGCAGACCACCCCCTTTCTCGCCTGTTGCCTGCTAGCGTTCATAGACCATTACGTATAAGGTGTGAATGCAAATATACAAATATATACTCAAATTTCACTGTAAAACCTATATGGAACGGGTTTCATTGTGTAAATGTTGTTCTATACGTACGAACAATGATATTCCAACCGTACAGAAATCCATGACAGTGTTGTACGTGGAAAGCAGATATTCCGTCTTGTAGTGACTGCCCAGTGTTACATTTGAAAATGCTTTGTGGGATAAGCGGGGTAAGTTATAGACATGTAAAGGAGGGGGGATTGAGATATTTTTAGGGGGAATGAGAGATTTGAAGGAATTAATGTGGCAGTTTAAAGGGAGGAGACGGGAGTCATTTTGGGGAGGGTCGTGGGGGGTGTCTGAAGTTTATAGAGAAAGGTTAATGTGTGTGAAGTAAGGGATGAGAGATATGGCTGTGGGGTGAGATATAACCCAGAGGAGGGATACATGTGCTATACGGGATGTTTGAAACCCTTTTGGGGCCGTATTTATGAGAGATTTTGAGTAGAATATATCAGATAGGCTTGGCAGGGGAGGTTAACAAGTTTTAACAAGCATCGAACTCGTGTCTTTATGGGGCCATGTGTTTCTAATTAGCGTGGAGGCGCGCACTACCCGACCTCTCAAAGGAAATAAATCTTGACAAAACCAAGATTTTTTTCCTTTGAGAGGACGCTACACGCTAATCAGAAACAAATGGCCCCAAAAAGATAAGGAAGTGCTTTGCGACAGACGCAAAGCAGACGAGCCAGTCCGGATGGGCCGAAAGGTTGGCAACAAAAATACCCCATTTCTAATGGCAGGCCACCATTTAGCATAACGGTGACACAAGCCAATGGAAATGAGGGGTGGGGCTTCGAGTCCCTTTCTGAAAACCCCTCATCCACAAAATTTCTCGCAGAGTGAGCAGCACTTTGCGCTGCAACGCTAGGCGAGACTTAAAAAATGATTGAGCTGCCCACGCCTGCTGAGACAAGGTGGCACTGTAGAGATGGTGACCACCCCGAGCATGCAGCAGAGGAGATGGTACAGTGTAGGATGTTTACATCGCCTGTGCCACCCGGGAGAACAATATACCATGATGGAGGAACGGGACCGGGAATGTGCAGAGCTCGCAGAAAGCACCGTATGATTGGTCAACTCCGTGCCAGATAACTGCTATATGAAGGAGTTTGAGACATGATCGTTCAAAAGTAGGACATCTTTTCCCATACTGGATTTTTTCTGTAATGGCCACCCATGTCGCTTTCTGCCATGAAAATATGCAGAATGAAAACGTTCAATAAAAAGCAAATTTTTCAACCTCAGCCACTAGGCACTACGTCACAACGTGCTCCAGTCTCACAAGATAAAAGGTTTCACTTTGCGACAGAGGTTCTTTTTTACTAATTGAACTCCCAAAATAAAATGCGTAACATAAAATGCGTACCCCAGATTTTAAGAGACCAGGCACTATTCATGGCATATTCTTGATTTTTATGGAGAGAAAAAACACATGACAAATTATCATAACTTTATAGGGTTGGCAACTGTAGACTCGAGACCTCATTCTCCAGCCCTTTAATTGTAGTTTCCTCAGGTCACAGACAAGACAGTTTAATTTTTGTTTATATTAGAATCAGTCAGTGTCGTGTTGTGCGTTTCATTATTCAAAATATGTTTCCCCTGATGATGTCATATATGAAATCAACAGTGATTTCTGTAGTGATAGTTAACACAAGGTAAACAACGAAAAAGTTGAAGAAAGTTCTGAAATCAGGAGTGAACTGTAGACACAGATGCCTCGTGCCGGGCATCCTTTACTATATATGTATACACACATGCACATACCCACACCCACACACACCACTCACTTCTCAGTTTAAATGATTTATGAATTGGATGGTCGACTTAAACTCATTTTTATTATTATTATTAAATGGGTTTTATTAAGCGCAGACTACCCGGAGGCCTCGTAGCGCTGATTGTGACTGAGGGGCAAGTAAGGGTAGTGTGATTTACGTGATAAGAATGGTTTTTAATTCCTTCCGGAATTTTAGGAGATTAGGCTCACCGCGCAGGGAAACTGGCAGAGAATTCCATGCCTTGGCATGACTTTCAAACTGCAAATACAAAGAACTGTTTTATCTCTACACTATAAATTAAGGTAATTGTCTGATATCTGTTTTACCACAACAATATCTCTGCGTGATGCCTGTTTTGTTTGTACGTTTTACTGCACAGTCAATAAATGTATTTATTGTATAGTTAAACGATTACAAGTGTATCATTGTGTTCAAAAGTTAATATGGACAAATGATAACATCGGCATACACAAAGACTGCCCTCTATAGCTCATAAATATTGGCAATTTCTTAAATGATAAATATTTCAGTCGTATTGCTTTATTAACCTTCCTACTTCCTCAAATTTGCTTGAAAATGCACCATTTATCCACTCTTTTTAAAAAAAATTCTCGGGTGGAAACCCCCCCTGAATCCACAGTAGGTTGTTCGGGCTCGCTCGCCGCAGTGCAGTATGGCAATAATTTTACTTCTCACCACTTTCAAATGTCACCAGCCACCACTGCCAAATGGGTTTCAGAAGAGCCAAGAACTAGAAACAAATTCTGTGCAGATCTGAATTTGTGGACAAACAGAAACAGCAAGGACCCAATTTGTTGACCAAACCACGTGGCTTTTATACCTGCCACGATTGCAACGCTTGCACACTGGGGATTAACAAATTGCTAGAATTCAAGTATAACGAAAAAACTGTCCACAAGATCAAAGACTGGAGCAATTGTAATTCCACATATGTAATTTATGTTATCATCTGCTCATGTAACAAAGCATATGTGGGCAGCACCATACGCCCTCTCAAGATCAGAATCCTTGAACACTACCGCAAATAAACAGAACCAGTTGGTCCCGCTCTAACAGAACGTTACCATGACCATCATCCCCATCAAAACATTTCAAATTCTTTGGTCTAGAACAAGTGAAACCACAGTCGAGAGTTGGTATCCGTGAGCTTGTCCTGAGACAGAAGGGGAGCGAGCATATCTTACGTACAAACACTGTGGAAAAAGGACTAAACAAAGATGCTGAGATGCATTACTGGCTCTATTGAATCGCGTACTCACGGTACAGGGACTTCCAAGACAGTCCATCAGTTTGATGTCTATCACACCATGCAAGTCACCTACATTCTTCTTTGCGTGTGACACATAAAAAAACCTCCTTGACTTAATTTGTGTATTGTTACCAGTATAATCAGATTTCCCCTCATTTTTGACTGATTATAGCGGTCTGTCACTCAAGCCTTAACGTAACTTTATCACTTTTTGGGATCTCACTCCAGGTGTCTGTTATCCTGCACTTTATTCCACCTTTCAATATTCCCAGGTCTGCCCTGTAGGGCCACCATCCCCAATGAAACCTGCATACTACAAGCTGAGTAACAGCATGTAGTTCTTGTTGTATCTCACTTATGACTTTTTACTTTTACCAGTAACATGGACCAATGTGCCAAACTTTTTGGGGCAGATTTACTACTTCTGGTGCATCTCTGCTAACCAGCAGGGATGAGCCAGAAGAGTTGTGACGCATCTGCCCACCCGTGCGCCACCACTGATGCGCCGCATTTACAATGCGGTGCACTGTGGCGCACGGATGGGCAGAGGCGTGTCGCATCCCCCGTCGGAAAAGCGGCGCGTTGCTGGAGTTACATCGTAAGTGCGACGCAGCTCCTGCAAGGCTCCGGGTGCCCCTACGGCTAACATGCTGCGTCAATCCTTACGCCTGCTTCGAGCAGGAGCAGGGTTTTGATGCAGCATGGCCGGAAAAGTGACTGAGTGAAATCTTGTACATTTCACTCAGCCATGTTTGCGAGGCGTTCCTGCTCCGGAACGCCCCTCCCGGTGCTGGCATGCCCTCATGTGGCACAGGGCTTTACAACGTGACGCATCTCCCTAGATGTGTCACGTTGTAAATACCCCGCAGCATGGCGCTGGCTTTGCGCCGCCGCTGCGTCACAAAAGTGATGCAACAGTGGCTTAAGGGGCTTGTAAATCTGCCCCCCAGTCTTTAGTATTTTCATGGCATTATGTGCTCTTAATATATTGTGGATTTACTTGTAACAATCTTTTTCCCATTTCCCATGTCACCCCACTCTAATTAGCATGGCTACTAGAAACCTTTCTATGTCCTTTGTCGATGTCTCTTTCTTGAGCTCATTCATTACTCTGGTAATATTTTTCCTTTCACCTTTTTCTATTTTATTAAGAGCTGACTATTTATAACCTTGTCCCATTCAACCATCTTGCACTTTTATCACTTTTTCATTTTTGGAAACCGGGGGTGAATAGTATTTCTTTCATGGCCTCTCCACTGCTTTCAGTCCGATGACGCATCACGTTTTCCACGTCAGGCTTGAGGCCTTAGGTATGAGCCTGACTCGCTCTGGAGGTGACTTTCTTTTTCCTGGATCTGACACACGGAATGATTGGGGACTGTTTCATCGCCGTTTCTGTTCCTCTCTTTGCTGCCCCGTTTTCTCTTGATTTTCAGGCTTTGCTTGTGTCGGGCCGGAGTCTTTCACGTTTCAAGTTATTCTTTCCATGTATTGCTTTTGCTAAGGACCAAGGGGCAGATTTACAATACCTGGCGCATCCCTGCATATCAGCAGGGATGCGCCAGTTATTTTGCGTCACAGCTGAAACCGCTTGCGCCACCATGGATGCGCCGCATTTACAATGCAAAAATAACAGGGCATAAGTTGGCAGGGCATGCTCAGACGTGAGTTCCTTGCTCACTTTGCCACTTGATTCAAGCAAGCCTGGCTGTTGACGGCTGAAATGCCAGAAACCGGTCCTAGGAAGCTTGTTTCCGGTCCAGGGAAGGCATGGCTTGGCACTTCGGGCTGGACTGTTCCCATGAGCCACAGGGTCAGACTGATTTGCATATGGCCATGTCTGAACTTGGGTGGCTGAGTGAGCTAAAGAATGGTGATGGATTAAACCCAGATCAGTTGACTGGGGGTGAGTGTTTGATTGGTTCAGATGCTCCGTCCATCACCACCCCCTTTTGTACCGCTTTGTTCGCCATAATTTGGCAGGGTATGCTCAGACGTGAGTCCCTTACTCACTTTGCCACTGGATTCAAGCAAGCCTGGCTGAAGACGGCTGTAATGCCAGAGACCGGTCCTAGGAAACTTGTTTCCGGTCCAAGGAAGGCATGGCTTGGCAGTTCGGGCTGGACTGTTCCCATGAGGCACAGGGTCAGACTGATTTGCATATGGCTATATCTGAACTGGGGTGGCAGAGTGGGCTAAAGAACAGTGATGGATTAAACCCAGATCTGTTGACTGGGTGTGAGGGTTTGATTGGTTCAGATGCTCTGTCCATCACCACCCCCTTTTGTACCGCATTTACAATGCGGCACTCCATGGCGCAAGAATAGACAGATGCGTGACGCATCTGATGCCGTGAAGGTGACGCAGTGCTGGAGTTGTGTTGCAAGTGCAACGCAACCCCAGCACTGCTAGGGCGGAGGCCTATACTTGCTGTCCTGTGTCACTCCTTACGCCTGCTATAAGCAGGCATAAGGTTTTGGCGCAGCGGGATCGTAAAAGTGACTGAGTATAATCTTGTAGATTTCACTCAGCCACTTTTCCAAGGCATTCCTGCGCCGGAAAGTCCCTCCCCCCCGCTGTGCCGGAACGCCTACATAAAACCTGACGCAGGTTTCATGTGGCGCAGGGCTTTACAACGTGACGCATCTCCCTAGATGTATCACGTGGTAAATACCCCTCAGCATGGCTCTGGCTTTACGCCGCCGCTGCATCACAGAAGTGATGTAACGGCAGCACAGAAGTGGCGTACGGGGCTTGTAAATCTGCCCCCAAGTGTCACTTGGCTCTCAATCATTGTCAATTTCTCTGCCTACCTCATATGAGTTCTCTGACCCCTACACGTTGGGGATTGGTTCGTGTATGGCGATATGCGCGTTTGTGTTCCTTTGATCGGTTACTTTCACCAGTAGGATGTTGTATTCCTTTTTTTTTTTTTGTTTTTTTTTTTGTTTTTTTATTCCTCATATACCAATGATGGGTATTCTGGATAGGGTAACTCCTCCTCTCGCCATTACGATGTACCGGCCGCCCGGATTAAATTCAAAGAATTCAATCCAAAAATGGGAGAGAGGAGAGAATCTCCCTCCAGGCTAGACTGTTTGCTATGTCCACTCCATACCCTTCAATCTAGAGGACCCTTGGTTGGGTAAGAGACAAAGCACCGACAGTACCCAGGTAAAATCATTGGAATACTCTCATCTGTTCCGCCAAGCCACCAGGGCCGCCCAGATCTTAACAAGGCTTGAGTCATCACAAGCAATATCAGACTCGCTGACATACATAATGTAACTTAGGCTATCAGCAAAGGTGGGAGCATTCTCTGATTTCCAGGACTTACATATTTCCCGTCTAGCTAATACCATTATATAAAATAAGAATTTGGTCCTCATCTCATTAAGCTGGTACTCTTCCCCTAGGCCAAAAAGGATGATCATAGGTGTAATAACTATATGTGTACCCAAAACTTCTGTTATAAATTCTTCAATTTTAGTCCAAAAGAGCGATAGTCTTGGGCACTCAACAAACATATGTAAATCGTCCGCAGCAGAAGCCTTACAGCGTGGGCAGCAATGTTCACAATTAGTAAACTTAACCAGTTTCTTAGGGGAGATATACACTCTGTACTAGGTGAACAGATGATTTCGTTTTAGAGGGGCTGATTTCACGACTGTATGTAGCAATTGAAAGGAATCTCCCCATAGAGCTGGTAATTTATCGCCCTGTAAGGCTGCTGCTTCTCCCCATAGTTTATTAAGTTCAAGTTCTGTGACCTCATCCTTCTCATTTAAGGCCTCGTACCAAAAGGAGATCTCTTTTTTCCAGCTCCCTTTTTTCTTTACCAGATCAAACTTAGGATTAGCTGTTAAACCCCACGCTATAGTGCTCCACCAGCTAGATAACTGATAAAATTTGAACCTGGTAAGAGTTCCGTTTGTCAAACCGGAGAGTGAATCCCACCCCAATAACTCTGAATCATCCAGGAGATCTCTCCACTGCGTAATACCAGCTGTCCTAAGGGGGAGTGATAATCGATCCCTGAGACATTCGGGTGTTCCCGGAGAGTCCCATATAGGAGCCGAAGGTGTATAATAAGGGATATCTAGTTTTTTTCTCAGAAACACCCAATTTCTCAGGGCTGTGCCCAGTACCTTTAGTCTGACCTTCTTATAGAATTTTGGGTCTCCAAACTTAAATAAAAAGGATTCGTGCCCTAAGGGGATACTATGTAATAGCGCCTGAAATAGCCGACCCAAACAAGATGTATCGGCTTTGTCGGCCATTGATCTAAAGTTTTTAAAGTGAAAAGCATGACAATAATGAAGGATGTCAGGCATAGCAAGTCCTCCTGTCTTCAGCTTTCTCTTTAGTTTTTTCAGAGAGATTCTGGGCGATTTCGAGTTCCAGATGAAGGATCCTATCCGTCCCTGCATTTGGCAATATCCTTGGGATTAAATGACAGGGGTATCGAGTTAAAAAGGAATGTGATCTTAGGCAAAATAACCATTTTAATTAAATTTACCCTCCCGAAAATGTTCAATGGCAGTCCCGACCATCGATGTAAAAGTACACTTCTATCCTTGTACACTCTATCCAAGTTGACTTTGGACATCTCGGAGATGTTCTGTAGCAAATGTACGCCTAGGTATCTCATCCGAGGTTTTGTTCCAGGGAGTTGGACCACCTGATTCCATTGCATAACCACGGTTTTCTCCTTATTGATTCTGTATCCCGAAGCCTCCCCAAAAGCTTCTGCATGATAATATAGTCGAGGGATTGATATGTCGGGATTGCATGTGAACAATAAAAGATCGTCAGCGTATAAAGCAAGTTTTAAATCTAATTCATTTATCCGGAAAGGCTTGATTAGAGTATCCGATCTTAACTGGGTAGCCAGGGGCTCTAAATATAAATTAAACAATAAGGGAGAGAGAGGACATCCCTGTCTGGTGCCACGAGTTATTTGAACCGAGTCTGTAAGTAAGTTGTTTACCAGAAATTTGGCCCTGGGGTATAGATATATTGATTTAACAGAGGTTATAAAGTTGGCTGGAATACCAAACCTTGACAGAACTTCCCACAAGTACAACCAGCCAACCCACGAAGTTCTATTCCTGACACACGTCCCTTTGCACAACCGTTTTCCTGAACATTCTTAAAAGACTCCTGGTCAGCATTCGTTACTCTGCTTAATATAACAATATTTTAATGTCCAACAATATATTGATGTACTGGCGCTCTGGGAAGGGTGGCACGCGTCTCGTATTATAATCAACTTCTTGAACTTGTAATTGATGTGCTTATGTATCTCAGACGATGACATATGGGTTATGTTTGTCGTTTTGACAAGTATACGTTCTGGGGTGCTTCTCCCCCTCAATTTGTTGTCTAACCACGGACCTCAAGGTGCTTTGATCTTTAGTATGACTTGGTGATTATGTTCTTATGTTAATTGATGACTGTACTTTATGCCATTTCAGATGTTTGCTTTTTCATTACAAATCAGAGTGCTTATTTTGTACATTTATTTTCTTCCTATTTCCCTCTCCTTGTCCTGTTTTTCCCTTCTTTTCTTCCTTTTCACTTTTTCACTTTTTCCTTTCTTTTCACTTTTTCCCATCTTCAATCTCCAATCCTTATCTCCCTTGTCTTCCATGGTTTCATATCACTTTATTGACATCCCATTCATATTCACTGATTTGGGTTCATTTAAGTTTTTGTATTATGCACTCATGATGTATGTATCACTTATGCTTGTGGGCACTTCTACTTATCAACCTTGAAAAAGCCCTCGGCCAACCGGCCATCGGGTGAAACACTTGTCGGATGTTTTTGTCTTTTTCTCAACATTACTATGTGCAACTAAGACAATAAAAAAAAGTAGCAACCATTGTTGAACACACTAATTGGCTATTATTCTCCACAACCATATCAAGAATAAGGGGTACAAACCACCACCAACTATTTGCCGCTATTGTCCAGCACCAGCCGACCCTGCTTTTCTCACACAACATCTCCAGGCCAGAGAGCTTGGTGGTGCAGGCGTCCAGTAATAAGGTAAATCCTAACGCTTTTCCCAACTCCCCACTTTATCATGAGTCTAAAAGAACAGAGACATTTGCAAACCTTGCAAACCTTGCTCTGCGATCAGTAAATGGCATTTGCAAATTTAAATTCCATGTCCTATGGGACACGGTGGTCCAAGTTTTGCCAGCACTTCCCAATGACCTCAGTCCTTCCCTCACACAAGTTCTTCAGAATGGCCGCTTGTTAGAAATGAGGGTCTCTAGTTGTCAATGGCTTGCACCTTGTCCAAGTAGGGACCATTCCTCCTAGTCAGGATAAGTGAGTTGCACTCCTAAAATAACCCCTTCTCACCCCCTTGGTAGCTTGGCACAAGCAGGCAGGCTTATCTTAGAGGCAGTGTGTAAAGCATTTGCACATAACCAACAGCAACACAGTGAAAGCACTACAAAAGGACACCACACCTGTGTAGAAACACATCCAATATTTTTATATACTTATGACAAGACCAAAAACAGTAAAAATCCGCAATACAGTAGAAATGTTCAGTTATCAAAATAACCTTGAAATAAAGTTCCTTGAAGTTGATAGCACCACCGGGGGCTATCATGGTGTCGTGAACAAACAAATCCAAACAGTTCTGGCTGGCCGTGGCATCGCGAGCCAGCTACGGTGTTGGGGAGACCCGTAAAACAGTAACTTTAGAAAGCAGGGCGTCGGCGAACTCTCGTTGAGCTTCCGAAAGCACGACGTCTGCAGGCGTCGGTTCCGGAGGTCGTTGCAGGAGTCATCGGGCCCTCAAAGTCACATGCGTTGCAGATCGAACTCCTCGCGGTTGAAGTATGGAGCGCTTGCTTCGGTCTGCGTCGTGTGCTGCGGTGCGAAGTGCAGCTGTACAGCATGCGATGCCTACAAGTCGCGTTGCGGACAGCGGCTCGGTGGCGGCATCAGATGGCGTCGTCAGTGAGACCAGGGTCGCGGTGCAAAGTGACAGCGATAGTCCATGGTAAGTGATAAGCAGTGACAACAACAGTCCATGGTAAGTGACAAGCAGTGACAGCGACAGTCTGTGGTAAGTGACAAGTAGTGACAGCAGCAGTCCATGGTAAGTGACAAGCACTGACAGTCCGTGGTAAGTGACAAACAGTGACAGTGACAGTCCGTGGTAAGTGACAAGGACTGACAGTGACAGTCCGTGGTAAGTGACAAGCACTGACAGCTACAGTCTGTGGTAAATATAATAATAATAATAATCCACATTTCTAAAGCGCGAACACACACCCGTAAGGGTCTCTAGGCGCTGAGGGCCGTCGGGAAGATAAAGCAAGCTATTGCCTAGAGTCACATGGTGCTGGGCTAATCTGGCGCCGGGGATCGAACCGTGATCCCCAGATTCGAGCTTCAGTCACCCTGGCTGCAGCGCCACACCTCTCCCTCTGACAAGCAGCAACAGTGACAGTCCGTGGTAAGTGAGAAACACTGACAGCAACAGTTCATTGTAAGTGACGACCAGCGACAGTCCGTGGTAAGTGAAAAGAAGTGACAGTGACAGTCTGTGGCAAGTGAGAAACACTGACAGCAACAGTTCATTGTAAGTGACAACCAGTGACAGTCCGTGGTAAGTGAAAAGCAGTGACAGTCGGTGGTAAGGGACAAGCACTGACAGTGACTGTCCGTGGTAAGTGACAAGCTGTGACAGTCCGTGATAAGTGACAGCGACAGTCTGTGGTAAGTGACCAGCAGTGAAAGCGATAGTTCATAATAAGTGACAAGCACTGACAGCGACTGTCTCTGGTAAGTGACAAGCACTGACAGTGACTGTCTCTGGTAAGTGACAAGCACTGACAGCGACTGTCTCTGGTAAGTGGCAAGCAGTGACAGGGACAGTCTGAGGTAAGTGACAAGTGTAGTCCTTAGTAAGCCCGAGGCAGTGAGAGGTGGCATATACATAAGGAGTTCATAGTAAGTGCCATACGTACCATGCAGGGAAATGCGAGTTCATAAGTGCCATCTAGTGACACAGGGAGTTCATAAGTACCATGCAGTGACACGGGGAGTTCATAAGTACCATAGAGTGACATGGGGAGTTCATAAGTACCATAGAGTGACATGGGGAGTTCATAAGTACCATACAGTGACATGGGGAGTTCATAGGTACCATACAGTGACATGGGAAGTTCATACAGTGACATGGGAAGTTCATAACTACCATACAGTGACATGGGGAGTTCATAAGTACCATGCAGTGACATGCGGAGTTCATAAGTACCATAGAGTGACATAGGGAGTTCATAAGTACCATACAGTGACATGGGGAGATCATAAGTACCATACAGTGACATGGGGAGTTCATAAGTACCATACAGTGACATGGGGAGTTCATAGTTCATAAGTGCCATCCAGGGACACAGGGAGTTCATAAGTACCATGCAGTGACGTGGGGAGTTCACAAGTACCATGCAGTGACATGGGGAGTTCATAAGTGCCATCCGGTGACATGGGGCGTTCATAAGTACCATCCAGTGACATGGGGAGTTCATAAGTGTCATGCAGTGACATGAGGAGTTCATAAGTACCATGCAGTGAAACTGGGAGTTCATAAGTACCATCCAGTGATGTGGGGAGTTCATAAGTATCATACAGTGACATGGGGAGTTCATAAGTACCATACAGTGACATGGGAAGTTCATAACTACCATACAGTGACATGGGGAGTTCATAAGTACCATGCAGTGACATGGGGAGTTCATAAGTACCATACAGTGACATGGGAAGTTCATAGGTACCATACAGTGACATGGGGAGTTCATAAGTACCATACAGTGATATGGGGAGTTCATAAGTACCATACAGTGACATGGGGAGTTCATATGTGCCATCCTGTGACACAGGGAGTTCATAAGTACCATGCAGTGACGTGGGGAGTTCACAAGTACCATGCAGTGACACGGGGAGTTCAAAAAGTACCATCCAGTGACATGGGGAGTTCATAAGTACCATACAGTGACATGGGGAGTTCATAAGTACCATACAGTGACATGGGAAGTTCATAACTACCATACAGTGACATGGGGAGTTCATAAGTACCATGCAGTGACATGGGAAGTTCATAAGTACCATACAGTGACATGGGGAGTTCATAAGTACCATACAGTAATATGGGGAGTTCATAAGTACCATACAGTGACATGGGGAGTTCATAAGTGCCATCCAGTGACACAGGGAGTTCATAAGTACCATGCAGTGACGTGGGGAGTTCACAAGTACCATGCAGTGACATGAGGAGTTCATAAGTGCCATCCGGTGACATGGGGCGTTCATAAGTACCATCCAGTGACATGGGGAGTTCATAAGTGTCATGTAGTGACATGAGGAGTTCATAAGTACCATGCAGTGAAACGGGGAGTTCATAAGTACCATCCAGTGATGTGGGGAGTTCATAAGTATCATGCAGTGACATGGGGAGTTCATAAGTGTCATGGAGTGACATGGGGAGTTCATAAGTGTCATGGAGTGACATGGGGAGTTCATAAGTGTTATCCAGTGACATGGGGAGTTCATAAGTATCATGCAGTGACATGGAGAGTTCATAAGTGTCATGCTGTGACATGGGGAGTTCATAAGTACCATGCAGTGAAACGGGGAGTTCATAAGAACCATCCAGTGACGTGGGGAGTTCATAAGTGTCATCTAGTGATGTGGGGAGTTCATAAATACCATGCAGTGAAGTGGGGAGTTCATAAGTACCATGCAGTGATGTGTGGAGTTCATAAGTACCATGCAGTGACACAGGGAGTTCATAAGTACCATGCACTGACGTAGGGAGTTCATAAGTGTCATCCAGTGACATGGGGAGTTCATAAGTACCATCCAGTGACACAGGGAGTTCATACGTACCATGCAGTGACATGGGGAGTTCATAAGTACCATGCAGTGAAACGGGGAGTTCATAAGTACCATCCAGTGACATGGTGAGTTCATAAGTATCATGCAGTGACATGGGGAGTTCATAAGTACCATGCAGTGAACCGGGGAGTTCATAAGTACCATCCAGTGACATGGGGAGTTCATAAGTACAATGCAGTGACATGGGGAGTTCATAAGTACCATGCAGTGACATGGGGAGCTCATAAGTGTCATCCAGTGACGTGGGAAGTTCATAAGTACCATCCAGTGACACAGGGAGTTTATAAGTACCATGCAGTGACATGGGGAGTTCATATGTGTCATGCAGTGACATGGGGAGTTCATATGTGTCATGCAGTGACGTGGGGAGTTCATAAGTACCATGCAGTGAAACGGGGAGTTCATAAGTACTATCCAGTGATGTGGGGAGTTCATAGGTGTCATCCAGTGATGTGGGGAGTTCATAAGAACCATGCAGTGAAGTGGGGAGTTCATAAGTACCATGCAGTGATGTGGGGAGTTCATAAGTACCATGCAGTGACACAGGGAGTTTATAAGTAACATGCACTGACGTAGGGAGTTCATAAGTGTCATCCAGTGACATGGGGAGTTTATAAGTACCATCCAGTGACACAGGGAGTTCATACGTACCATGCAGTGACATGGGGAGTTCATAAGTGTCATCCAGTGACACGGGGAGTTCATAAGTACCATCCAGTGACACAGGGAGTTCATAAGTACCATGCAGTGACATGGGGAGTTCATAAGTACAATGCAGTGACATGGGGAGTTCATAAGTACCATGCAGTGACATGGGGAGCTCATAAGTGCCATGCAGTGAAACGGGAAGTTCATAAGTACCATCCAGTGACATGGGCAGTTCATAAGTATCATGCAGTGACATGGGGAGGTCATAAGTACCATGCAGTGAAACGGGGAGTTCATACGTACCATCCAGTGACATGGGGAGTTCATAAGTGTCATCCAGTGACGTGGGGAGTTCATAAGTACCATCCAGTGACACAGGGAGTTTATAAGTACCATACAGTGACATGGGGAGTTCATAAGTGTAATGCAGTGACGTGGGAAGCTCTTAAGTACCATGCAGTGATGTGGGGAGTTCATAAGTACCATGCAGTGACGTGGGGAGTTCACACGTACCATGCAGTGACAAGGGGAGTTCATAAGTGCCATCCGGTGACATGGGGAGTTCATAAGTACCATGCAGTGACATGGGGAGTTCATAAGTATAATGCAGTGATGTGGAGGTTCATAAGTACCATGCAGTGATGTGGGAAGCTCTTAAGTACCATGCAGTGATGTGGGGAGTTCATAAGTACCATGCAGTGACATGGGGAGATCATAAGGGCCATCCGGTGACATGGGGCGTTCATAAGTACCATACAGTGACATGGGGAGTTCATAAGTACCATACAGTGACATGGGAAGTTCATAACTACCATACAGTGACATGGGGAGTTCATAAGTACCATGCAGTGACATGGGGAGTTCATAAGTACCATACAGTGACATGGGAAGTTCATAAGTACCATACAGTGACATGGGGAGTTCATAAGTACCATACAGTGATATGGGGAGTTCATAAGTACCATACAGTGACATGGGGAGTTCATAAGTGCCATCCAGTGACACAGGGAGTTCATAAGTACCATGTGACATGGGGAGTTCATAAGTGTCATGCAGTGAAATGGGGAGTTCATAAGTACCATGCAGTGAAACGGGGAGTTCATAAGTACCAGCCAGTGATGTGGGGAGTTCATAAATATCATGCAGTGACATGGGGAGTTCATAAGTGTCATGGAGTGACATGGGGAGTTCATAAGTGTCATGGAGTGACATGGGGAGTTCATAAGTGTTATCCAGTGACATGGGGAGTTCATAAGTGTCATGCTGTGACATAGGGAGTTCATAAGTACCATGCATTGAAAGGGGGAGTTCATAAGTACCATCCAGTGACGTGGGGAGTTCATAAGTGTCATCCAGTGACGTGGGGAGTTCATAAATACCATGCAGTGAAGTGGGGAGTTCATAAGTACCATGCAGTGATGTGGGGAGTTCATAAGTACCATGCTGTGACACAGGGAGTTTATAAGTACCATGCACTGACGTAGGGAGTTCATAAGTGTCATCCAGTGACATGGGGAGTCCATAAGTACCATCCAGTGACACAGGGAGTTCATAGGTACCATGCAGTGACATGGGGAGTTCATAAGTGACATCCAGTGACATGGGGAGTTCATAAGTATCATCCAGTGACACAGGGGGTTCATATGTACCATGCAGAGACATGGGGAGTTCATAAGTACCATGCAGTGAAACGGGGAGTTCATAAGTACCATCCAGTGACATGGTGAGTTCATAAGTATCATGCAGTGACATGGGTAGTTCATAAGTACCATGCAGTGACATGGGAAGTTCATAAGTACCATACAGTGACATGGGGAGTTCATAAGTACCATACAGTAATATGGGGAGTTCATAAGTACCATACAGTGACATGGGGAGTTCATAAGTGCCATCCAGTGACACAGGGAGTTCATAAGTACCATGCAGTGACGTGGGGAGTTCACAAGTACCATGCAGTGACATGAGGAGTTCATAAGTGCCATCCGGTGACATGGGGCGTTCATAAGTACCATCCAGTGACATGGGGAGTTCATAAGTGTCATGTAGTGACATGAGGAGTTCATAAGTACCATGCAGTGAAACGGGGAGTTCATAAGTACCATCCAGTGATGTGGGGAGTTCATAAGTATCATGCAGTGACATGGGGAGTTCATAAGTGTCATGGAGTGACATGGGGAGTTCATAAGTGTCATGGAGTGACATGGGGAGTTCATAAGTGTTATCCAGTGACATGGGGAGTTCATAAGTATCATGCAGTGACATGGAGAGTTCATAAGTGTCATGCTGTGACATGGGGAGTTCATAAGTACCATGCAGTGAAACGGGGAGTTCATAAGAACCATCCAGTGACGTGGGGAGTTCATAAGTGTCATCTAGTGATGTGGGGAGTTCATAAATACCATGCAGTGTAGTGGGGAGTTCATAAGTACCATGCAGTGATGTGTGGAGTTCATAAGTACCATGCAGTGACACAGGGAGTTCATAAGTGTCATCCAGTGACATGGGGAGTTCATAAGTACCATCCAGTGACACAGGGAGTTCATACGTACAATGCAGTGACATGGAGAGTTCATAAGTACCATGCAGTGAAACGGGGATTTCATAAGTACCATCCAGTGACATGGTGAGTTCATAAGTATCATGCAGTGACATGGGGAGTTCATAAGTACCATGCAGTGAACCGGGGAGTTCATAAGTACCATCCAGTGACATGGGGAGTTCATAAGTACAATGCAGTGACATGGGGAGTTCATAAGTACCATGCAGTGACATTGGGAGTTCATATGTGTCATGCAGTGACATGGGGAGATCATATGTGTCATGCAGTGACGTGGGGAGTTCATAAGTACCATGCAGTGAAACGGGGAGTTCATAAGTACTATCCAGGGATGTGGGGAGTTCATAGGTGTCATCCAGTGATGTGGGGAGTTCATAAGAACCATGCAGTGAAGTGGGGAGTTCATAAGTACCATGCAGTGACGTGGGGAGTTCATAAGTACCATGCAGTGACACAGGGAGTTTATAAGTAACATGCACTGACGTAGGGAGTTCATAAGTGTCATCCAGTGACATGGGGAGTTTATAAGTACCATCCAGTGACACAGGGAGTTCATACGTACCATGCAGTGACATGGGGAGTTCATAAGTGTCATCCAGTGACACAGGGAGTTCATAAGTACCATCCAGTGACACAGGGAGTTCATAAGTACCATGCAGTGACATTGGGAGTTCATAAGTACAATGCAGTGACATGGGGAGTTCATAAGTACCATGCAGTGACATGGGGAGCTCATAAGTGCCATGCAGTGAAACGGGGAGTTCATAAGTACCATCCAGTGACATGGGCAGTTCATAAGTATCATGCAGTGACATGGGGAGGTCATAAGTACCATGCAGTGAAACGGGGAGTTCATACGTACCATCCAGTGACATGGGGAGTTCATAAGTGTCATCCAGTGACGTGGGGAGTTCATAAGTACCATCCAGTGACACAGGGAGTTTATAAGTACCATACAGTGACATGGGGAGTTCATAAGTGTAATGCAGTGACGTGGGAAGCTCTTAAGTACCATACAGTGATGTGGGGAGTTCATAAGTACCATGCAGTGACGTGGGGAGTTCACACGTACCATGCAGTGACAAGGGGAGTTCATAAGTGCCATCCGGTGACATGGGGAGTTCATAAGTACCATGCAGTGACATGGGGAGTTCATAAGTATAATGCAGTGATGTGGAGGTTCATAAGTACCATGCAGTGATGTGGGAAGCTCTTAAGTACCATGCAGTGATGTGGGGAGTTCATAAGTACCATGCAGTGACGTGGGGAGTTCACAAGTACCATGCAGTGACATGGGGAGATCATAAGGGCCATCCGGTGACATGGGGCGTTCATAAGTACCATACAGTGACATGGGGAGTTCATAAGTACCATACAGTTACATGGGAAGTTCATAACTACCATACAGTGACATGGGGAGTTCATAAGTACCATGCAGTGACATGGGGAGTTCATAAGTACCATACAGTGACATGGGAAGTTCATAAGTACCATACAGTGACATGGGGAGTTCATAAGTACCATACAGTGATATGGGGAGTTCATAAGTACCATACAGTGACATGGGGAGTTCATAAGTGCCATCCAGTGACACAGGGAGTTCATAAGTACCATGTGACATGGGGAGTTCATAAGTGTCATGCAGTGAAATGGGGAGTTCATAAGTACCATGCAGTGAAACGGGGAGTTCATAAGTACCAGCCAGTGATGTGGGGAGTTCATAAATATCATGCAGTGACATGGGGAGTTCATAAGTGTCATGGAGTGACATGGGGAGTTCATAAGTGTCATGGAGTGACATGGGGAGTTCATAAGTGTTATCCAGTGACATGGGGAGTTCATAAGTGTCATGCTGTGACATAGGGAGTTCATAAGTACCATGCATTGAAAGGGGGAGTTCATAAGTACCATCCAGTGACGTGGGGAGTTCATAAGTGTCATCCAGTGACGTGGGGAGTTCATAAATACCATGCAGTGAAGTGGGGAGTTCATAAGTACCATGCAGTGATGTGGGGAGTTCATAAGTACCATGCTGTGACACAGGGAGTTTATAAGTACCATGCACTGACGTAGGGAGTTCATAAGTGTCATCCAGTGACATGGGGAGTTCATAAGTACCATCCAGTGACACAGGGAGTTCATAGGTACCATGCAGTGACATAGGGAGTTCATAAGTGACATCCAGTGACATGGGGAGTTCATAAGTATCATCCAGTGACACAGGGGGTTCATATGTACCATGCAGAGACATGGGGAGTTCATAAGTACCATGCAGTGAAACGGGGAGTTCATGAGTACCATCCAGTGACATGGTGAGTTCATAAGTATCATGCAGTGACATGGGTAGTTCATAAGTACCATGCAGTGAAACGAGGAGTTCATAAGTACCATCCAGTGACGTGGGGAGTTCATAAGTACCATAGAGTGACATGGGGAGTTCATAAGTACCATACAGTGACATGGGGAGTTCATAAGTACCATGCAGCGACACAGGGAGTTTATAAGTACCATACAGTGACAAGGGAAGTTCATAAGTACCATACAGTGGCATGGGGAGTTCATAAGTACCATACAGTGATATGGGGAGTTCATAAGTACCATGCCATGACACGGGGAGTTTATAAGTACCATGCAGTGACATGTGGAGTTCATAAGTACCATACAGTGATATGGGGAGTTCATAGGTACCATGCAGTGCCATGGGGAGTTCATAAGTACCATACAGTGATATGGGGGGTTCATAAGTACCATGCAGTGACATGGGGAGTTCATAAGTATCATGTAGTGACACAGGGAGTTCATAGGTATCATGCAGTGATGTGGGGAGCTCATAAATACTATGCAGTGACACACAGAGTTCATAAGTATCAAGCAGTGACATGGGGAGTTCATTAGTGTAATGCAGTGACATGGGAAGCTCTTAAGTACCATGCAGTGATGTGGGGAGTTCATAAGTACCATGCAGTGACATGGGGAGTTCACAAGTACCATGCAGTGACATGGGGAGTTCATAAGTGCCATCCGGTGACATGGGGAGTTCATAAGTACCATGCAGTGACATGGGGAGTTCATAAGTATAATGCAGTGACGTGGGGGGTTCATAAGTACCATGCAGTGATGTGGGAAGCTCTTAAGTACCATGCAGTGATGTGGGGAGTTCATAAGTACCATACACTGACGTGGGGAGTTCACAAGTACCATGCAGTGACATGGGGCGTTCATAAGTGCCATCCGGTGACATGGGGCATTCATAAGTACCATCCAGTGACAGGCGGAGTTCATAAGTGTCATGCAGTGACATGGGGAGTTCATAAGTACCATGCAGTGACATGGGGAGTTCATAAGTGTCACCCAGTGCCATGGGGAGTTCATAAGTACCATCCAGTGACACAGGGAGTTCATAAGTACCATGCAGTGACATGGGGAGTTCATAAGTGTCATCCAGTGACATGGAGAGTTCATACGTATCATCCAGTGAGACAGGGAGTTCATCAGTACCATGCAGTGACATGGGGAGTTCATAAGTACCATGCAGTGAAACAGGGAGTTCATAAGTACCATCCAGTGACATGGTGAGTTCATAAGTATCATGCAGTGACATTGGGAGTTCATAAGTACCATGCAGTGAAACGGGGAGTTCATAAGTACCATCCAGTGACGTGGGGAGTTCATAAGTGTCATCCAATGACGTGGGGAGTTCATAAGTACCATCCAGTGACACAGGGAGTTTATAAGTACCATGCAGTGACATGGGGAGTTCATATGTGTCATGCAGTGACATGGGGAGTTCATAGGTACCATGCAGTGAAGTGGGGAGTTCATAAGTACCATCCAGTGACGTGGGGAGTTCATAAGTGTCATCCAGTGATGTGGGGAGTTCATAAGTACCATGCAGTGAAGTGGGGAGTTCATAAGTACCATGCAGTGACGTGGGGAGTTCATAAGTACCATGCAGTGACACAGGGAGTTTATAAGTAACATGCACTGACGTAGGGAGTTCATAAGTGTCATCCAGTGACATGGGGAGTTTATAAGTACCATCCAGTGACACAGGGACTTCATAAGTACCATGCAGTGACATGGGGAGATCATAAGTACAATGCAATGACATGGGGAGTTCATAAGTACCATGCAGTGACATGGGGAGCTCATAAGTGCCATGCAGTGAAACGGGGAGTTCATAAGTACCATCGAGTGACATGGGCAGTTCATAAGTATCATGCAGTGACATGGGGAGTTCATAAGTACCACGCAGTGAAACAGGGAGATTATACGTACCATCCAGTGACGTGGGGAGTTCATAAGTGTCATCCAGTGACGTGGGGAGTTCATAAGTACCATCCAGTGACACAGGGAGTTTATAAGTACCATGCAGTGACATGGGGAGTTCATAAGTGTAATGCAGTGATGTGGGAAGCTCTTAGGTGCCATGCAGTGATGTCTGGAGTTCATAAGTACCATGCAGTGACGTGGGGAGTTCACAAGTACCATGCAGTGACATGGGGAGATCATAAGGGCCATCCAGTGACATGGGACGTTCATAAGTACCATCCAGTGACATGGGGAGTTCATAAGTGTCATGCAGTGACATGAGGAGTTCATAAGTACCATGCAGTGAAACGGGGAGTTCATAAGAACCATCCAGTGATGTGGGGAGTTCATAAGTATCATGCAGTGACATGGGGAGTTCATAAATGTCATGGAGTGACATGGGGAGTTCATAAGTGTCATGGAGTGACATGGGGAGTTCATAAGTGTTATCCAGTGACATGGGGAGTTCATAAGTGTCATGCTGTGACATGGGGAGTTCATATGTACCATGCAGTGAAACTGGGAGTTCATAAGTACCATCCAGTGACGTGGGGAGTTCATAAGTGTCATCCAGTGACGTGGGGAGTTCATAAATACCATGCAGTGAAGTGGGGAGTTCATAAGTACCATGCAGTGATGTGGGGAGTTCATAAGTACCATGCAGGGACACAGGGAGTTTATAAGTACCATGCACTGACGTAGGGAGTTCATAAGTGTCATCCAGTGACATGGGGAGTTCATAAGTACCATCCAGTGACACAGGGAGTTCATAGGTACCATGCAGAGACATGGGGAGTTCATAAGTACCATGCAGTGAAACGGGGAGTTCATAAGTACCATACAGTGACATGGGGAGTTCATAAGTACCATACAGTGATATGGGGAGTTCATAAGTACCATACAGTGACATGGGGAGTTCATAAGTGCCATCCAGTGACACAGGGAGTTCATAAGTACCATGTGACATGGGGAGTTCATAAGTGTCATGCAGTGAAATGGGGAGTTCATAAGTACCATGCAGTGAAACGGGGAGTTCATAAGTACCAGCCAGTGATGTGGGGAGTTCATAAATATCATGCAGTGACATGGGGAGTTCATAAGTGTCATGGAGTGACATGGGGAGTTCATAAGTGTCATGGAGTGACATGGGGAGTTCATAAGTGTCATCCAGTGACGTGGGGAGTTCATAAATACCATGCAGTGAAGTGGGGAGTTCATAAGTACCATGCAGTGATGTGGGGAGTTCATAAGTACCATGCAGGGACACAGGGAGTTTATAAGTACCATGCACTGACGTAGGGAGTTCATAAGTGTCATCCAGTGACATGGGGAGTTCATAAGTACCATCCAGTGACACAGGGAGTTCATAGGTACCATGCAGAGACATGGGGAGTTCATAAGTACCATGCAGTGAAACGGGGAGTTCATAAGTACCATACAGTGACATGGGGAGTTCATAAGTACCATACAGTGATATGGGGAGTTCATAAGTACCATACAGTGACATGGGGAGTTCATAAGTGCCATCCAGTGACACAGGGAGTTCATAAGTACCATGTGACATGGGGAGTTCATAAGTGTCATGCAGTGAAATGGGGAGTTCATAAGTACCATGCAGTGAAACGGGGAGTTCATAAGTACCAGCCAGTGATGTGGGGAGTTCATAAATATCATGGAGTGACATGGGGAGTTCATAAGTGTCATGGAGTGACATGGGGAGTTCATAAGTGTCATGGAGTGACATGGGGAGTTCATAAGTGTTATCCAGTGACATGGGGAGTTCATAAGTGTCATGCTGTGACATAGGGAGTTCATAAGTACCATGCATTGAAAGGGGGAGTTCATAAGTACCATCCAGTGACGTGGGGAGTTGGTAAAGTGTCATCCAGTGACGTGGGGAGTTCATAAATACCATGCAGTGAAGTGGGGAGTTCATAAGTACCATGCAGTGATGTGGGGAGTTCATAAGTACCATGCTGTGACACAGGGAGTTTATAAGTACCATGCACTGACGTAGGGAGTTCATAAGTGTCATCCAGTGACATGGGGAGTTCATAAGTACCATCCAGTGACACAGGGAGTTCATAGGTACCATGCAGTGACATGGGGAGTTCATAAGTGACATCCAGTGACATGGGGAGTTCATAAGTATCATCCAGTGACACAGGGGGGTCATATGTACCATGCAGAGACATGGGGAGTTCATAAGTACCATGCAGTGAAACGGGGAGTTCATAAGTACCATCCAGTGACGTGGGGAGTTCATAAGTACCATAGAGTGACATGGGGAGTTCATAAGTACCATACAGTGACATGGGGAGTTCATAAGTACCATGCCATGACACTGGGAGTTTATAAGTACCATGCAGTGACATGTGGAGTTCATAAGTACCATACAGTGATATGGGGAGTTCATAAGTACCATGCAGTGCCATGGGGAGTTCATAAGTACCATACAGTGATATGGGGGGTTCATAAGTACCATGCAGTGACATGGGGAGTTCATAAGTATCATGTAGTGACACAGGGAGTTCATAGGTATCATGCAGTGATGTGGGGAGCTCATAAATACCATGCAGTGACACACAGAGTTCATAAGTATCAAGCAGTGACATGGGGAGTTCATTAGTGTAATGCAGTGACATGGGAAGCTCTTAAGTACCATGCAGTGATGTGGGGAGTTTATAAGTACCATGCAGTGACATGGGGAGTTCACAAGTACCATGCAGTGACATGGGGAGTTCATAAGTGCCATGCAGTGAAACGGGGAGTTCATAAGTACTATCCAGGGATGTGGGGAGTTCATAGGTGTCATCCAGTGATGTGGGGAGTTCATAAGAACCATGCAGTGAAGTGGGGAGTTCATAAGTACCATGCAGTGACGTGGGGAGTTCATAAGTACCATGCAGTGACACAGGGAGTTTATAAGTAACATGCACTGACGTAGGGAGTTCATAAGTGTCATCCAGTGACATGGGGAGTTTATAAGTACCATCCAGTGACACAGGGAGTTCATACGTACCATGCAGTGACATGGGGAGTTCATAAGTGTCATCCAGTGACACAGGGAGTTCATAAGTACCATCCAGTGACACAGGGAGTTCATAAGTACCATGCAGTGACATTGGGAGTTCATAAGTACAATGCAGTGACATGGGGAGTTCATAAGTACCATGCAGTGACATGGGGAGCTCATAAGTGCCATGCAGTGAAACGGGGAGTTCATAAGTACCATCCAGTGACATGGGCAGTTCATAAGTATCATGCAGTGACATGGGGAGGTCATAAGTACCATGCAGTGAAACGGGGAGTTCATACGTACCATCCAGTGACATGGGGAGTTCATAAGTGTCATCCAGTGACGTGGGGAGTTCATAAGTACCATCCAGTGACACAGGGAGTTTATAAGTACCATACAGTGACATGGGGAGTTCATAAGTGTAATGCAGTGACGTGGGAAGCTCTTAAGTACCATACAGTGATGTGGGGAGTTCATAAGTACCATGCAGTGACGTGGGGAGTTCACACGTACCATGCAGTGACAAGGGGAGTTCATAAGTGCCATCCGGTGACATGGGGAGTTCATAAGTACCATGCAGTGACATGGGGAGTTCATAAGTATAATGCAGTGATGTGGAGGTTCATAAGTACCATGCAGTGATGTGGGAAGCTCTTAAGTACCATGCAGTGATGTGGGGAGTTCATAAGTACCATGCAGTGACGTGGGGAGTTCACAAGTACCATGCAGTGACATGGGGAGATCATAAGGGCCATCCGGTGACATGGGGCGTTCATAAGTACCATACAGTGACATGGGGAGTTCATAAGTACCATACAGTTACATGGGAAGTTCATAACTACCATACAGTGACATGGGGAGTTCATAAGTACCATGCAGTGACATGGGAAGTTCATAAGTACCATACAGTGACATGGGAAGTTCATAAGTACCATACAGTGACATGGGGAGTTCATAAGTACCATACAGTGATATGGGGAGTTCATAAGTACCATACAGTGACATGGGGAGTTCATAAGTGCCATCCAGTGACACAGGGAGTTCATAAGTACCATGTGACATGGGGAGTTCATAAGTGTCATGCAGTGAAATGGGGAGTTCATAAGTACCATGCAGTGAAACGGGGAGTTCATAAGTACCAGCCAGTGATGTGGGGAGTTCATAAATATCATGCAGTGACATGGGGAGTTCATAAGTGTCATGGAGTGACATGGGGAGTTCATAAGTGTCATGGAGTGACATGGGGAGTTCATAAGTGTTATCCAGTGACATGGGGAGTTCATAAGTGTCATGCTGTGACATAGGGAGTTCATAAGTACCATGCATTGAAAGGGGGAGTTCATAAGTACCATCCAGTGACGTGGGGAGTTCATAAGTGTCATCCAGTGACGTGGGGAGTTCATAAATACCATGCAGTGAAGTGGGGAGTTCATAAGTACCATGCAGTGACATGGGGAGTTCACAAGTACCATGCAGTGACATGGGGAGTTCATAAGTGCCATCCGGTGACATGGGGAGTTCATAAGTACCATGCAGTGACATGGGGAGTTCATAAGTATAATGCAGTGACGTGGGGGGTTCATAAGTACCATGCAGTGATGTGGGAAGCTCTTAAGTACCATGCAGTGATGTGGGGAGTTCATAAGTACCATACACTGACGTGGGGAGTTCACAAGTACCATGCAGTGACATGGGGCGTTCATAAGTGCCATCCGGTGACATGGGGCGTTCATAAGTACCATCCAGTGACAGGCGGAGTTCATAAGTGTCATGCAGTGACATGGGGAGTTCATAAGTACCATGCAGTGACATGGGGAGTTCATAAGTGTCACCCAGTGCCATGGGGAGTTCATAAGTACCATCCAGTGACACAGGGAGTTCATAAGTACCATGCAGTGACATGGGGAGTTCATAAGTGTCATCCAGTGACATGGAGAGTTCATACGTATCATCCAGTGAGACAGGGAGTTCATCAGTACCATGCAGTGACATGGGGAGTTCATAAGTACCATGCAGTGAAACAGGGAGTTCATAAGTACCATCCAGTGACATGGTGAGTTCATAAGTATCATGCAGTGACATTGGGAGTTCATAAGTACCATGCAGTGAAACGGGGAGTTCATAAGTACCATCCAGTGACGTGGGGAGTTCATAAGTGTCATCCAATGACGTGGGGAGTTCATAAGTACCATCCAGTGACACAGGGAGTTTATAAGTACCATGCAGTGACATGGGGAGTTCATATGTGTCATGCAGTGACATGGGGAGTTCATAGGTACCATGCAGTGAAGTGGGGAGTTCATAAGTACCATCCAGTGACGTGGGGAGTTCATAAGTGTCATCCAGTGATGTGGGGAGTTCATAAGTACCATGCAGTGAAGTGGGGAGTTCATAAGTACCATGCAGTGACGTGGGGAGTTCATAAGTACCATGCAGTGACACAGGGAGTTTATAAGTAACATGCACTGACGTAGGGAGTTCATAAGTGTCATCCAGTGACATGGGGAGTTTATAAGTACCATCCAGTGACACAGGGACTTCATAAGTACCATGCAGTGACATGGGGAGATCATAAGTACAATGCAATGACATGGGGAGTTCATAAGTACCATGCAGTGACATGGGGAGCTCATAAGTGCCATGCAGTGAAACGGGGAGTTCATAAGTACCATCGAGTGACATGGGCAGTTCATAAGTATCATGCAGTGACATGGGGAGTTCATAAGTACCACGCAGTGAAACAGGGAGATTATACGTACCATCCAGTGACGTGGGGAGTTCATAAGTGTCATCCAGTGACGTGGGGAGTTCATAAGTACCATCCAGTGACACAGGGAGTTTATAAGTACCATGCAGTGACATGGGGAGTTCATAAGTGTAATGCAGTGATGTGGGAAGCTCTTAAGTGCCATGCAGTGATGTCTGGAGTTCATAAGTACCATGCAGTGACGTGGGGAGTTCACAAGTACCATGCAGTGACATGGGGAGATCATAAGGGCCATCCAGTGACATGGGACGTTCATAAGTACCATCCAGTGACATGGGGAGTTCATAAGTGTCATGCAGTGACATGAGGAGTTCATAAGTACCATGCAGTGAAACGGGGAGTTCATAAGAACCATCCAGTGATGTGGGGAGTTCATAAGTATCATGCAGTGACACGGGGAGTTCATAAATGTCATGGAGTGACATGGGGAGTTCATAAGTGTCATGGAGTGACATGGGGAGTTCATAAGTGTTATCCAGTGACATGGGGAGTTCATAAGTGTCATGCTGTGACATGGGGAGTTCATATGTACCATGCAGTGAAACTGGGAGTTCATAAGTACCATCCAGTGACGTGGGGAGTTCATAAGTGTCATCCAGTGACGTGGGGAGTTCATAAATACCATGCAGTGAAGTGGGGAGTTCATAAGTACCATGCAGTGATGTGGGGAGTTCATAAGTACCATGCAGGGACACAGGGAGTTTATAAGTACCATGCACTGACGTAGGGAGTTCATAAGTGTCATCCAGTGACATGGGGAGTTCATAAGTACCATCCAGTGACACAGGGAGTTCATAGGTACCATGCAGAGACATGGGGAGTTCATAAGTACCATGCAGTGAAACGGGGAGTTCATAAGTACCATACAGTGACATGGGGAGTTCATAAGTACCATACAGTGATATGGGGAGTTCATAAGTACCATACAGTGACATGGGGAGTTCATAAGTGCCATCCAGTGACACAGGGAGTTCATAAGTACCATGTGACATGGGGAGTTCATAAGTGTCATGCAGTGAAATGGGGAGTTCATAAGTACCATGCAGTGAAACGGGGAGTTCATAAGTACCAGCCAGTGATGTGGGGAGTTCATAAATATCATGCAGTGACATGGGGAGTTCATAAGTGTCATGGAGTGACATGGGGAGTTCATAAGTGTCATGGAGTGACATGGGGAGTTCATAAGTGTTATCCAGTGACATGGGGAGTTCATAAGTGTCATGCTGTGACATAGGGAGTTCATAAGTACCATGCATTGAAAGGGGGAGTTCATAAGTACCATCCAGTGACGTGGGGAGTTGGTAAAGTGTCATCCAGTGACGTGGGGAGTTCATAAATACCATGCAGTGAAGTGGGGAGTTCATAAGTACCATGCAGTGATGTGGGGAGTTCATAAGTACCATGCTGTGACACAGGGAGTTTATAAGTACCATGCACTGACGTAGGGAGTTCATAAGTGTCATCCAGTGACATGGGGAGTTCATAAGTACCATCCAGTGACACAGGGAGTTCATAGGTACCATGCAGTGACATGGGGAGTTCATAAGTGACATCCAGTGACATGGGGAGTTCATAAGTATCATCCAGTGACACAGGGGGTTCATATGTACCATGCAGAGACATGGGGAGTTCATAAGTACCATGCAGTGAAACGGGGAGTTCATAAGTACCATCCAGTGACGTGGGGAGTTCATAAGTACCATAGAGTGACATGGGGAGTTCATAAGTACCATACAGTGACATGGGGAGTTCATAAGTACCATGCCATGACACTGGGAGTTTATAAGTACCATGCAGTGACATGTGGAGTTCATAAGTACCATACAGTGATATGGGGAGTTCATAAGTACCATGCAGTGCCATGGGGAGTTCATAAGTACCATACAGTGATATGGGGGGTTCATAAGTACCATGCAGTGACATGGGGAGTTCATAAGTATCATGTAGTGACACAGGGAGTTCATAGGTATCATGCAGTGATGTGGGGAGCTCATAAATACCATGCAGTGACACACAGAGTTCATAAGTATCAAGCAGTGACATGGGGAGTTCATTAGTGTAATGCAGTGACATGGGAAGCTCTTAAGTACCATGCAGTGATGTGGGGAGTTTATAAGTACCATGCAGTGACATGGGGAGTTCACAAGTACCATGCAGTGACATGGGGAGTTCATAAGTGCCATGCAGTGAAACGGGGAGTTCATAAGTACTATCCAGGGATGTGGGGAGTTCATAGGTGTCATCCAGTGATGTGGGGAGTTCATAAGAACCATGCAGTGAAGTGGGGAGTTCATAAGTACCATGCAGTGACGTGGGGAGTTCATAAGTACCATGCAGTGACACAGGGAGTTTATAAGTAACATGCACTGACGTAGGGAGTTCATAAGTGTCATCCAGTGACATGGGGAGTTTATAAGTACCATCCAGTGACACAGGGAGTTCATACGTACCATGCAGTGACATGGGGAGTTCATAAGTGTCATCCAGTGACACAGGGAGTTCATAAGTACCATCCAGTGACACAGGGAGTTCATAAGTACCATGCAGTGACATTGGGAGTTCATAAGTACAATGCAGTGACATGGGGAGTTCATAAGTACCATGCAGTGACATGGGGAGCTCATAAGTGCCATGCAGTGAAACGGGGAGTTCATAAGTACCATCCAGTGACAGGGGCAGTTCATAAGTATCATGCAGTGACATGGGGAGGTCATAAGTACCATGCAGTGAAACGGGGAGTTCATACGTACCATCCAGTGACATGGGGAGTTCATAAGTGTCATCCAGTGACGTGGGGAGTTCATAAGTACCATCCAGTGACACAGGGAGTTTATAAGTACCATACAGTGACATGGGGAGTTCATAAGTGTAATGCAGTGACGTGGGAAGCTCTTAAGTACCATACAGTGATGTGGGGAGTTCATAAGTACCATGCAGTGACGTGGGGAGTTCACACGTACCATGCAGTGACAAGGGGAGTTCATAAGTGCCATCCGGTGACATGGGGAGTTCATAAGTACCATGCAGTGACATGGGGAGTTCATAAGTATAATGCAGTGATGTGGAGGTTCATAAGTACCATGCAGTGATGTGGGAAGCTCTTAAGTACCATGCAGTGATGTGGGGAGTTCATAAGTACCATGCAGTGACGTGGGGAGTTCACAAGTACCATGCAGTGACATGGGGAGATCATAAGGGCCATCCGGTGACATGGGGCGTTCATAAGTACCATACAGTGACATGGGGAGTTCATAAGTACCATACAGTTACATGGGAAGTTCATAACTACCATACAGTGACATGGGGAGTTCATAAGTACCATGCAGTGACATGGGGAGTTCATAAGTACCATACAGTGACATGGGAAGTTCATAAGTACCATACAGTGACATGGGGAGTTCATAAGTACCATACAGTGATATGGGGAGTTCATAAGTACCATACAGTGACATGGGGAGTTCATAAGTGCCATCCAGTGACACAGGGAGTTCATAAGTACCATGTGACATGGGGAGTTCATAAGTGTCATGCAGTGAAATGGGGAGTTCATAAGTACCATGCAGTGAAACGGGGAGTTCATAAGTACCAGCCAGTGATGTGGGGAGTTCATAAATATCATGCAGTGACATGGGGAGTTCATAAGTGTCATGGAGTGACATGGGGAGTTCATAAGTGTCATGGAGTGACATGGGGAGTTCATAAGTGTTATCCAGTGACATGGGGAGTTCATAAGTGTCATGCTGTGACATAGGGAGTTCATAAGTACCATGCATTGAAAGGGGGAGTTCATAAGTACCATCCAGTGATGTGGGGAGTTCATAAGTGTCATCCAGTGACGTGGGGAGTTCATAAATACCATGCAGTGAAGTGGGGAGTTCATAAGTACCATGCAGTGATGTGGGGAGTTCGTAAGTACCATGCTGTGACACAGGGAGTTTATAAGTACCATGCACTGACGTAGGGAGTTCATAAGTGTCATCCAGTGACATGGGGAGTTCATAAGTACCATCCAGTGACACAGGGAGTTCATAGGTACCATGCAGTGACATAGGGAGTTCATAAGTGACATCCAGTGACATGGGGAGTTCATAAGTATCATCCAGTGACACAGGGGGTTCATATGTACCATGCAGAGACATGGGGAGTTCATAAGTACCATGCAGTGAAACGGGGAGTTCATGAGTACCATCCAGTGACATGGTGAGTTCATAAGTATCATGCAGTGACATGGGTAGTTCATAAGTACCATGCAGTGAAACGGGGAGTTCATAAGTACCATCCAGTGACGTGGGGAGTTCATAAGTACCATAGAGTGACATGGGGAGTTCATAAGTACCATACAGTGACATGGGGAGTTCATAAGTACCATGCAGCGACACAGGGAGTTTATAAGTACCATACAGTGACAAGGGAAGTTCATAAGTACCATACAGTGGCATGGGGAGTTCATAAGTACCATACAGTGATATGGGGAGTTCATAAGTACCATGCCATGACACGGGGAGTTTATAAGTACCATGCAGTGACATGTGGAGTTCATAAGTACCATACAGTGATATGGGGAGTTCATAAGTACCATGCAGTGCCATGGGGAGTTCATAAGTACCATACAGTGATATGGGGGGTTCATAAGTACCATGCAGTGACATGGGGAGTTCATAAGTATCATGTAGTGACACAGGGAGTTCATAGGTATCATGCAGTGATGTGGGGAGCTCATAAATACTATGCAGTGACACACAGAGTTCATAAGTATCAAGCAGTGACATGGGGAGTTCATTAGTGTAATGCAGTGACATGGGAAGCTCTTAAGTACCATGCAGTGATGTGGGGAGTTCATAAGTACCATGCAGTGACATGGGGAGTTCACAAGTACCATGCAGTGACATGGGGAGTTCATAAGTGCCATCCGGTGACATGGGGAGTTCATAAGTACCATGCAGTGACATGGGGAGTTGATAAGTATAATGCAGTGACGTGGGGGGTTCATAAGTACCATGCAGTGATGTGGGAAGCTCTTAAGTACCATGCAGTGATGTGGGGAGTTCATAAGTACCATACACTGACGTGGGGAGTTCACAAGTACCATGCAGTGACATGGGGCGTTCATAAGTGCCATCCGGTGACATGGGGCGTTCATAAGTACCATCCAGTGACAGGCGGAGTTCATAAGTGTCATGCAGTGACATGGGGAGTTCATAAGTACCATGCAGTGACATGGGGAGTTCATAAGTGTCACCCAGTGCCATGGGGAGTTCATAAGTACCATCCAGTGACACAGGGAGTTCATAAGTACCATGCAGTGACATGGGGAGTTCATAAGTGTCATCCAGTGACATGGAGAGTTCATACGTATCATCCAGTGAGACAGGGAGTTCATCAGTACCATGCAGTGACATGGGGAGTTCATAAGTACCATGCAGTGAAACAGGGAGTTCATAAGTACCATCCAGTGACATGGTGAGTTCATAAGTATCATGCAGTGACATGGGGAGTTCATAAGTACCATGCAGTGAAACGGGGAGTTCATAAGTACCATCCAGTGACGTGGGGAGTTCATAAGTGTCATCCAATGACGTGGGGAGTTCATAAGTACCATCCAGTGACACAGGGAGTTTATAAGTACCATGCAGTGACATGGGGAGTTCATATGTGTCATGCAGTGACATGGGGAGTTCATAGGTACCATGCAGTGAAGTGGGGAGTTCATAAGTACCATCCAGTGACGTGGGGAGTTCATAAGTGTCATCCAGTGATGTGGGGAGTTCATAAGTACCATGCAGTGAAGTGGGGAGTTCATAAGTACCATGCAGTGACGTGGGGAGTTCATAAGTACCATGCAGTGACACAGGGAGTTTATAAGTAACATGCACTGACGTAGGGAGTTCATAAGTGTCATCCAGTGACATGGGGAGTTTATAAGTACCATCCAGTGACACAGGGACTTCATAAGTACCATGCAGTGACATGGGGAGATCATAAGTACAATGCAATGACATGGGGAGTTCATAAGTACCATGCAGTGACATGGGGAGCTCATAAGTGCCATGCAGTGAAACGGGGAGTTCATAAGTACCATCGAGTGACATGGGCAGTTCATAAGTATCATGCAGTGACATGGGGAGTTCATAAGTACCACGCAGTGAAACAGGGAGATTATACGTACCATCCAGTGACGTGGGGAGTTCATAAGTGTCATCCAGTGACGTGGGGAGTTCATAAGTACCATCCAGTGACACAGGGAGTTTATAAGTACCATGCAGTGACATGGGGAGTTCATAAGTGTAATGCAGTGATGTGGGAAGCTCTTAAGTGCCATGCAGTGATGTCTGGAGTTCATAAGTACCATGCAGTGACGTGGGGAGTTCACAAGTACCATGCAGTGACATGGGGAGATCATAAGGGCCATCCAGTGACATGGGACGTTCATAAGTACCATCCAGTGACATGGGGAGTTCATAAGTGTCATGCAGTGACATGAGGAGTTCATAAGTACCATGCAGTGAAACGGGGAGTTCATAAGAACCATCCAGTGATGTGGGGAGTTCATAAGTATCATGCAGTGACATGGGGAGTTCATAAATGTCATGGAGTGACATGGGGAGTTCATAAGTGTCATGGAGTGACATGGGGAGTTCATAAGTGTTATCCAGTGACATGGGGAGTTCATAAGTGTCATGCTGTGACATGGGGAGTTCATATGTACCATGCAGTGAAACTGGGAGTTCATAAGTACCATCCAGTGACGTGGGGAGTTCATAAGTGTCATCCAGTGACGTGGGGAGTTCATAAATACCATGCAGTGAAGTGGGGGTTCATAAGTACCATGCAGTGATGTGGGAAGCTCTTAAGTACCATGCAGTGATGTGGGGAGTTCATAAGTACCATACACTGACGTGGGGAGTTCACAAGTACCATGCAGTGACATGGGGCGTTCATAAGTGCCATCCGGTGACATGGGGCGTTCATAAGTACCATCCAGTGACAGGCGGAGTTCATAAGTGTCATGCAGTGACATGGGGAGTTCATAAGTACCATGCAGTGACATGGGGAGTTCATAAGTGTCACCCAGTGCCATGGGGAGTTCATAAGTACCATCCAGTGACACAGGGAGTTCATAAGTACCATGCAGTGACATGGGGAGTTCATAAGTGTCATCCAGTGACATGGAGAGTTCATACGTATCATCCAGTGAGACAGGGAGTTCATCAGTACCATGCAGTGACATGGGGAGTTCATAAGTACCATGCAGTGAAACAGGGAGTTCATAAGTACCATCCAGTGACATGGTGAGTTCATAAGTATCATGCAGTGACATGGGGAGTTCATAAGTACCATGCAGTGAAACGGGGAGTTCATAAGTACCATCCAGTGACGTGGGGAGTTCATAAGTGTCATCCAATGACGTGGGGAGTTCATAAGTACCATCCAGTGACACAGGGAGTTTATAAGTACCATGCAGTGACATGGGGAGTTCATATGTGTCATGCAGTGACATGGGGAGTTCATAGGTACCATGCAGTGAAGTGGGGAGTTCATAAGTACCATCCAGTGACGTGGGGAGTTCATAAGTGTCATCCAGTGATGTGGGGAGTTCATAAGTACCATGCAGTGAAGTGGGGAGTTCATAAGTACCATGCAGTGACGTGGGGAGTTCATAAGTACCATGCAGTGACACAGGGAGTTTATAAGTAACATGCACTGACGTAGGGAGTTCATAAGTGTCATCCAGTGACATGGGGAGTTTATAAGTACCATCCAGTGACACAGGGACTTCATAAGTACCATGCAGTGACATGGGGAGATCATAAGTACAATGCAATGACATGGGGAGTTCATAAGTACCATGCAGTGACATGGGGAGCTCATAAGTGCCATGCAGTGAAACGGGGAGTTCATAAGTACCATCGAGTGACATGGGCAGTTCATAAGTATCATGCAGTGACATGGGGAGTTCATAAGTACCACGCAGTGAAACAGGGAGATTATACGTACCATCCAGTGACGTGGGGAGTTCATAAGTGTCATCCAGTGACGTGGGGAGTTCATAAGTACCATCCAGTGACACAGGGAGTTTATAAGTACCATGCAGTGACATGGGGAGTTCATAAGTGTAATGCAGTGATGTGGGAAGCTCTTAAGTGCCATGCAGTGATGTCTGGAGTTCATAAGTACCATGCAGTGACGTGGGGAGTTCACAAGTACCATGCAGTGACATGGGGAGATCATAAGGGCCATCCAGTGACATGGGACGTTCATAAGTACCATCCAGTGACATGGGGAGTTCATAAGTGTCATGCAGTGACATGAGGAGTTCATAAGTACCATGCAGTGAAACGGGGAGTTCATAAGAACCATCCAGTGATGTGGGGAGTTCATAAGTATCATGCAGTGACATGGGGAGTTCATAAATGTCATGGAGTGACATGGGGAGTTCATAAGTGTCATGGAGTGACATGGGGAGTTCATAAGTGTTATCCAGTGACATGGGGAGTTCATAAGTGTCATGCTGTGACATGGGGAGTTCATATGTACCATGCAGTGAAACTGGGAGTTCATAAGTACCATCCAGTGACGTGGGGAGTTCATAAGTGTCATCCAGTGACGTGGGGAGTTCATAAATACCATGCAGTGAAGTGGGGAGTTCATAAGTACCATGCAGTGATGTGGGGAGTTCATAAGTACCATGCAGGGACACAGGGAGTTTATAAGTACCATGCACTGACGTAGGGAGTTCATAAGTGTCATCCAGTGACATGGGGAGTTCATAAGTACCATCCAGTGACACAGGGAGTTCATAGGTACCATGCAGAGACATGGGGAGTTCATAAGTACCATGCAGTGAAACGGGGAGTTCATAAGTACCATACAGTGACATGGGGAGTTCATAAGTACCATACAGTGATATGGGGAGTTCATAAGTACCATACAGTGACATGGGGAGTTCATAAGTGCCATCCAGTGACACAGGGAGTTCATAAGTACCATGTGACATGGGGAGTTCATAAGTGTCATGCAGTGAAATGGGGAGTTCATAAGTACCATGCAGTGAAACGGGGAGTTCATAAGTACCAGCCAGTGATGTGGGGAGTTCATAAATATCATGCAGTGACATGGGGAGTTCATAAGTGTCATGGAGTGACATGGGGAGTTCATAAGTGTCATGGAGTGACATGGGGAGTTCATAAGTGTTATCCAGTGACATGGGGAGTTCATAAGTGTCATGCTGTGACATAGGGAGTTCATAAGTACCATGCATTGAAAGGGGGAGTTCATAAGTACCATCCAGTGACGTGGGGAGTTGGTAAAGTGTCATCCAGTGACGTGGGGAGTTCATAAATACCATGCAGTGAAGTGGGGAGTTCATAAGTACCATGCAGTGATGTGGGGAGTTCATAAGTACCATGCTGTGACACAGGGAGTTTATAAGTACCATGCACTGACGTAGGGAGTTCATAAGTGTCATCCAGTGACATGGGGAGTTCATAAGTACCATCCAGTGACACAGGGAGTTCATAGGTACCATGCAGTGACATGGGGAGTTCATAAGTGACATCCAGTGACATGGGGAGTTCATAAGTATCATCCAGTGACACAGGGGGTTCATATGTACCATGCAGAGACATGGGGAGTTCATAAGTACCATGCAGTGAAACGGGGAGTTCATAAGTACCATCCAGTGACGTGGGGAGTTCATAAGTACCATAGAGTGACATGGGGAGTTCATAAGTACCATACAGTGACATGGGGAGTTCATAAGTACCATGCCATGACACTGGGAGTTTATAAGTACCATGCAGTGACATGTGGAGTTCATAAGTACCATACAGTGATATGGGGAGTTCATAAGTACCATGCAGTGCCATGGGGAGTTCATAAGTACCATACAGTGATATGGGGGGTTCATAAGTACCATGCAGTGACATGGGGAGTTCATAAGTATCATGTAGTGACACAGGGAGTTCATAGGTATCATGCAGTGATGTGGGGAGCTCATAAATACCATGCAGTGACACACAGAGTTCATAAGTATCAAGCAGTGACATGGGGAGTTCATTAGTGTAATGCAGTGACATGGGAAGCTCTTAAGTACCATGCAGTGATGTGGGGAGTTTATAAGTACCATGCAGTGACATGGGGAGTTCACAAGTACCATGCAGTGACATGGGGAGTTCATAAGTGCCATCCGGTGACATGGGGAGTTCATAAGTACCATGCAGCTACATGGGGAGTTCATAAGTATAATGCAGTGACGTGGGGGGGTTCATAAGTACCATGCAGTGATGTGGGAAGCTCTTAAGTACCATGCAGTGATGTGGGGAGTTCATAAGTGCCATACACTGACGTGGGGAGTTCACAAGTACCATGCAGTGACATGGGGCGTTCATAAGTGCCATCCGGTGACATGGGGCGTTCATAAGTACCATCCAGTGACAGGCGGAGTTCATAAGTGTCATGCAGTGACATGGGGAGTTCATAAGTACCATGCAGTGACATGGGGAGTTCATAAGTGTCACCCAGTGCCATGGGGAGTTCATAAGTACCATCCAGTGACACAGGGAGTTCATAAGTACCATGCAGTGACATGGGGAGTTCATAAGTGTCATCCAGTGACATGGAGAGTTCATACGTATCATCCAGTGAGACAGGGAGTTCATCAGTACCATGCAGTGACATGGGGAGTTCATAAGTACCATGCAGTGAAACAGGGAGTTCATAAGTACCATCCAGTGACATGGTGAGTTCATAAGTATCATGCAGTGACATGGGGAGTTCATAAGTACCATGCAGTGAAACGGGGAGTTCATAAGTACCATCCAGTGACGTGGGGAGTTCATAAGTGTCATCCAGTGACGTGGGGAGTTCATAAGTACCATCCAGTGACACAGGGAGTTTATAAGTACCATGCAGTGACATGGGGAGTTCATATGTGTCATGCAGTGACATGGGGAGTTCATAAGTACCATGCAGTGAAACGGGGAGTTCAAAAGTACCATCCAGTGACGTGGGGAGTTCATAAGTGTCATCCAGTGATGTGGGGAGTTCATAAGTACCATGCAGTGAAGTGGGAGTTCATAAGTACCATGCAGTGACGTGGGGAGTTCATAAGTACCATGCAGTGACACAGGGAGTTTATAAGTAACATGCACTGACGTAGGGAGTTCATAAGTGTCATCCAGTGACATGGGGAGTTTATAAGTACCATCCAGTGACACAGGGAGTTCATAAGTACCATGCAGTGACATGGGGAGATCATAAGTACAATGCAATGACATGGGGAGTTCATAAGTACCATGCAGTGACATGGGGAGCTCATAAGTGCCATGCAGTGAAACGGGGAGTTCATAAGTACCATCGAGTGACATGGGCAGTTCATAAGTATCATGCAGTGACATGGGGAGTTCATAAGTACCACGCAGTGAAACAGGGAGATTATACGTACCATCCAGTGACGTGGGGAGTTCATAAGTGTCATCCAGTGACGTGGGGAGTTCATAAGTACCATCCAATGACACAGGGAGTTTATAAGTACCATGCAGTGACATGGGGAGTTCATAAGTGTAATGCAGTGATGTGGGAAGCTCTTAAGTGCCATGCAGTGATGTCTGGAGTTCATAAGTACCATGCAGTGACGTGGGGAGTTCACAAGTACCATGCAGTGACATGGGGAGATCATAAGGGCCATCCAGTGACATGGGACGTTCATAAGTACCATCCAGTGACATGGGGAGTTCATAAGTGTCATGCAGTGACATGAGGAGTTCATAAGTACCATGCAGTGAAACGGGGAGTTCATAAGAACCATCCAGTGATGTGGGGAGTTCATAAGTATCATGCAGTGACATGGGGAGTTCATAAATGTCATGGAGTGACATGGGGAGTTCATAAGTGTCATGGAGTGACATGGGGAGTTCATAAGTGTTATCCAGTGACATGGGGAGTTCATAAGTGTCATGCTGTGACATGGGGAGTTCATATGTACCATGCAGTGAAACTGGGAGTTCATAAGTACCATCCAGTGACGTGGGGAGTTCATAAGTGTCATCCAGTGATGTGGGGAGTTCATAAGTACCATGCAGGGACACAGGGAGTTTATAAGTACCATGCACTGACGTAGGGAGTTCATAAGTGTCATCCAGTGACATGGGGAGTTCATAAGTACCATCCAGTGACACAGGGAGTTCATAGGTACCATGCAGAGACATGGGGAGTTCATAAGTACCATGCAGTGAAACGGGGAGTTCATAAGTACCATCCAGTGACATGGTGAGTTCATAAGTATCATGCAGTGACATGGGGAGTTCATAAGTACCATGCAGTGAAACGGGGAGTTCATAAGTACCATCCAGCGACGTGGGGAGTTCATAAGTGTCATCCAGTGACGTGGGGAGTTCATAAGTACCATCCAGTGACACAGGGAGTTTATAAGTACCAAGCAGTGACATGGGGAGTTCATATGTGTTATGCAGTGACATGGGGAGTTCATAAGTACCATGCAGTGAAACGGGGAGTTCATAAGTACCATCCAGTGACGTGAGGAGTTCATAAGTGTCATCCAGTGATGTGGGGAGTTCATAAGTACCATCCAGTGACACAGGGAGTTCATACATACCATGCAGTGACATGGGGAGTTCATAAGTGTCATCCAGTGACATGGGGAGTTCATAAGTACCATCCAGTGACACAGGGAGTTCATAAGTACCATGCAGTGGCATGGAGAGTTCATAAGTACAATGCAGTGGCATGGGGAGTTCATAAGTACCATGCAGTGACATGGGGAGTTCATAAGTACCATGCAGTGAAAAGGGGAGTTCATAAGTACCATTCAGTGACATGGGAAGTTCATAAGTACCATGCAGTGAAACGGGGAGTTCATACGTACCATCGAGTGACGTGGGGAGTTCATAAGTGTCATCCAGTGACGTGGGAGTTCATAATTACCATCCAGTGACACAGGGAGTTTATAAGTACCATGCAGTGACATGGGGAGTTCATAAGTGTCATGCAGTGAGATGGGGAGTTAATAAGTACCATGCAGTGAAACAGGGAATTCATAAATACATTCCAGTGACGTGCGGAGTTCATAAGTGTCATCCAGTGACGTGGGGAGTTCATAAATACCATGCAGTGAAGTGGGGAGTGAAAATGGGAGTTCATAAGTATCATGCAGTGACATGGGGAGTTTATAAGTACCATCCAGTGACACAGGGAGGTCATAAGTACCATGCAGTGACATGGGGAGTTCATATGTGTTATGCAGTGACATGGGGAGTTCATAAGTACCATGCAGTGAAACGGGGAGTTCATAAGTACCATCCAGTGACGTGGGGAGTTCATAAGTGTCATCCAGTGATGTGGGGAGTTCATAAGTACCATGCAGTGAAGTGGGGAGTTCATAAGTACCATGCAGTGACGTGGGGAGTTCATCAGTACCATGCAGTGACACAGGGAGTTTATAAGTAACATGCACTGACGTAGGGAGTTCATAAGTGTCATCCAGTGACATGGGGAGTTTATAAGTACCATCCAGTGACACAGGGAGTTCATACGTACCATGCTGTGACATGGGGAGTTCATAAGTGTCATCCAGTGACATGGGGAGTTCATAAGTACCATCCAGTGATACAGGGAGTTCATAAGTACCATGCAGTGACATGGAGAGTTCATAAGTACAATGCAGTGGCATGGGGTGTTCATAAGTACCATGCAGTGAAAAGGGGAGTTCATAAGTACCATTCAGTGACATGGGGAGTTAATAAGTACCATGCAGTGAAACGGGGAGTTCATACGTACCATCCAGTGACGTGGGGAGTTCATAAGTTTCATCCAGCGATGTGGGAATTCATAATTACCATCCAGTGACACAGGGAGTTTATAAGTACCATGCAGTGACATGGGGAGTTCATAAGTGTCATGCAGTGACATGGGAAGTTCATAAGTACCATGCAGTGAAACGGGGAGTTCATAAATACATTCCAGTGACGTGCGGAGTTCATAAGTGTCATCCAGTGACGTGGGGAGTTCATAAGTACCATGCAGTGAAGTGGGGAGTGAAAAGGGGAGTTCATAAGTATCATGCAGTGACATGGGGAGTTCATAAGTACCATGCAGTGAAACGGGGAGTTCATACGTACCATCCAGTGACGTGGGGAGTTCATAAGTGTCATCCAGTGACGTGGGGAGTTCATAATTACCATCCAGTGACACAGGGAGTTTATAAGTACCATGCAGTGACATGGGGAGTTCATAAGTGTCATGCAGTGACATGGGGAGTTCATAAGTACCATGCAGTGAAACGAGGAGTTCATAAATACATTCCAGTGACGTGCGGAGTTCATAAGTGTCATCCAGTGACGTGGGGAGTTCATAAGTACCATGCAGTGAAGTGGGGAGTTCATAAGAACCATGCAGTGACACAGGGAGTTTATAAGTACCATGCACTGACGTAGGGAGTTCATAGGTGTCATCCAGTGACATGGGGAGTTCATAAGTACCATCCAGTGACACAGGGAGTTCATAAGTACCATGCAGTGACATGGGGAGTTCATAAGTGTCATCCAGTGATATGGGGAGTTCATAGGTACCATCCAGTGACACAGGGAGTTCATAAGTACCATGTAGTGACATGGGGAGTTCATAAGTACCATGCAGTGATATGGGGAGTTCATAAGTACCATGCAGTGACATGGGGAGTTCATAAGTATCATGCAGTGACACAGGAAGTTCATAAATACCATGCAGTGACATGTGGAGTTCATAAGTGTCATGCAGTGACGTGGGGAGTTCAAAAGTACCATGCAGTGAGGTGGGGAGTTCATAAGTACCATGCAGTGACATGGGGAGTTCATAAGTACGATGCAGTGACATGGGGAGTTCATAAGTATCATGCAGTGACACGGGGAGTTCATAAGTACCATGCACTGACACAGGGAGTTCCTAAGTATCATGGAGTGACATGGGGAGTTCATATGTGTCATCCAGTGATGTCGGGAGTTCATCAGTACCATGCAGTGACACACAGAGTTCATAAGTACCATGCAGTGAAACACAGAGTTCATAAGTGTCATCCAGTGACCTGAGGGGGAGTTCATAAGTACCATGCAGTGACATGAGGGGGTGTTCATAAGTACCATGTAGTGACGTGGGGAGTTCAGAAGTACCATGCCGTGACACGGGGAGTTCATAAGTACAATGAAATGACGCAGGGAGTTCATAAGTACCATGCAGTGTCACTGGGAGTTCATAAGTACCATGCAGTGACACAGGGAGTTCATAAGTACCATGCAGTGACTCGGGGAGTTCATAAGTGCATCCAGTGACGTGGGGAGTTCACAAGTACCATGCAGTGACATGGGGAGTTCATAAGTGCATCCAGTGATGTTGAGAGTTCATAAGTGTCATCTAGCGACATGGGGAGTTCATAAGTACCATGCAGTGACATGGGGAGTTCATAAGTACCATGCAGTGACATGGGGAGTTCTTAAGTACCATGCAGTGACATGGGGAGTTTATAAGTACCATAGAGTGACATGGGGAGTTCATAAGTACCATACATTGACATGGGGAGTTCATAAGTACCATCCAGTCACACGGGGAGTTTTTAAGTATCATCCAGTGACGTGGGGAGTGTATAAGTACCATCCAGTGACATGGGGAGTTCATAAGTACCATGCAGTGACATGGAGAGTTCATAAGTGCCATCCAGTGAAGGGATGAACCCTTGATAAGTTCCTTTCAGTGATAGAGGGAGTGAATAACACAAACCATAGAGTAATAGGGATGTGCATGGTACATCACAGCAGTGTTGTTAGTGCCGTTCAGTGCATTACACCTGGCGGCACGTTCACAGCACCCATGATACGTGTGGTTTATTGGCAGTAGTGTTGTAAGTACCTAGCAGTGCATTCTACCTGATGGCACATTGACGTTATCCATGGCATGTGTAGTGTATTGACAGCGGTGTTGTAAGTGCCATTCAGTGCACTATTCTTAATGGCCTGTTCACAGCATCCATGGCACATGTAGTGTACTGACAGCGGTGTTGTAAGTGCTGTGCAGTCCATTACACCTGATGGCACGTTGACAGCATACGTGGTACGTGTGGTGTACTGACAGCGTTGTTGTACGTGTCTTGCAGTGCATTATACCTGATGGCACGCCAAGGCATCCATGGAATGTGTAGTGTATTGGCAGCAGTGTTGTAAGTGCAGTGTATTATACCTATGGCCCTTTCACAGCATCCATGATACGTGTGCTTTGTTGGCAGCAGTGTTTTAAGTGCTGTGCAGTGCACTATACCTGATGGCATGCTCTCAGCATCCATGGCATGTGTAGTGCATTGACAGCAGTGTTGTAAGTGCTGTGCAGTGCATTATACCTAATGGTACGGTCACAGCATCCATGGCATGAACAGTGTATTGGCAGAAGAGGTGTAAGTGACGTGCAGTGCATTTAACCTGATGGCACGTTGGCAGCATCCATGATACCTGTGCCTTATTGACAGGAGTGTTGTAAGTGCCTAGCAGTGCCCTCTACCTGATGGCACGTTCACAGCACCCATGGCATGTGTAGTGTATTGACAGCAGAGGTGTAAGTGCTGTGCAGTGCATTAGACCTGATGGCATGTTGACGGCATCCATGGCACATGTAGTGTATTGGGAGGAGTGTTGTAAGTGCAGTGCAGTGCATTACACCTGATGGCATGCTGACAGCATCCATGGCATGTGTAGTGTATTGGCAGCAGTGCTGTAAGTGCTGTGCAGTGCATTATACCTGATGGCGCGTTCACAGCATCCATGATACGTGTGCTGTATTGGAAGCAGTGACGTAAGTGCTGTGCAGTGCATTACACCTAATGGCACATTGACAGCATCCACGGCATGTGTAGTGTATTGAGAGCAGTGCTGTACCATGGCACTTGTAGTGCATTGACAGCAGTGCTGTACCATGGCACTTGTAGTGCATTGACAGCAGTGCTATACCATGGCACTTGTAGTGCATTGAGAGCAGTGCTGTACCATGGCACTTGTAGTGCATTGACAGCAGTGCTGTACCATGGCACTTGTAGTGTATTGAGAGCAGTGCTGTACCATGGCACTTGTAGTGCATTGACAGCAGTGCTGTACCATGGCACTTGTAGTGTATTGACAGCAGTGCTGTACCATGGCACTTGTAGTGCATTGACAGCAGTGCTGTACCATGGCACTTGTAGTGTATTGAGAGCAGTGCTGTACCATGGCACTTGTAGTGCATTGACAGCAGTGCTGTACCATGGCACTTGTAGTGTATTGAGAGCAGTGCTGTACCATGGCACTTGTAGTGCATTGACAGCAGTGCTGTACCATGGCACTTGTAGTGTATTGACAGCAGTGCTGTACCATGGCACTTGTAGTGTATTGACAGCAGTGCTGTACCATGGCACTTGTAGTGTATTGACAGCAGTGCTGTACCATGGCACTTGTAGTGTATTGACAGCAGTGCTGTACCATGGCACTTGTAGTGTATTGACAGCAGTGCTGTACCATGGCACTTGTAGTGTATTGACAGCAGTGCTGCAAATACAGTGCAGTGCATTACACCTAATGGCAGGTTCACCGCATCCATGGTTCGTGTGCTGTTGTGACAGCAGTATTGTAAGTGCCTTGCAGTGCATTATCCTGAGGGCGCGTTGACATGCATCCATGGCATGTGTAGTGTGTTGACAGCAGTGTTGTAAGTGCTGTGCAGTGCATTCTACCTGAAGGCACGTTCACATCATCCATGGCATGTGTAGTGTGTTGGTTTGCAGTGGCGTAAGTGCAGTGCAGTGCATAGTACCTAATGGCACGTTTAGAGCATCCATAGTATGAGTGGTGTATTGGCAGCAGTGGCATCAGCGCAGTGCAGTGCAATATACCTGATGGCACGTTCACAGCAGCAATGGTACGTTGGGTGCATTGACAGCAGTGTTGTAAGTGCCTTGCAGCTCATTATACCCCATGGCACGTTCACAGAATCCTTGGTATGTGTAGTGTGTTGACAGTAGTGTTGTAAGTGCTGTGCAGTGCATTACACTCAATGGCACGTTCACAGCATCCATGGCAAGTGTCCCCAAAATAATAAGGACATTTCATTAAGTGCCATCCAGTGACAGAGCACTTCATGAAAGCTGGTATGTGTTGACTGTGGAGTAAGTGATAGCCTTACAGTGACAGAGACACTGTGCGTTGCCACGCAGTGACAGGTGAGTCCATTTTATGTGCCACACTCATGTGCAGTGAGAGGAGGATGGCGTGTTAAAACAGCGATAAGTGGAGTGTGTGCTTGAGTGTTGCACCAAGTGTGATGCAGTGACGCAGAGAATCTGTAGTAAGTGCCTTGCAGCGTAGGAAGTGTCAATGGGTGTGACAGGCAGTGACAGGGGAAGTCCACTGGCGTGATTATTCAAAAGAAGTGGAGCCAATGGGAAGGGTCATCCAGTGCGTTGCTGCGGTAAGAGTAAAGCAGTGACAAGCGGAGCTCACTGTAAGCATCATGCAATAATAAAGGAGTCCTTGGAAAGTGCCATGCAGTGGGGAAAGTGTCAATTAAAGGTGTAATACAGTGACTAGTTGAGCAGCTACTTCCCACCATGCAGTGACACAGAATTCCATGAAGAGGGCCATGCAGGGACCGAGGAAGCATGTGTAAGTGCCATGCTATGACAGAGCCTGCGGTAAGTGGCGTGTACTTAGAGAGAAAGCATGTGTAAGTGCCATGCTGTGACAGAGCCTGCGGTAAGTGGTGTGCAGTGACAGAGGAAGCATGTGTAAGTACCATGCTATGACAGAGCCTGTGGTAAGAGGCGTGTACTGAGAGAGGAAGCATGTGTAAGTGCCATGCTGTGACATAGGAAGCATGTGTGAGTGCCATGCAGGGACATAGGAAGCATGTGTAAGTGCCATGCTGTGACAGAGCCTGCGGTAAGTGGCGTGTAGTGAGAGAGGACGTATGTGTAAGTGTCATGCTGTGACAGAGCCAAAGTGGCGTGTAGTGAGAGAGGAAGCATTTGTAAGTGTCATGCTGCGCAGAGAAAGCGGTAAGTGGTGTGTACTGAGATAGGAAGCATGTGTAAGTGCCATGCTGTGACAGAGCCTGAGGTAAGTAGTGTGTAGTGACAGAGAAAGCATGTGTGCCATGCTGTGACAGAGCCTGCGGTAAGTGCCATGCTCTGACAGAGCCTGCGGTAAGTGGTGTCTAGTGAGCGAGGAAGCATGTGTAAGTGCCTGCTGTGACAGAGCCTGCAGTAAGTGGCGTGTACTGGGAGTGGAAACATGTGTAAGTGCCATGCTGTGACAGAGCCTGCGGTAAGTGGCGTGTAGGGAGAGAGGAAGCATGTGTAAGTGCCATGCTGTGAAAGAGCCTGCGGTACGTGGCGTGTAGTGAGAGAGTAAGCATGTGTAAGTGCCATGGTGTGACAGAGCCTGAGGTATGTGGCGTGTAGTGAGAGAAGGGTATACTCAGATGTGAGTCCCTTGCTCATTGCACCATCAGGATTCAAGCAAGCCGGGCCGACGACGGCTGAAATGCCAGAAACCGGTCCCCGGAAGCTTGTTTCCTTCCCAGTATAAGAATTGGCTTGGTAGTTTGGTTTGCCCTGTTCCCATGATGCACTGGGCCAGGGACAGACTGATTTGCATATAGCAAGGTTCTGAACTGGGATGGTGCAGTGAGATGAATAACGGTGATGGGTCAAGCCCTGATCTTTGGACTGGGTAAGAGTGGTCTGCTTAATTCAGACACTCTGTTCATCACCACCCCCTTTTCTGAATCGTTTTTGGCCACTATGGGTGTGGCAGGGTATACTCAGACAGGAGTCCCTTGCTCACTGCACCATCAGGATTCAAGCAAGCCGGGCCGACGACGGGTGAAATGCCAGAAATCGGTCCCCGATAGCTTGTCTCCTTTCTGGTGAAGAATTGGCTTGGTAGTTTAGTCTGCCCTGCTCCCATGATGCACTGGGCCAGGGACAGACTGATTTGCATATAGCCAGGTTCTGAACTGGGATGGTGCAGTGAGCTAAATAACGGTGATGGATCAAGCCCTGATCTTTGGACTGGGTAAGAGTGGTCTGCTTAATTCAGACACTCTGTTCATCACCACCCCCTTTTCTGAATCGTTTTTGGCCACTATAGGTGTGGCAGGGTATACTCAGACATGAGTCCCTTGTTCACTGCACCATCAGGATTCAAGCAAGCCGGGCCGACGACGGCTGAAATGCCAGAAACCGGTCCCCGGTAGCTTGTCTCCTTTCTGGTGAAGAATTGGCTTGGTAGTTTAGTCTGCCCTGTTCCCATGATGCACTGGGCCAGGGACAGACTGATTTGCATATAGCCAGGTTCTGAACTGGGATGGTGCAGTGAGATAAATAACAGTGATGGATCAAGCCCTGATCTTTGGACTGGGTAAGAGTGGTCTGCTTAATTCAGACACTCTGTTCATCACCACCCACTTTTCTGAATCATTTTTGGCCACTATAGGTGTGGCAGGGTATACTCAGACATGAGTCCCTTTCTCACTGCACCATCAGGATTCAAGCAAGCCGGGCCGAAGACGGCTGAAATGCCAGAAACCGGTCCCCGGTAGCTTGTCTCCTTTCTGGTGAAGAATTGGCTTGGTAGTTTAGTCTGCCCTGTTCCCATGATGCACTGGGCCAGGGACAGACTGATTTGCATATAGCCAGGTTCTGAACTGGGATGGTGTAGTGAGATAAAGAACGGTGATGGATCAAGCCCTGATCTTTGGACTGGGTAAGAGTGGTCTGCTTAATTCAGACACTCTGTTCATCACCACCCCCTTTTCTGAAGAGAAAGCATGTGTGCCATGCTGTGACAGAGCCTGCGGTAAGTGGTGTCCAGTGAGCGAGGAAGCATGTGTAAGTGCCTGCTGTGACAGAGGCTGTGGTAAGTGGCGTGTAGGGAGAGAGGAAGCATGTGTAAGTGCCATGCTGTGAAAGAGCCTGCGGTACGTGGCGTGTACTGGGAGTGGAAGCATGTGTAAGTGCCATGCTGTGACAGAGGCTGTGGTAAGTGGCGTGTAGGGAGAGAGGAAGCATGTGTAAGTGCCATGCTGTGAAAGAGCCTGCGGTACGTGGCGTGTACTGAGAGAGGAAGCATGTGTACGTGCCATGCTGTGACAGAGCCTGCGGTAAGTGGCGTGTAGTGAGAGAGGAAGCATGTGTAAGTGCCATGCCGTGACAGAGCCAAAGTGGCATGTACTGAGAGAGGAAGCATGTGTAAGCGCCATGCTGTGACAGAGCCTGCGGTAAGTGGCATGAACTGAGAGAGGAAGCATGTGTAAGTGCCATGCTGTGACAGAGCCTGCGGTAGGTGCCATGCTGTGACAGAGCCTGTGGTAAGTGGCGTGTAGTGAGAGAGGAAGCATGTGTAAGTGCCATGCTGTGACAGAGCCTACGGTAAGTGGTGTGCAGTGACAGTGGAAGCATGTGTAGGTGCCTTGCTGTGACAGAGCCTGGGGAAAGTGTTGTGAAGTGACTGAGGAAGGATGTGTAAGTGCCATGCTGTGACAGAGCCTGTGGTAAGTGGCGTGTAGTGAGAGAGGAAGCATGTGCATGTGCCATGCTATGACAGAACCTGCGGTAAGTGGTGTTTACTGGGTGAAGAAACATGTGTAAGTGCCATGCTGTGACAGAGCCTGTGGTAAGTGGCGTGTAGTGAGAGAGGAAGCATGTGTAAGTGCCATGCTGTGACAGAGCCTGCGGTAAGTGGTGTGTACTGAGAGAGGAAGCATGTGTAAGTGCCTTGCTGTGACAGAGCCTGGGGAAAGTGTTGTGAAGTGACTGAGGAAGGATGTGTAAGTGCCATGCTGTGACAGAGCCTGCGGTAAGTGGTGTGCAGTGAAAGAGGAAGCATGTGCAAGTGCCTAGCTGTGACAGAACCTGCGGTAAGTGGCGTTTACTGGGTGAAGAAACATGTGTAAGTGCCATGCTGTGACAGAGCCTGCGGTAAGTGGCGTGTAGTGAGAAAGGAAGCATGTGTAAGTGCCATGCTGTGACAGAGCCTGCGGTAAGTGGTGTGTACTGAGAGAGGAAGCATGTGTAAGTGCCATGCTGTGACAGAGCCTGCGGAAAGTGTCGTGAAGTGACCAAGGAAGCATGTGTAAGTGCCATGCTGTGACAGAGCCTACTGTAAGTGGTGTGTACTGAGAGAGGAAGCATGTGTAAGTGCCATGCTGTGACAGAGCCTGCGGTAAGTGGCGTGTAGTGAGAGAGGAAGCATGTGTAAGTGCCATGCTGTGACAGAGCTAAAGTGGCGTGTAGTGAGAGAGGAAGCATGTGTAAGTGTCATGCCGTGACAGAGCCAAAGTGGCGTTTACTGGGAGAGGAAGCATATGTAAGTGCCATGCTGTGACTTAGCCTGCGGAAAGTGTCGTGAAGTGACCAAGGAAGCATGTGTAAGTGCCATGCTGTGACAGAGCCTACTGTAAGTGGTGTGTACTGAGAGAGGAAGCATGTGTAACTGCCATGCTGTGACAGAGCCTGCGGAAAGTGGCGTATACTGAGAGAGGAAGCATGTGTAAGTGTCATGCTATGACGGAGCCAAAGTAGCGTGTAGTGAGAGAGGAAGCATGTGTAAGTGCCATGCTGTGACAGAGCCTGTGGTAAATAGTGTGCAGTGAGAGAAGAAGCATGTCTAAGTGCCATGCTATGACAGAGCCTGCGGTAAGTGGTGTGTACTGAGAGAGGAAGCATGTGTAAGTGCCATGCTGTGACAGAGCCTGCGGTAAGTGGCGTGTAGTGAGAGAGGAAGCATGTGTAAGTGCCATGCTGTGACAGAGCTAAAGTGGCGTGTAGTGAGAGAGGAAGCATGTGTAAGTGTCATGCCGTGACAGAGCCAAAGTGGCGTTTACTGGGAGAGGAAGCATATGTAAGTGCCATGCTGTGACTGAGCCTGCGGTAAGTGGTGTGTAGTGAGAGAGGAAGTATGTGTAAGTGCCATGCTATGATAGAGCCTGTGGTAAGTGGTGTGTAGTGAGAGAGGAAGCATGTGTAAGTGCCATGCTGTGACAGAGCCTGCGGTAAGTGGCGTGTAGTGAGAGAGGAAGCATGTGTAAGTGCCATGCTGTGACAGAGCTAAAGTGGCGTGTAGTGAGAGAGGAAGCATGTGTAAGTGTCATGCCGTGACAGAGCCAAAGTGGCGTTTACTGGGAGAGGAAGCATATGTAAGTGCCATGCTGTGACTGAGCCTGCGGTAAGTGGTGTGTAGTGAGAGAGGAAGTATGTGTAAGTGCCATGCTATGATAGAGCCTGTGGTAAGTGGTGTGTAGTGAGAGAGGAAGCATGTGTAAGTGCATGCTGTGACAGAGCCTGTGGAAAGTATAGGAAGTGACAGAGGAAGTATGTGTAAGTGCCATGCTATGACAGAGCCTGTGGTAAGAGGCGTGTACTGAGAGAGGAAGCATGTGTAAGTGCCATGCTGTGACATAGGAAGCATGTGTGAGTGCCATGCAGGGACATAGGAAGCATGTGTAAGTGCCATGCTGTGACAGAACCTGCGGTAAGTGGTGTGTAGTGACAGAGGAAGCATGTGTAAGTGCCATGCAGTGATAGAGAGAGTCTGCTGTAAGTGTCATGCAGTGATAGAGAGAGTCTGGAGTAAGTGTCATGCAGTGATAGAGTATTGAGTAAGTGCCATGCATTGATAGAGGGCTTTTGGAGTAAATGTAATGCAGTGATAGATAGAGTCTGGAGTAAGTGCCATGCAGTGATAGAGTATTGAGTAAATGGCGTGCAGTGATATAGTCTGGAGTAAGTGTCACACAGTGATAGAGAAAGTCTGTAGTAATTGACATGCAGTGATAGAATATTGAGTAAGTGCCATGCAGTGATAGAGAAAGTCTGTAGTAAGTGACATGTTGTGCTAGAGTTGTAAGTGCCATGCATTGATAGAGTATTTACAACAAGGGGTGGTGAGGGACAGAGTCTCTGAATTAAGCAGAAAGCTCTCACCCAGTCAAGAGATCAGGGCTAGATCCAACACCGTTTTTTAGCTCACTGCACCATCCCAGTTTCAGAACCTGGCTGTATGCAAATTAGTCTGTTCCTGTCCCAGTGCATGATGGGAACAGGGCAAACCAAACTACAAAAGCCAATTCTTACACTGGGAAGGAAACAAGCTCCCGGGGACCGGTTTCTGGCATTACAGCCGTCTTCGGCCCGATTTGCTTGAATCCTGATGGTGCAATGAGCAAGGGTCTCACATCTGAGAATACCCTTCCACGCTTAGGGTGGACAAAAATATTTACAACAAGGGGTGGTGAGGGACAGAGTCTCTGAATTAAGCAGAAAGCTCTCACCCAGTCAAGAGATCAGGGCTAGATCCAACACCGTTTTTTAGCTCACTGCACCATCCCAGTTTCAGAACCTGGCTGTATGCAAATTAGTCTGTTCCTGTCCCAGTGCATGATGGGAACAGGGCAAACCAAACTACAAAAGCCAATTCTTACACTGGGAAGGAAACAAGCTCCCGGGGACCGGTTTCTGGCATTACAGCCGTCTTCGGCCCGATTTGCTTGAATCCTGATGGTGCAATGAGCAAGGGTCTCACATCTGAGAATACCCTTCCACGCTTAGGGTGGACAAAAATATTTACAACAAGGGGTGGTGAGGGACAGAGTCTCTGAATTAAGCAGAAAGCTCTCACCCAGTCAAGAGATCAGGGCTAGATCCAACACCGTTTTTTAGCTCACTGCACCATCCCAGTTTCAGAACCTGGCTGTATGCAAATTAGTCTGTTCCTGTCCCAGTGCATGATGGGAACAGGGCAAACCAAACTACAAAAGCCAATTCTTACACTGGGAAGGAAACAAGCTCCCGGGGACCGGTTTCTGGCATTACAGCCGTCTTCGGCCCGGTTTGCTTGAATCCTGATGGTGCAATGAGCAAGGGTCGAAGAAGGCTGAAATGCCAGAAACCGGTCCCCGGTAGCTTGTCTCCTTTCTGGTGAAGAATTGGCTTGGTAGTTTAGTCTGCCCTGTTCCCATGATGCACTGGGCCAGGGACAGACTGATTTGCATATAGCCAGGTTCTAAGCTGGGATGGGGCAGTGAGATAAATAACGGTGATGGATCAAGCCCTGATCTTTGGACTGGGTAAGAGTGGTCTGCTTAACTCAGACACTCTGTTCATCACCACCCCCTTTTCTAAATCGTGTTTGGCCACTATAGGTGTGGCAGGGTATACTCAGACATGAGTCCCTTTCTCACTGCTCCATCAGGATTCAAGCAAGCCGGGCCGAAGAAGGCTGAAATGCCAGAAACCGGTCCCCGGTAGCTTGTCTCCTTTCTGGTGAAGAATTGGCTTGGTATTTTAGTCTGCCCTGTTCCCATGATGCACTGGGCCAGGGACAGACTGATTTGCATATAGCCAGGTTCTAAGCTGGGATGGGGCAGTGAGATAAATAACGGTGATGGATCAAGCCCTGATCTTTGGACTGGGTAAGAGTGGTCTGCTTAACTCAGACACTCTGTTCATCACCACCCCCCTTTTCTAAATCATGCATTGATAGAGGGCATTTAGAGTAAGTGCCATGCAGTGATAGAGAGAGTCTGGAGTAAGTGCCATGCAGTGATAGAGTTTTGAGTAAATGGCGTGCAGTGATATTGTCTGGAGAAAGTGCCATGCAATGATGGAGTCCATATTAAGTGACTGTAGAAGCCCATGATAAATAACATGCAGTGACAGCAGAAGTGCCTGAGAAGCGTGATGCAGTGACCTCAGAAGCTCATCCTATTTGAGATGCATTGGTAGAAGGAATCCATAGTACTTGTAAACATAGACGTTTGGGTCCATGGTAAGAGCACGTCAGCGAAAGTAGAAGCCGATAGTAAATGGCATGCAGTAACAGATGAGTCCATGGTAAATGGAATGCAGTAACAGATGAGTCCATGGTAAGTGCCATGGAAAGTGGCATGCAGTAACAGATGAGTCCATGGTAAGTGGCATGGTAAGTGGCATGCAGTAACAGATGAGTCCATGGTAAGTGTCATGCAGTAACAGATGAGTCCATGGTAAATGGAATGCAGTAACAGATGAGTCCATGGTAAGTGCCATGGAAAGTGGCATGCAGTAACAGATGAGTCCATGGTAAGTCGCATGGTAAGTGGCATGCAGTAACAGATGAGTCCATGGTAAGTGTCATGCAGTAACAGACGAGTCCATGGTAAGTGACATGGTAAGTTGCATGCAGTAACAGATGAGTCCATGGTAAGTGCCATGCAGTAACAGATGAGTCCATGGTAAGTGGCATGGTAAGTTGCATGCAGTGACAGATGAGTCCATTGTAAGTGCCATGTGGTAACAGATGAGTCTATGGTAAGTGCCATGCAGTAACAGCTGAGTCCATGGTAAGTGCCATGGAAAGTGGCATGCAGTAACAGATGAGTCCATAGTAAGTTGCATGCAGTAACAGATGAGTCCATGGTAAGTGCCATGCAGTAACAGATGAGTCCATGGCATGGTAAGTGGCATGCAGTAGCAGATGATTACATGGTAAGTGGCCTGCGAGTGACATGCAGTAACAGATGATTCCATTGTAAGTGGCATGCAGTGAAAGATGAGTCCATGTTAAGTGACATGCAGTGACAGATGATGAGTCCATGGTAAGAGGCATCCAGTGACAGATGAGTCCACGATAAGTAGCATGCATTGTCAAATGAGTGCATGGTAAGTGTCATGCAGTGACAGATGATGAGTCCATGGTAAGGGGCTCGCAGTGACAGAGGGAGCTTCAGAGAGAGTTTATGGAAGAGAGTGTAAGACAATAGTAAATACCAATCTGAGCTTCCATGCGAGTTTTCATTTTGTACCGGGGGCAGCTCAGCTCATGCAGTGACTGAACACCTGTGGTAAGAGTCGTGCAGTGACAAAGGCAGTTGTGTGGTAGATACCATACAGTGAGAGTGGTAGTCCATAGTAAATGCCATTCAGTGTGTCTTGGATTCCTAGAGGTTGCATGTAGTTACAAGAGGAGACATGCTCATGCAGTGACAGCCAGTGATGAGCGCCATGCAGCGACAGAGGGAGTTTATGGTTAGTGACACACAGCGGGAGCAGTACTCCATAGCAAATACCATTCACTGACTCTAAGATTCCCTGGAGGTTCCATGCTGTAACAGGAGTTGACATGCTCATGCAGTGACAGAAAAGCCAATAGTAAGAGTCATGCAGTGACGGGGAGTTTACGGTAGGTACCATACAGTGAGAGTGGTAGTCCATAGTAAATACCATTCAGTGTGTCTTGGATTCCTAGAGGTTGCATGTAGTTACAGGAGGAGACATGCCCAGTGATGAGTGCCATGCAGTGACAGAGGGAGTTTATGGTACGGCCCATACAGTAAGAGATGTATTCCTTGGTAAATACCATTCCAAGACTCAATGGGAGTTCCCATGAGTATCAGGGGTGGTTCATGCTTGTGCAGTGACTGAACACCTGTGGTAAGTGCCATGCAGTGACAGAGAAAGGTGTTAAGTGCCATGCATTGACAGAGAGTGGCTGTGGTAAGTGCCATGCAGTGACAGACAGAGTCTGTGCTAAGTTCATGCAGTGACATAGAGAGCATGTAGAGAGTTCAAAGCAGTGACAGAGACACGCTGTAGTAAGTACCACGCAGTGACTGAGATAGTTTGTGGTAAATGCCATGCAGCGGCAGAGAGTCTGTAAAGCGTTCCATGCAGTGACAGAGAGAGTCTATGGTAAGTGCCATGCAGTGACAGAGAAAGGTGTTAAGTGCCATGCATTGACAGAGAGTGGCTGTGGTAAGTGCCATGCAGTGACAGACAGAGTCTGTGCTAAGTTCATGCAGTGACATAGAGAGCATGTAGAGAGTTCAAAGCAGTGACAGAGACACGCTGTAGTAAGTACCACGCAGTGACTGAGATAGTTTGTGGTAAATGCCATGCAGCGGCAGAGAGTCTGTAAAGCGTTCCATGCAGTGACAGAGAGAGTCTATGGTAAGTGCCATGCAGTAACAGAGAATCTGTGGTAAGTGTCATGCAGCGGCAGAGAGCGCCTATAAAGAGTCCCAAGCAGTGACAGAGACAGGCTGTGGTAAGTGACATGCAGTGACAGAGACAGGCTTTGGTAAGTGACATGCAGTGACAGAGACAGGCTGTGGTAAGTGATATGCAGTGACAGGGTGAGTCTGTGGTATGTGCCATGCAGTGACAGAGAAGGCCTGTAGAGAGTCCCAGGCAGTGACAGAGAGAGTCTGTAGTAAGTGGCGTTCAGTGACAGAGAATCTTTGGTAAGTGCCATGCAGAGACAGGATGTGGTAAGTGCCATGCAGTGACAGAGACAAGATGTGGTAAGTGCCATGCAGTGACAGACAGAGTCTGTGGTAAGTGCCATGCAGTGACAGAGACAAGATGTGGTAAGTGCCATTCAGTGACAGAAAAGGCCTGTAGACAGTTTCAAGCAGTGACAGAGAGAGTCTGTAGTAAGTGGCGTTCAGTGACAGAGAATCTTTGGTAAGTGCCACTCAGTGACACAGGATTTGTGGTATGTGCCATGCAGTGACAGAGACAGGATGTGGTAAGTGCCATGCAGTGACAGAAAGAGCCCGTGGTAAGTGCCCTTCATTGACAGAGAGAGTCTATACAGAGTTTGATGCAGTGACAGGGAGGGCCTGTGGTAAGTGTCCTGCAGTGACAGAGAGAGTCTGTAGTAAGTGCCATGTGACAGAGAGAGTCTGAGAGAATTGCACACAATAGGAGAGAGACTGTCTTTGGTAAGTGCCAGGCAGTGGCCTAGAGAGTATGTGGTAAGTCCCATGCAGTGAAGGACAGAGAGAGTTTGAGGTATGCGCATGCAGTATCAGAGAGAGTTTGAGGTAAGTGCCATGCAGTGACAAAGAAGAGAGTCTGTGTTAAGTCTGTTAAGTCCCATGAAGTGACAAAGAAAGAGAGTCTGTGGTAAGTGCCATACGGTGACAGAGAGAGTCTGTGTTAAGTCCCATGCAGTGACAGAGAAGGAAAGTCTGTGGTAAGTGCCATGCAGTGACAGAGAGAGTCTGTGTTAAGTCCCATGCAGTGACAAAGAAAGAGAATCTGTGGTAAGTGCCATGCAGTGACAGAGAGAGTCTGTAGAGAATTTGTTGCAGTGACAGAGAGAGTCTGTGGCAAGTGCCCTGTATTGACAGAGATAGAGTCTGTGGCAAGTGCCATGCAGTGACAGATAGAGCCCTGTGGTAAATACCATGCAGTGACAGATAGAGTCTGTGGTAAATACCATGCAGTGACAGAAGATAGAGTCTGTGGTAAATACCATGCAGTGACAGAGAGAGAATATGGTAAGTCTCATGCAGTGACAGAGAGAATCTGTGGTAAGTGCCATGCAGTGACAGAGAGAGTCTGTGTTAAGTCCCATGCGTTGACAGAGACAGGGCCCGTGGTAAGTGTCATCCATTGACAGAGAGAGTCTGACCAGATTTTGATGCAGGGACAGAGAGGGTCTGTGGTAAGTGCCATGCATTGACAGAGTCTGTGGTAAGTGCCATGCAGTGACAGAGAGAGAGAGTCTGTGGTAAGTGCCATGCAGTGACAGAGATAGAGACTGTGGTAAGTTCCATGCAGTGACAGAGAAAGAGAGTCTGTGCTAAGTGCCATGCATTGACAGAGACAGGGCCCGTGGTAAGTGCCATCCATTGACAGGGAGAGTCTGACCAGATTTTGATGCAGTGACAGAGAGGGTCTGTGGTACGTGTCATGCAGTGACAGAGATAGTCTGTAGAGAGTTCCATGCAGTGACAGAGAGAGTCTATGTTAAGTGCCATCCAGTGACGGAGAGAGTCTGTAGTATGTGCCATGTGACAGAGAGAGTCTGAGAGAATTGCACACAATAAGAGAGAGACTGTCTTTGGTGAGTGCGAGGCAGTGACCTAGAGAGTATGTGGTAAGTCCCATGCAGTGAAGGACAGAGATAGTTTGAGGTATGCACATGCAGTATCAGAGAGAGTTTGAGGTAAGTGCCATGCAGTGACAAAGAAGAGAGTCTGTGTTAAGTCCCATGAAGTGACAAAGAAAGAGAGTCTGTGGTAAGTGCCATACGGTGACTGAGAGAGTCTGTGTTAAGTCCCATGCAGTGACAAAGAAAGAGAGTCTGTGGTAAGTGCCATGCAGTGACAGAGAGAGTCTGTGTTAAGTCACATGCAGTGACAAAGAAAGAGAATCTGTGGTAAGTGCCATGCAGTGACAGAGAGAGTCTGTAGAGAATTTGTTGCAGTGACAGAGAGAGTCTGTGGCAAGTGCCCGGTATTGACAGAGATAGAGTCTGTGGCAAGTGCCATGCAGTGACAGATAGAGCCCTGTGGTAAATACCATGCAGTGACAGAAGATAGAGTCTGTGGTAAACACCATGCAGTGACAGAGAGAGAAAATGGTAAGTCTCATGCAGTGACACAGAGAGTCTGTGGTAAGTGCCATGCAGTTACGGAGTCTGTGGTAAGTGCCAATGCATTGACAGAGAGAGAGTCTGTGGTAAGTGTCATCCATTGACAGAGAGAGCATATGGTAAGTCCAATGCAGTGACAGACCGAGTCTGTGGTAAGTGCCATGCAGTAATAGAGAGTCTGTGGTAAGTGCCATGCAGTGACAAGTTCAGAATAAGTGGCATCCAGTGATATTAGGAGTACGCTGCAAGCTCCTTCGCATCCAGTGACAGGGCGTCCATGGTCAGTGTCACAGAGGGAGGGGTTAGAGTAGATACCGAGTGTAGTGCTGCAAAACGTGGGGCCTGTTATAAGCGCTATGTAATAACAGAAAATCCAATTGTAAACGCCACGCAAAGAGAAACGAGCCAGACTGCCATGCAGTTTCAACAACATTTATTGACATACATTTAGAAACACTCTGCCCCGTCTCAGGGGTCTGCTGTGGTCTGCGCTCGGTTTAGCCAAGGCATGCCCAGCCCCCCCTACCCCCTGCATCCCAGGCCATAACAGGGAGGGTCACACATGCCCAGCCTCTCCCCCTGCATCCCATGGAGGGTCACACATGCCCATCCCCCCCCTTGCATCCCATGGAGGGTCACACATGCCCAGCCCCTCCCCCTGCATCCCATGGAGGGTCACACATGCCCAGCCTCTCCCCCTGCATCCCAGGCCATAACATGGAGGGTCACACATGCCCAGCCCCTGCATCCCAGGCCATAACATGGAGGGTCACACATGCCCAGCCCCTCCCCCTGCATCCCAGGCCATAACATGGAGGGTCACACATGCCCAGCCCCTCCCCCTGCATCCCATGGAGGGTCACACATGCCCAGCCTCTCCCCCTGCATCCCATGCCATAACATGGAGGGTCACACATGCCCAGCCCCTGCATCCCAGGCCATAACATGGAGGGTCACACATGCCCAGCCTCTCCCCCTGCATCCCATGCCATAACATGGAGGGTCACACATGCCCAGCCCCTCCCCCTGCATCCCAGGCCATAACATGGAGGGTCACGCATGCCTAGACCCTCCCCCTGCATCCCATTCCATAACATGGAGGTCACACATGCCCAGCCTCTCCCCCTGCATCCCATGGAGGGTCACACATGCCCAGCCTCTCCCCCTACATCCCATGCCATAACATGGAGGGTCACACATGCCCAGCCCCTCCCCCTGCATCCCAGGCCATAACATGGAGGGTCACACATGCCCAGCCTCTCCCCCTGCATCCCAGGCCATAACATGGAGGGTCACACATGCCCAGCCCTCCCCCTGCATCCCATGGAGGGTCATACATGCCCAGCCCCTCCCCCTGCATCCCATGGAGGGTCATACATGCCCAGCCTCTACCCCTGCATCCCATGGAGGGTCACACATGCCCAGCCTCTCCCCCTGCATCCCATGCCATAACATGGAGGGTCACACATGCCCAGCCCCTCCCCCTGCATCCCATGGAGGGTGACACATGCCCAGCCTCTCCCCCTGCATCTCAGGCCATAACATGGAGGGTCACACATGCCCAGCCCTCCCCCTGCATCCCATGGAGGGTCATACATGCCCAGCCCCTCCCCCTGCATCCCATGGAGGGTCATACATGCCCAGCCTCTCCCCCTGCATCCCATGGAGGGTCACACATGCCCAGCCCCTGCCCTCTGCATCCCAGGCCATAACATGGAGGGTCACACATGCCCAGCCCCCCTACCCCCTGCATCCCAGGCCATAACATGGAGGGTCATACATGCCCAGCCCCTCCCCCTGCATCCCATGGAGGGTCGCACATGCCCAGCCTCTCCCCCTGCATCCCAGGCCATAACATGGAGGGTCACACATGCCCAGCCCCTGCATCCCAGGCCATAACATGGAGGTGCACACATGCCCAGCCCCTCCCCCTGCATCCCAGGCCATAACATGGAGGGTCACACATGCCCAGCCCCTCCCCCTGCATCCCATGGAGGGTCACACATGCCCAGCCTCTCCCCCTGCATCCCAGGCCATAACACGGAGGGTCACACATGCCCAGCCCCTCCCCCTGCATCCCATGCCATAACATGGAGGGTCACACATGCCCAGCCTCTCCCCCTGCATCCCAGGCCATAACATGGAGGGTCACACATGCCCAGCCCCTCCCCCTGCATCCCAGGCCATAACATGGAGGGTCATACATGCCCAGCCCCTCCCCCTGCATCCGATGGAGGGTCACACATGCCCAACGCCCCTCCCCCTGCATCCCAGGCCATAACATGGAGGGTCACACATGCCCAGCCTCTCCCCCTGCATCCCAGGCCATAACATGGAGGGTCACACATGCCCAGCCCCTGCATCCCAGGCCATAACATGGAGGGTCACACATGCCCAGCCTCTCCCCCTGCATCCCAGGCCATAACATGGAGGGTCACCGATGCCCAGCCCTCCCCCTGCATCCCAGGCCATAACATGGAGGGGCACACATGTTAGGCCCAGCCCCTCTCCCCTGCATCCCAGGCCATAACACGGAGGGTCACACATGCCCAGCCCCTCCCTCACCTCAGCCCATGCCATAACATGGAGGGTGACATGCCCAGCCCCCCTTGCATCCCATGCCATTACACAGAGGGCCACACATGTTAGGCACAGTCAGACCCACACTCTCGGCTCATGCCAAGTCCTTGCTGTGCGTTGCACCACGCCGGGCCTTCTCCCCGTGCCATGCACAGTGCAGCCCCTCATGCAACGAACTGTGCCACTTACATCCCCCTGGGGGCACCCATGGAGGTCACCCATGCTTCGAGGTGCCACGTGCCACCTCTCCCAATGCCACGCACACTGTAGACTTCCATGCATTAAAAAAGGTGCTGCCCAGGCGTTGCCACCATGCCATGCCCATTTCATGCAATGAGCCCCCAGCATGTACACAGTAGGCAGAGCGCGGTCTCCCATGCCATGGCCAGTGCCACCCTCTGCCCATGCCGGCGAGATCACAGATGCAATGCACAGAGGGGTCATGCATGCCACCCTCTGCCTATGCCATGCTCAGCGAGCGAGCTCCATGCCCAGTGCCACCCATCACCAATGCCATACAGAGCGAGGTTGTTCATGCCAAGCCCTTGCCCCCTCCTTCCATGCCATGCAGAGCAAGGTCTCTCATGCCATGCTCAGTGCCCCTTGAACCAATGGATCACCCGCAGCGCCAATGAACTAGCACCCTTGAAAAACCATCAAATCAAGCAAGTTAGCAAAAAAGCCCCCTGGTTCAACGATGACCTTAAGAAATCCAAGAAGTTCTGTTGCACCCTCGAGAAAGCCTGGAGAAAAAACCCAACCACTGTCAACCTGGCCACCTTCAAGAACGCCACCCGCAAACACCACCAACTGATCCGATCCACCAAGAAATCAGCATTCAAGGATGGACTTGACAACAGCGCCCACAACAGCAAGGAACTATTCAACATTGTCAAAGAATTTACCAACCCCACCGCCGGCACCAACGACATCACTCATTCCCAAGACCTCTGCGACTCCCTAGCCTCATTCTTCCACAGCAAAATCGCCGACATACATAAAAGCTTTGAAAACCAGTCCAGAGACCAGTCCACTCCACCCACCTCCGAACCTAAACCCCCCTCCAACAACCTCTGCGCCTGGAACCCAATCACCACCGAAGACACCATCCGCCTGATGAACTCCATCCACTCAGGATCGAACCTAAACCCCCCTCCAACAACCTCTGCGCCTGGAACCCAATCACCACCGAAGACAGCATCCGCCTGATGAACTCCATCCACTCAGGATCGCCAACCGACCCATGTCCCCACCACATCTTCAACAAAGCAAACTCCATTATCGCACCCCATCTCTGAGACGTCATCAACTGCTCCCTCAACTCCGCTACCTTCCCGGAAAGCTGGAAACATGCCGAACTCAGCGCCCTTCTGAAGAAGCCCACAGCAGACCCCACTGAACTTAAGAACTACAATCCCATCTCACTCCTCCCTTTCCCTGCCAAAGTCATTGAGAAAGCCGTCAACAGTCAGCTCGCCGCCTTCCTCGAATCCAACAAATCCCTCGACCCCTCACAGTCCGGCTTCCGAGCCAAACACAGCACCGAAACCGCCCTCATCGCAGCAACTGACGACATTCGAACACTACTGGACAACGGAGAAACAGTTGCCCTTATCCTACTTGACCTCTCCGCAGCCTTCGACACAGTCTGTCATAACACCCTCATACAACGCCTCAGCAACGTCGGAATACAAGGAAAAGCATTGGACTGGATCATCTCGTTCCTCGCCGGAAGAACCCAGAGAATCCGCCTCCCCCCTTTTAGATCAGAGGCTACCGAAGTCATCTGCGGCGTACCGTAAGGATCATCACTCAGTCCCACCCTCTTCAACGTATACATGAGTCCCCTCGCATCCATTGCGCGCCAACACAACCTCAACATAATTTCCTACGCAGACGACACCCAGCTGATCCTCTCCCTCACCAAAGACCCAAACGCCGCCAAAACCAACTTACACGGAGGAATGAAAGAAGTAGCAGAGTGGATGAAAAACAGCCGTTTAAAACTGAACTCGGACAAAACAGAAGTCCTCATCTTAGGTTCATCCCCCTCTGCTTAAGACGATTCATGGTGGCCACCGGCACTAGGAACCGCACCCATACCTACGGACCACGCACGTAACCTGGGCTTCATCCTAGACTCCTCCCTCTCGATGGCCAGACAAGTCAACGCCATCTCATCATCATGCTTCAACATCCTACGCATGCTCAAAAAAATCTAAAGTTGGATCCCCACCGAAACAAGAAAAACGGTCACCCACGCACTGGTCACAAGCCGACTGGATTACGGAAACACCCTTTACGCCGAAACCACTGCCAAACTACAGAAAAAACTCCAAAGCATCCAAAACGCCTCAGCCAGACTCATACTAGACATCCCCCGCCAAGCTCACATTTCCGGTCACCTGAAAGACCTCCACTGGCTCCCTGTCAACAAGAGAATAACATTCCGTCTTCTCACCCACGCACACAAAGCCCTTTACGACCTAGGACCCGAATGCCTCAACACGCGCCTGTCCTTCTACACCCCCACCTGCCAACTACGATCGTCCAATCAAGCCCTCGCCGCAATTCCCCGCATCCATAGATCCACTATGGGAGGAAGATCCTTCTCCTACTTAGCGGCCAAAACCTGGAATTCTCTCCCCACCCACCTCCGCCTTACTCAGAACCACCTCTCCTTCAGAAAACAACTAAAACGTGGATATTCGATAAGTAAAATACCCCCCTTCCCTCAAGCGCCTTGAGACCCTCTGGGTGAGTAGTGCGCTATACAAATATTGAACTTGAACTTGTCTGCCACGCCATGCCCAGTGCCACCCTCCACCGATACTATGCAGAGGAGGGTCTTCCATGCCATGCCCAGTTCCCCTCCACCCATGCCATGCAGTGAAAGGTCTTCCATGCCATGCCCAGTGCCACCCCCCACCAATGCCATGCAGAGCAAGGTCTTCCATTCCATGCCCAGTTCCCCCTCCACCCACGCCATGCAGTGAAAGGTCGTCCATGCCATGCCCAGTGCCACCCTCAAACCTACCATTCACAGCCAGCTCCCTCATACCACGCGCCGTGCCACCTCCACCCATGCCATACGCTGTGCCACCCTCCACCCATGCCATGCAAAATGAGGTCACAGATGCAATGCACAGAGGGGCACACGTGCCACCCTCGACCCAAGCCATGTACAGCGAGCTCCCTTATTCCATGCGCTGTGCCACACTCTGACTGTTCCATGCATTATGCCACACTCTGTCCATGCCATGCGCCGTGCCACTCTCCGTTCATGCCATGTGCCGTGCCCCTCTCTGTTTATGCCATGCACCGTGCCACCCTCTGTCCATGCCATGTGCTGTACCACCCTCCACCTATGCTATGCACTGTGCCACCTTCTGCCGATGCCATGTGCCATGCCACTCTCTGTTCATGCCACGTGCCATGCCGGCCTTGTCCGTGCCATGCATCATGCCACCCTCCTTCCATGCCATGCACCATGCCACCCTCTGTCCATGCCATGCACTGTGCCACCCTCTGCCCATGCCATGCCACCCTCTATCCATGCCATGTGCTGTGCCACATTCTGCCCATGCCATGCACCATGCCACCCTCTGGCCATGCCATGTGCTGTGCCACCTTCTACCCATGCTATGCTCTGTGCCCCCCTCTGTTTATGCCATGTGCTGTGCCACTCTCGTTCATGCCATACCATGCTGCCCTCTGTTTATGCCATGCACCGTGCCACCCTACCGTCCATGCCATGCACCACATCACCCTCTACCCAAGCCGTGCACTGTGCCACCTTACGCCCATGCCATGTGCTGTGCCACTCTCCGTTCATGCCATGCACAGTGCCACCCTCTGTCCATGCCATGCACTGTGCCTCCCCATGCCCATGCCACATGCCCTGCCACCCTCTGTTTATGCCATTGCCATGCCACCCTCTGTTTATATCATGCGCCGTTCCACCTTCCGCCCATGCCATGAACCTTGCCACCCTGCACCCATGCCATGCACCATGCCACCCTCTGTTTATGCCTGCACCGTGCCACCTTCCACCCATGCCATGTGCTGTGCCACCCTCCACCCATGCCACATGCCGTGCCACCCTCTGCCCATGCCATGCTCCGTGCCACCCTCCACCCTTGCCACGTGCTGTGCCTCCCTCTGTTTATGTCATGCGCTGTGCCACCTTTCACCCATGCCATGCTCCGTGCCACCTTTTGCCCATGCCATGTGCCGTGCCGCCCGCTGTCCATGCCATGCGCCGTGCTGCCCTCCGTCCGTGCCATGCGCCGTGCCGCCCTCCATCAACGCCATGCACTGTGCCCCCTTCCTCCCATGCCATGCTCCGTGCCACCCTCCGCCCTTGCCACGTGCTGTGCCTCCCTCTGTTTATGCCATGTGCTGTGCCACCTTTTGCCCATGCCATGCTCCCTGCCACCTTTCGCCCATGCCATGTGCCGTCCCACCCTCCGTCCATGCCATGTGCCGTGCCACCCTCCGTCCATGCCATGCTCCGTGCCACCTTTCATCCATGCCATGCTCCGTGCCACCTTTGCCCATGCATTGCGCCGTGCTGCCCTCCGTCCATGCCATGCTCCGTGCCACCTTTCCCTGATGCCATGCGCCATACCGCCCTCCGTCCATGCCATGTGCCGTGCCACCCTCCACTCATGCCACGCTCCATGCCACCCTCCACTCATGCCATGCTCCGTGCCACCCTCCACTCATGCCATGCTCCGTGCCACCTTTCACCCATGCCATGCGCCGTGCTGCCCTCCGTCCATGCCATGCGCCGTGCCACCCTCCACTCATGCCATGTGCCCTGCCACCCTCCACTCATGCCATGCTCCGTGCCACCCTCCACTCATGCCATGCTCCGTGCCACCCTCCACCCATGCCATGCTCCGTGCCACCTTTCACCCATGCCATGCGCCGTGCTGCCCTCCGTCCATGCCATGCGCCGTTCCACCCTCCACTCATGCCATGCGCCGTGCCACCCTCCACCCATGCCATGCGCCGTGCCACCCTCCACCCATGCCATGCACCGTGCCGTGCCACCTTCCGTCCGTGCCACGCTGGTTCCTCCTGCCCGCTGGTGTGAGACATCAGCCCCGGATGTCCAGACTCAATTCTTGGCCTTGAGGGGCACAGATACAAGAATTGCGTTTGGACAATCAGGGGCGGAAGCTCGGTTCTGGGCGTGGGTCGGTGCGGGTCTGTGGGTCGGGTCCAGCCCGTGGGTCGGTGCGGCTGGTCTGTGGTTTGATGTCGGTTCGATGCAGAGTCGTGGCTCGCCGTGGCTCCGGTTCGGCGTGAAGCCTCGGCTCGGCTCTGGCCCGAGCGTCGGATCCGGCCTGGGCTCGGCTCGGGCCCGGGCGTCGGTGCTGCTCCTGTCGGTCGTGCAGAGAAGCAAGCAGAAGACCTCAAACCCACACACAGCTCGTACCACAAACACACCGACGCCAGACGCCCGCCGAGATTATCGAGACAAGACCCCCTTCCCCCAACACACACTCAACACCCCTAACATCCTTCACATAGCTACACACAGACTCCCAGTGCACACACAGCTATGCACACACTCTAAAAACAACACAAAACCCACACACACCCATAGCTTCATGCACCCCCAACCTAACAGAGCCCTATAAACACTCGACGATCTCCCTGCACCAACATACACACCTTTACATACATGCACACAATCAAACATGCGCGCGCACACGCACACACCAAACTGACAGAGACCCCTGACACACTCCGGTCCCCTCATCCACACAACCGACAACGGGCGCGGGTGAACAACTCACACACAAATGAACACATCACAGGTGCACACACTCGTGGACACACACCACTGGGGCACACACTCATGGACACACACCACAGGTGCACACACTCATGGACACACCACAGGTGCACACACTCATGGACACACACCACAGGTGCACACACTCATGGACACACCACAGGTGCACACACTCATTGACACACACAACAGGTGCGCACACTCATGGACACACCACAGGTGCACACACTCATGGACACACCACAGGTGCACACACTCATGGACACACCACAGCTGCACACACTCATGGACACACCACACGTGCACACACTCATGGACACACACCACAGGCGCACACACTCATGGACACACACCACAGGCGCACACACTCATGGACACACCACAGGTTGCACACACTCATGGACACACCACAGGTGCACACACTCATGGACACACCACTGGTGCACACACTCATGGACACACCACAGGTGCACACACTCATGGACACACCACTGGTGCACACACTCATGGACACACCACGGGTGCACACACTTACACCACAGGTGCACACACTCATGGACACACCACTGGTGCACACACTCATGGACACACCACAGGTGCACACACTTACACCACAGGTGCACACACTCATGGACACACCACTGGTGCACACACTCATGGACACACCACTGGTGCACACACTCATGGACACACCACAGGTGCACACACTCATGGACACACACCACTAGGGCCACTGACTTACACACACACACACACACACACACAGCCGCACACAGGAATACCCCCACACACAGGATTACTAAACATGATCACACACAGAGACCTCAAACACACATACCCCAAAACAACACAATAACACACACCCAACAACCATACAGCTTCCCTAGCCAAAACGCAGACACACATTTACATAAGCAGAAAGATTCCCAAATGCAAACAGGTCCTCAAACACATATGGAGCACCACACAAAAATACTTACACACATATCCACAGACGCGCATAGACCCAGACACACATGCAGCTCCGCGTATGTACAGACAACCCCCCAACAAACGCAAACAGCAAGAGCATACCCCAAAGACACACAGATCTGCAGACATACGCCTACTCCCATACACATGAAATCCCCAGCACACACCCACACATATCCGACAACAAACAAAAGTACAAAAACACGTAGATTTCAAACACACACTGATCTCTAGACACACACACTGACTGCACAAAATGCAAGTACAGCCCTAAACAAATACACACATCCCACTAATACACGCTGATTCATAAATACTCAAAGAGATTCTAGACACTGTTGCCAACCATCCAACATGCACACAAAAGATACACAACTGTGCTCAAATGGCCCAAACACACATCAAACATGAAAACATATTCGGAGCAAAAAAAGACAACAGAGGACAATAAACAAACAAACAAATCTAACAACCAAACCCAGGTCTAACAAACAAACCCACACAGGTAAAAAAAGAGTGCACAGAAATGCAAAAGCGTTTACACACTTACCTAAAATATTTGAATGAATTAAAAGAATACTCAGCAATGGCCTAAAACATCCAGAATGGAGAGTCCTGCCTGTTCTGGAACTTCTGGAAGGGGCACGTTAGGAGTAAAAGACAAAACAGAACTCAGAGAAGAAGCACATTGGCAATTCCCAGCCAGATGAAGACTACTGACAAGGTTTAGGTGTTGAAACATGTTAATGCAGGAGGTAAACCAGATAATAGTGTGTGGTGAAAACATTAATTTCTTTAGGCCACAATATGTGAGAATGTACAAAAAGGGATGTTCTTTGAGAACTGAGGCTGAAGATGCAATGCAGGCTAGGTATGTATGTAGCATTGATACCACATACACCCTGCCAGAAGGCAGCAGAGCGCTGGGCAGGGGCAGAGAGGCGGGCACAGCGGAGCAGGGATTTCGAGGGGTCCTGGGTCCTCAGAGCGGAAGAGGGCGGGTACTTTGTGGTGATTCCGTGTTCTTTAAAGAGCTGTGTCTGCGGCTCTTTCCTAGGGCTGTGGCAACTCAAGAAAGTAAGAAAGGGAGAGAAAGAGATTAAGGGAAACAGAAAATGGATGACTGCACTAGATGGAGGGGATTGAAAGGGAGTGAAGGAGGGGGAAGGAAGACGGGGGCAGAGAAAGGAAGACAGGGTGGAAAGAAAGAGATGGAGAGAGTGTGAGAGAGAAAATGTAAGAGACGAGATTGAAAGAGCGAGGGAGAGAAGAAGATTAAGGAGGGGGGAGGCAGACAGAGAGGGTGAGGAGACAGAGAGGGTGAGGAGACAGAGAGGGTGAGGAGACAGTGTGTGTGAGGAGACAGAGAGGGTGAGGAGACAGAGAGGGTGAGGAGACAGAGAGGGTGAGGAGACCGTGTGTGTGTGAGAGAGAGAGAGAGGAGGTGAGAGGGGAGAGCAAAGGAGAGGTGGATGTAGCCAGCAGGAAGCAACGAGAGAGAGGGGGCACAGTAAGAGAGAGAAGGGGAGAGAGAGGAAGAGACAGGATGGAGGGGAGAGGCCGCAGAGAGGGAGAGAGGAGAGGGAGAGAGGAGGGAGAGGAGAGGAGGGAGACTAAAGGAGTGGTAGGTTCAGCCAAAAGGAGGCATGGAGAGAGAGGTGGCACGGTAAGAGAGAGAAGGGGAGAGAGGAAGGGAGGGGACAGTGATTGAATTCACAGACCTGGCCATAAAAGCAGCAGAACACGTGTCAAGTTGCGTCAAATACACTTTGACAAAAATAAAACATTTGAATTCAACTGAGAGTGTAATGACATGAAGGCAGAGAGGGAGCTAGAAGGACCTAAAGAGAGAGAGAAGGGTACGGAGGGCGAGATGAAGAGAGTGTGTTTCTCAAAGGGAAGCAGAGGTTGAGCGAATGAGAGACAGGGAGACTGCGGGAGAGACACGAGAGATGGTGTGAGAGAGAGAGATACAGAAATACAGAGTGAGAGAGTCAGAGTGCGAAAGAGGGTGTGTGAGAGAGAGAGACAGAACGGGGCACAATGAGGAAGGGAGAAGATTGAGAGAGAGAGAGAGAGAGAGAGCGAGAGATACAGAGTAAGAGAGAGTCAGAGTGCGAAAGAGTGTGTGAGAGAGAGTGAGAGACAGAACGGGGCACAATGAGCAAGGGAGAAGATTGAGAGAGGAAGAGAGAGAGATATAAATGTAAATGTAGAGTATTTATATAGCGCACTTCTACCCGGAGACCTCGGAGCGCTGTATTCATACCGCTGTGGACCCCTTCCTGGCTTTCCTGTGAAATGTCCACTCCTGGGCACCCCCAAGGTGGAGGCCAGGCATCCTTAGCGTTGCGGGGGCCGTTGTGGAGATTAAGCAAGCTATTGCCCAGGGTCACAGTGTGGGACCCATGATTAGACTAGGCACCGAGGCGAGAATTATCAGGTCCAGGGAATTGAGTCCAAGAGCCACCGAGGCGGGAATTGAACCCTGGTCCGGGCCAGACCTCTGCATCAGGGTTTGCCGCTCTAACCATTGAGCCACACTTCTCCACTGAGTAGAGTGAGAAAGAGTGTGTGAGACAGAGTGAGAGACAGAGGGGACAGAGTGAGCAAGGGAGAGAGAAGATTGAGAGAGGAAGAGAGGGACAGCATGAGAGATACAGAGTAAGAGACAGTTATAGTGAGAAAGAGTGTTTGAGACAGAGTGAGGGATAGAACGGGGCACAATGAGCAAGGAGAAGATTGAGAGAGGTAGAGAGAGGGACAGAGTGAGAGACAGAAGGGACAGAGTGAGCCAGGGAGAGAGAAGATTGGGAGAGGAAGAGAGGGACAGCATGAGAGATACAGAGTAAGAGACAGTTATAGTGAGAAAGAGTGTTTGAGACAGAGTGAGAGACAGAGGGGACAGAGTGAGCAAGGGAGAGAGAAGATTGAGAGAGGAAGAGAGGGACAGCATGAGAGATACAGAGTAAGAGACAGTTATAGTGAGAAAGAGTGTTTGAGACAGAGTGAGGGATAAAACGGGGCACAATGAGCAAGGGAGAAGATTGAGAGAGGTAGAGAGAGGGACAGAGTGAGAGACAGAAGGGACAGAGTGAGCCAGGGAGAGAGAAGATTGGGAGAGGAAGAGAGGGACAGCATGAGAGATACAGAGTAAGAGACAGTTATAGTGAGAAAGAGTGTTTGAGACAGAGTGAGGGATAGAACGGGGCACAATGAGCAAGGGAGAAGATTGAGAGAGGTAGAGAGAGGGACAGAGTGAGAGACAGAAGGGACAGAGTGAGCCAGGGAGAGAGAAGATTGAGAGAGGAAGAGAGGGACAGCATGAGAGATACAGAGTAAGAGACAGTTATAGTGAGAAAGAGTGTTTGAGACAGAGTGAGGGATAGAACGGGGCACAATGAGCAAGGGAGAAGATTGAGAGAGGTAGAGAGAGGGACAGAGTGAGAGACAGAAGGGACAGAGTGAGCCAGGGAGAGAGAAGATTGGGAGAGGAGGAGAGGGGCAGCATGAGAGATACAGATATGCAGAGTAAGAGATATTTAGAGTGCGAAAGAGTATGTGAGAGATAGCAAGAGACAGAAGGGGCAGAAGGGAGATAGAAGATTGAGAGACAGAGAGGGACATGAGCAGGGTGAGAGATACAGAGTAAGAGAGAGTTAGACTGAGAAAGAGTGTGTGAGAGACAGAGTGAGACACAGAAGGGGCAGCATGGGGAAAGAGAAGACCGAGAGAGAGAGCGAGAGACAGAGACAGAGGGAGAGCTACAGAGTAAGAGAGAGTTAGACTGAGAAAGAATGTGTGAGAGACAGGGTGAGACACAGAAGGGGCAGCATGGGGAAAGAGAAGACCGAGAGAGAGACAGAGGGAGAGATACAGAGAGACAGAGGGAGAGATAGGGCAAGGAAGAGAGAAGATTGAGAGAGGAAGAGGGAGGGACAGAGTGAGAGATACAGAGTAAGAGAAAGTTATAGTGAGAAAGAGTGTTTGAGACAGAGTGAGAGACAGAGGGGACAGAGTGAGAGATAGAACGGGGCACAATGAGCAAGGGAGAAGATTGAGAGAGGTAGAGAGAGGGACAGAGTGAGAGACACAGAGTAAGAGAGAGGTAGAGTGAGAAAGAGTGTGTGAGACAGAGTGAGAGACAGAGGGGACAGAGTGAGCAAGGGAGAGAGAAGATTGAGAGAGGAAGAGAGGGACAGAGTGAGAGAGTGAGAGGGGCAGAGTGAGAGAGTGAGAGGGACAGACAGAGTGAGAGAGTGGGCGGGTGCTAGACAGAGAGAGACGGTTTCAGCTCATAGAAAGATGGAAGCCTGAAGGCAGGAAGAGCGTCTCTGATGTTACTTCTCTCTCAGATGCCCTATCGTTCTCTCTGCCTCGTTTCTTTTCTTTCCCTCCACCTGCCCTATTTGCTCCCCGACTTTGCTTCTTCCCCTCTCCGTGCCCTCTCCCTCCCTGCCTGCCTACGCCCTCTCCCTCCCTGCCTACGCCCTCTCACGCGCCTGCCTACGCCCTCTCCCTCCCTGCCTACGCCCTCTCATGCGCCTGCCTACGCCCTCTCACGCGCCTGCCTACGCCCTCTCCCTCCCTGCCTACGCCCTCTCCCTCCCTGCCTACGCCCTCTCACGCGCCTGCCTACGCCCTCTCCCTCCCTGCCTACGCCCTCTCCCTCCCTGCCTACGCCCTCTCACGCGCCTGCCTATGCCCTCTCCCTCCCTGCCTACGCCCTCTCACGCGCCTGCCTACGCCCTCTCACGCGCCTGCCTACGCCCTCTCCCTCCCTGCCTACTCCCTCTCACGCGCCTGCCTACGCCCTCTCCCTCCCTGCCTACGCCCTCTCATGCGCCTGCCTACGCCCTCTCCCTCCCTGCCTACGCCCTCTCACGCGCCTGCCTACGCCCTCTCACGCGCCTGCCTACGCCCTCTCCCTCCCTGCCTACGCCCTCTCCCTCCCTGCCTACGCCCTCTCACGCGCCTGCCTACGCCCTCTCCCTCCCTGCCTACGCCCTCTCACGCGCCTGCCTACGCCCTCTCACGCGCCTGCCTACGCCCTCTCCCTCCCTGCCTACTCCCTCTCACGCGCCTGCCTACGCCCTCTCATGCGCCTGGCTACGCCCTCTCCCTCCCTGCCTACGCCCTCTCACGCGCCTGCCTACGCCCTCTCACGCGCCTGCCTACGCCCTCTCCCTCCCTGGCTACGCCCTCTCACGCGCCTGCCTACGCCCTCTCACGCGCCTGCCTACGCCCTCTCACGTGCCTGCCTACGCCCTCTTACGCGCCTGCCTACGCCCTCTCACGCGCCTGCCTACGCCCTCTCACGCGCCTGCCTACGCCCTCTCACGTGCCTGCCTACGCCCTCTCACGCGCCTGCCTACGCCCTCTCACGCGCCTGCCTACGCTCTCTCACGCGCCTGCCTACGCCCTCTCACGCGCCTGCCTACGCCCTCTCACGCGCCTGCCTACGCCCTCCCACGCGCCTCTCTCCATCTCCGCACGTCTCTTCCTGCTCCCTTTTTGCCTCTTCCCCCTTCCCTCCTGGTCTCGCTCCCCCCTCTTCGTGTCCTTGGACTCTCCCTCTTTTTTCTCCCTTCCAATACCTTTTTTATCATTCCTCCCCTCCCCCCAGTCGTCACCTCTCCTTGTCTGCCCCCCCCCCCCCCGGCTCCATGTGGTGCTCCCTCTCTCTTTTCCCCCATCATCTTGCCCCCTCTCTTTCTACCCCATATTCCTTTGCTCATACCCTCTCCCCCATCTTCACCCCCTCTCCCCATCACCCCACCCTACTCCAGTAAGAAACACGTGCCCGGCTCTTCACAGGAAGGACAGAGGGACTCAGCTGATGCACACTGCCCTCCCGACGACCCTACTACCCGCAGAAGGAAAGCCTGGCCCCGGGTATGATATATGGACCAGTCTAGGACATCCTGGCCCAGGTATGATATATGGACCAGTCTAGGACATCCTGGCCCCAGGTATGAGATATGGACCAGTCTAGGACAGAACCCCCCAGGTATGATATATGGACCAGTCTAGGACAGCCTGGCCCCGGGTATGATATATGGACCAGTCTAGGAAAGCCTGGCCCCGGGTATGATATATGGACCAGTCTAGGACAGCATGGCCCCAGGTATGATATATGGACCAGTCTAGGACAGAACCCCCCCAGGTATGATATATGGACCAGTCTAGGACAGCCTGGCCCCGGGTATGATATATGGACCAGTCTAGGACAGCCTGGCCCCGGGTATGATATATGGACCATTCTAGGACAGCATGGCCCCAGGCATGATATATGGGCCAGTCTAGGACATCCTGGCCCAGGTATGATATATGGACCAGTCTAGGACATCCTGCCCCAGGTATGATATATGGACCAGTCTCTGACATCCTGGCCCAGGTATGATATATGGACCAGTCTAGGACAGCATGGCCCCGGGTATGATATATGGACCAGTCTAGGATAGCCTGGCCCCAGGTATGAGATATGGACAAGTCTAGGACAGCCTGGCCCCGGGTATGATATATGGACCGGTCTCTGACATCCTGGCCCAGGTATGATATATGGACCAGTCTAGGACAGCATGGCCCCGGGTATGATATATGGACCAGTCTAGGACATCCTGGTTCCAGGTATGAAATATGGACCCGTCTAGGACAGCCTGGCCCCGGGTATGATATATGGACTAGTCTAGGACATCCTGGCCCAGGTATGATATATGGACCAGTCTAGGACAGCATGGCCCCGGGTATGATATATGGACCAGTCTAGGACAGCCTGGCCCCAGGTATGAGATATGGACCAGTTTAGGACAGCCTGGCCCCGGGTATGATATATGGACCAGTCTAGGACAGCCTGGCCCCAGGTATGATATATGGACCCGTCTAGGACAGCCTGGCCCCGGGTATGATATATGGACCAGTCTAGGACAGCCTGGCCCCAGGTATGAGATATGGACCAGTTTAGGACAGCCTGGCCCCGGGTATGATATATGGACCAGTCTAGGACAGCCTGGCCCCAGGTATGATATATGGACCCGTCTAGGACAGCCTGGCCCCGGGTATGATATATGGACCAGTCTAGGACATCCTGGCCCAGGTATGATATATGGACCAGTCTAGGACATCCTGGCCCAGGTATGATAAATGGACCAGTCTAGGACAGCCGGGCCCCGGGTATGATATATGGACCAGTCTAGGACATTCTGGCCCAGGCATGATATATGGACCAGTCTAGGACAGCCTGGCCCCGGGTATGATATATGGACCAGTCTAGGACATCCTGGCCCAGGCATGATATATGGACCAGTCTAGGACAGCCTGGCCCAGGTATGATATATGGACCAGTCTAGGACAGCCTGGCCCCGCGTATGATATATGGACCAGTCTAGGACATCCTGGCCCAGGCATGATATATGGACCCGTCTAGGACAGCCTGGCCCAGGTATGATATATGGACCAGTCTAGGACATCCTGGCCCAGGCATGATATATGGACCCGTCTAGGACAGCATGGTCTCAGGTATGATATATGGACCAGTCTAGGACAGCCTGGCCCCAGGTAGGATATATGGACCAGTCAAGGACAGCATGGCCCCAGGTATGATATATGTATCAGTCTAGGACAGCCTGGCCCCAGGTATGATATATGGACCCCTCTAGGACAGCATGGTCTCAGGTATGATATATGGACCAGTCTAGGACATTTTGGCCCCGGGTATGATATATGGACCAGTCTAGGACAGCATGGCCCCAGGTATGATATATGGACCAGTCTAGGACAGACTGGCCCCAGGTATGAGATATGGACCAGTCTAGGACACATGGCCCCGGGTATGATATATGGACCAGTCTAGGACATCCTGGCCCCGGGTATGATATATGGACCAGTCTAGGACAGCATGGCCCAGGTATGATATATGTATCAGTCTAGGACAGCCTGGCCCCAGGTATGATATATGGACCCGTCTAGGACAGCATGGTCTCAGGTATGATATATGGACCAGTCTAGGACATTTTGGCCCCGGGTATGATATATGGACCAGTCTAGGACAGCATGGCCCCGGGTATGATATATGGACCAGTCTAGGACATCCTGGTCCCAGGTATGAGATATGGACCCGTCTAGGACAGCATGGCCCAGGTATGATATATGGACCAGTCTAGGACAGAATCCCCCCAGGTATGATGTATGGACCAGTCTAGGACTGCATGGCCCTGGCATGTTATATGGACCAGTCTAGGACACCATGGTCTCAGTAATGAAATAGACCAGTCTAGGACAGCTTGGCCCCGGGTATGATATATGGACCAGTCTAGGACATACTGGCCCCGGGTATGATATATGGACCAGTCTAGGACACCATGGTCTCAGTAATGATATATGGACCAGTCTAGGACAACATGGCCCAGGTATGATATACTGACTACATTACTGCCCACTTTAGCATAGCATGGCTCCAAGAATGATATATGGACCAGTCGAGGACAGCCAGGATCCAGGTATCATATATAGAGCAGCCTAGGACTGCATGGCCCTAGGTATGATATATGGACCAGTCTAGGACACCATTGCCTCAGGTATGATATATGGACCTCAAGAATGATAACTCTACTGCCAAGTCTGGAGGAGCATGGCCACAGGAAAGATACATAGACTGTTTTACTGCCCAATCAAGGACCTTGTGGCCCCAAGAGTGATATACTGACTACGTTACTGCCTACTTTAGCAATGCATAGCTCCAGGTAGGATGTATCGGGCAGCCTAGGACAGCCTGGCCACAGCTGTGATACTCAACTGCGCAGTCTACAAGTCCAGCCTCTAGTAGACGATGCATCATCAGTGCTTCTGCCCACTTTAAGAGAGACATTGACTCTTCTATAAGTCAGGGGCCGTAATAAACAATACATCATCAGCTCCACTGCCCACTAAAGGCCCACAGAAAGCATACACTGATGCTGCCGCCCATTCTAGGAGCCCAGGGCCAAAGATCACAAAATGATTCTGAAGGCCGTCGTAGGAGACTGGGTCCTAATACACAATACATCGACTGCCCGCTCTTGGAGCCAAGGGGGTCATGAGCAGATGGACTGCCTGTACTGCCCACTGAAAGAGCCCAGGGCTACAGAATCGGTAAAGTAAGTATTCTGCTGCCCACTCAGAGGCCAAGGACCCCATGAGCAGGCATAGCCACGCTGACGCCATTCTAGGAGCTATACTGCCCTATTGAAGGATCGATGAACAACTGGACTGCCCACTTTAGGAGCTCGAGACGCCTGTAAATGAATGATATATGGCAGCTGTGCCTAATCTGGGGGCCCAGGCAACGCTACTGCCCACTCTAGGTGCCAAGGACTGCAAGAAATGACACCGTGTCTCTTCAGCCAACTCTAGAAGTCCATGATCCTACAAAGCGCGCCATCAACTCAGCTGCCCATTGTGTGTGCTCTCTGACCATGATACACCCTCTATTCTGACGTAGAGGACGACTTGATGCAGCTATAAGCAATCCATCTGCAAATGTACTCTCTTTACTAGCAGACGGTAGTGCCAAATGTTCTATACATCATTGGCGACCCAGCCACGACCTCACAATACATCAAGGACTCTAATATCTATCCTGGCGATCCAGGGGCCCACAAATTATAATCAACTACTCACGGTCCGGTCCGGGTTCCTGCAGAGTGCACAATACACGGACAATTCTACTGGGCACACTAAGAGGTCAGGAAGACCCAATAAAGATCGCTCGACTGCACGCAAGGAGCCTATGGAGACCCTATCAACAACACATCAACTCGATTGTACACCCTAGAAGGCAACTTAGAGCCAATAAACAATACATCGACTCAATTGTACACTGATGGAGCCCATGGCCACCCTAGAAACAATGCATGTACACACTGTATGGATTAACAGAAATGATACATAGACTTTATGGTCCCCTCAAACAGGCCATGGAGACCCTATAAATAATACCTAAACTCTGCTGTACCCTCAAGGGGGCCTTGGAGACGCTCTAAACAATACATCAACTCAACTGTCCACTCCAGGAGGCAAAGGAGACCCAGAAAATGATACAACGATATTACTGTCCACTCAAGCAAACAATATATTCAATAATCGATACATCGGCTCTAAAGGCCGCCCGAACCTGTAGAGACCAAATAAGTCATAGATAGATTGACTTTACTCAAGGCGCCAACAATGATACAATAATCGATATGCTCTGAAGTCCACCCGAACCTGTAGAGACCAAATATATGATAGATACATTGACTTTACTGTCTGCTCGAGGTCCCACAGAGACCCAATAATCGATATATCGAATAACTGATACATCCGCTCTGAAGTCCACTCCAGGAGATGCCAGAAAGACCAATAATCGATATATTGACTGATCGCCCCCTCCGCTCCACCAGGGACGCCATTCCCCATCGAGGCATTATCGACCCCTTCACCTGCACGAGGTTCAACGGGGCATCGGATGTCTATGAAAGGCGAGGGCCCCGGAGGTCTGTCCGGCGCTCTCACAGCCGCCCCGACACCCCCACAAGGAGTCCACTCCACCCTCTCTTAGAGGGAGGGGCCCCGGGCCCCCCGCCCTGGCCCCAGAGGTCTGTCTATAACAGACCCCCACAAGGAGTGCACTCCACCCTCTCATAGAGGGAGGGGCTCCGGGCCCTCGCCCTGGCCCCAGCACCAGAGGTCTGTCTATAACAGACCCCCACAAGGAGTGCACTCCACCCTCTCATAGAGGGAGGGGCCCCGGGCCCTCGCTGGCACTTCGGGTTTCAATGACTTAAACCGATGAACACGTGTTCAGTGGTGCGGGCGGGATAGTTAACACCTGGTGACCAGTATTGAACTGACCGATAGGTTTCAGGTTAGTTTACTTTAGACGCGTTGGTATCTGGACCCCGAGTCCCCCCACCCTCCCTCTGCCTTCACCCTGTTCTGATGGGGCCCCACTGCACCCCCCCCCTCCCCCCCCCCCCCCCACATCCCCACCAGCACTGGGGCACCTCTCCTCAAGCAACACACCTGCAGTACGCCCCCACCCCCAACACCGCCACCCACCCCAGTACTGGAACACATCCCCACCCCACACCCAGCACCGAAGTCCCCTCCATCTCAGAGCCCCGCTGTAGACCTCAGTCGCCCCCTGCTATATTTTCTGAACCCCCCTCCCAGCACTGTGGGTCCCCCCTGCTCTCCTACCCAGCTCTGCGCGGCCCCTCTCACTCCTACGCTCTCAGCCCATGTTTCATCTTTCGGGGGTCTCCATGCTTCTACTTTCTGGGGTCTACGACTGCCCCCACCCTGGCCCACACATGTTACATGCACCAGGGGTAGCCTCCCCCCCCCCCCCCCAGGAACGCAGGCGCGGAGGCAAGTGAAGAGGGGGGGGGGGGGGGGGGGTCAGGGTGTTTGGAAGTGGAACAGAGCCGGAGGCCGCCAAATCCCTGCCAGGGGCCACCACACAAATATGTATCCATCCTCAGAGGATTAATATATTAAGGATATATATTGGCGTGGTGGCCCCTGGGGTTTGGTGGCCCTGTGCAGGTGCACAGCTTGCACATGCCTAAGGCCGCCCCTGGATGCACGCCCACTTAATCCTGTGCCCCCCACCTAGCCCGGGTGCCCTCCGTCCCACCCAGCCCTGTTAGTCCCCCTTTCAGGCTCTCGGAGGCTGGGAGGGGGGGCGAGGATGGGGGGGGGGGACTGCTCCTGGGAGACCACTCGTTGGAGCACGGAATGAGCACTGGACTGCCAAGACTGGTCTGCGGGTGGGGCGAGGGTGGGGGTGGCGTCAGGCAGGCCCCGGGAGGCTCTCGGACACTTGTCCTTAGGGCTCTGCCTTCTGGGCCTCGACACCCCCCTTTTCGAAAGCCAGGAGCGGTCTTTCTAATGGGCGAGATGGGCCGCCGCCCAGGGCGCCGACCTTCAGAGGGGCCCAGAGCAGCCGGCAGCAGGCTCCCTCCAACGTGGCTCTAAAGAGAAGTGTGCTAACTATTGTAATGAAGTCTGTTTCTCTACTTTCTCTCACACCCCTTCACCTTCCACAGAGGGGCGCCAAATGGCCCAGGGCGCTACTTGAGCAAGGCCAGCTCTGTCAGGAACTCTCCCTTCACCCGTCTAACCCCGCGAGAGGGTCTCCCACCTGTAAGCCCGGGGGCCTAGCACCTGCCGGAACTGGCCTATGGGCAGGAAGGACGCAAAGAAGCAGGCTGCTGTGGGGTGGGGGGGGGGGCAGCGAGAGTGGGGGGTTGCAAAGAAAATTCACCTCGCCCCCCTCATCCCTTCCCAAGACATCCTGGAAGGCCCGGGATTGGCCGAGACCAGGTCTGCGAGAAGGAATGGCCTCTCTGGGGTGAGACATGGACCCCTGGGTGGAAAGTGGCCCAAGATGCTCTGCCTGGACAGGGAGGGTCCACGCAAGATGCGTTCAGGCGCCGCCGTAGGGGCCGGGGGGACATCTGAGGGGCTGGGCCCCTCAGCCGGACAAGATGGCGCGGCCTTGGCTGCAGCACAGAGTCTCTGGTGGGTCAGGCGAGCGAGATGTCCCCTCGGTAGCCAGTGATTCTAGAATGTTGGAGCCAAGCCAGGCATCCACCTCGCACTTCCGGCCACAGCGTCAACATTAAAAAGTGGGGCTCTTTGACAACCTAAAGCATAGACAAGTGGCCAACCTACCCTCGGAGCTGGGGCTGTCTTACCTTAGGGCAAACTCTAGTGCCCTCCCTTGGTACCCAGAGTTCTAGAGAGTAGGTACAACCTACCTCCCTTAGAGGCTCGCCTCTTCCCAAAGTGCAGGCCAGCGTGCCTCCTTCGGTAGTTCAAAGTTGGGTCTTTCAGCTTGAGCCTGCCAACCTGCCTCCCCGAGTGGAGTTGGGTCTCTTGGTTTAGTCTCTTTGTACTAGGTTAGCAAACCCGCCTCCTTCACTAGATGTGAAAAGGGAGCCTATCAAATCTCTTCATAGAGCATTGGCGACCCAGATACCTTCAGTGGGTATGAGTTGGGTCCAGCCAGAATTCTTCGTTGATGTTGGCCAACACCTCTCCCTCAGTGGATAAGAAGACAGGTCTGCATCTTGTTTGTAGTAGAGTGTTGGCCAACACCTCTCCCTCGGTGGATAAGAAGACAGGTCTGCATCATGTTTGTAGTAGAGTGTTGGCCAACGACCATCCCTCGGTGGATAAGAGTTGAGTCTATGTGCTGTTTGCAGTAGAAGATTGTCCAATACCCCTTCACACAGTGGGTAACAGGTCCTATTTGTAATAGTGTGTTGGTCACCGCCTCTCCCTCGTGGATAAGAGTTGGGTCTATCCGTAAGTCTTCGTAGAGTGTTTGCCAGCAGCCCTCCATTGGTGGATAAGAGTTGGCTCGCCGTCCTGTTCTCAGTAGAGTGTTGGCCAGCAGCCCTCCATCGGTGGATAGGAGTTGGGTGGCCGTCCTGTTCGCAGTAGGGTGTTGGCCAGCAGCCCTCCATCGGTGGATAGGAGTTGGGTGGCCGTCCTGTTCGCAGTAGGGTGTTGGCCAGCAGCCCTCCATTGGTGGATAAGAGTTGGGTGGCCGTCCTGTTCGCAGTAGGGTGTTGGCCAGCAGCCCTCCATTGGTGGATAAGAGTTGGGTGGCCGTCCTGCTCGTAGTAGGGTGTTGGCCAGCAGCCCTCCATTGGTGGATAGGAGTTGGGTGGCCGTCCTGTTCGCAGTAGGGTGTTGGCCAGCAGCCCTTCATTGGTGGATAGGAGTTGGGTCTACGTCCTGTTCGCAGTAGGGTGTTGGCCAGCAGCCCTCCATTGGTGGATAGGAGTTGGGTGGCCGTCCTGTTCGCAGTAGGGTGTTGGCCAGCAGCCCTTCATTGGTGGATAGGAGTTGGGTCTATGTCCTGTTCGCAGTAGGGTGTTGGCCAGCAGCCCTTCATTGGTGGATAGGAGTTGGGTCTACGTCCTGTTCGCAGTAGGGTGTTGGCCAGCAGCCCTCCATTGGTGGATAAGAGTTGGGTGGCCGTCCTGTTCGCAGTAGGGTGTTGGCCAGCAGCCCTCCATTGGTGGATAGGAGTTGGGTCTACGTCCTGTTCGCAGTAGGGTGTTGGCCAGCAGCCCTCCATTGGTGGATAGGAGTTGGGTGGCCGTCCTGTTCGCAGTAGGGTGTTGGACAGCAGCCCTCCATTGGTGGATAGGAGTTGGGTCTACGTCCTGTTCGCAGTTAAGTGTTGGCCAGCAGCCCTCCCTCGGTGGATAGGAGTTGGGTGGCCGTCCTGTTCACAGTAGGGTGTCGGCCAGCAGCCCTCCCTCGATGGATAGGGTTGGGGCATCCATAATTGCCGCTTCGTAGAGCGTTGGGGGTCTCTCCAAGCGTCCAGCAGAGTGCAACAAGTGGGGCTTGAACCCAGGAATTCACAAGTGGCAGTTGGCAAGCTCCCCTCTCGTCCATGGTCAGGCCCGCAGCTAGTGCCCAGGGCAAGGGGCCGTGCTGGGGGAGGGGGGTGGCAGACCCCCAGATCCGCGCAGAGGGACCCCCAGAACCGTGGAGAGGGGCCCCCGGATGGAGAGGTGCCCTCCTGGTCAGCTCCTTCCCCGACGGACTCCCGGGTTCCTTCTGCCCTCGCCCAGCTGTGCGCAACGCTTCCCATTCCCAGGGCTTTGAGTCTCAGAGCCGTCCCCTAAAATATCCAATGGGGTCCCCCCCTTTCCGAGCCCTGCCCCCCGCCCCCCTCGACACCTCCCTCCATTCTTCGCCTCTCTTTAGCTGCTCAGTTTGCGGTCCGTCCATCGCCTGGCGGACAATGCCCCCTCGGCACAGCTGTGCCAGGGCGGGCAGGGGGGGCCACCAGGGGCGGCCCGAGCCTGCCTCTGATGCAGGGGCATCCAGCGCCCCCCCAGCAGGGCATTGTGCGTGTGATTAGTTCCATCCCCCGCCCCCGCCCGCCGCGGAGAGGGGCCGGCACTGACACGCAGGAGTGAAGAGTTCAGAAGTGACACTGGCCTGACACCCCCCCCCCCCCCCCCGCCCCCACCCATCGCCCCCGCCAGAGGGACATCTGTGGCCGCGGGAGGGGTCTCATGGTATGGATATATAGATCACTTCTACAGAGGACGTGATAGACCTACGTGTGATGGAAGTGATGGTGCTGAGGAGAGATGTTTGATGGAAGATGAATGAGTTGTGAAGAGATGTGATATGGAGTCAGTGGTACTGAGGAGAGATGTAAGATGGGGCTGCGGAGAGCTGTGGAAAGATGTGTGATGGAGCCATGGAGAGATGCATGACGGGAAATGATGGGCCTGTGGAGAGATGTAAGATGGGGCTGTGGAGAGATGTGTGATGGAGGCGATGGTGCTGTGGAGAGATGTGTGATGGAGGCGATGGTGCTGTGGAGAGATGTGTGATGGAGGCGATGGTGCTGTGGAGAGATGTGAAACGGAAGATGAAGGAGCTGTGGAAAGACGCGTGATGGGCTGTGGAGAGCTGTGTGATGGGTCCGAGGAGAGCTGTGTGATGGGTCCGAGGAGAGCTGTGTGATGGGTCCGAGGAGAGCTGTGTGATGGGTCCGTGGAGAGCTGTGTGATGGGTCCGCCGAGAGATGCATGTTAGGAAATGATGGGGCTGTGGAGATGTGTGATGGAGGTGATGGTGCTGTGGTGAGATGTCAGATGGAGATGGTGGGGTGTTGAGAGATGTGTGAAGGGGCTGTGGAGAAATGCGTGATGGAGCATTAGAGAGATGCATGACGGGAAATGGTGGGGCTGTGGAGAGTAATTGAAATGGGGTGACAGCTGTTCAATGCCACTGTACCCAGACTCACCCTTATTTAAATCATTTCTGTCACAAGAAAGTCATCTGATATAGCGCCTTCCCGCCAGCGCCTCGTCACAGGCGCGTCTCCACTTCTTCGCGGACTTAACCATCTTTCTCCAGCTCACTGAAGCGCGCACCGAGGACCGACCCTCGCAGCCCCGCTCTATCCTCAAGAAGTGCCTCTCAGACCTCCTCCCGGAGGCGCTGTGTAGCGCCTCGAAGCTCCCCTATCTTAGAGGGGCGCCTATCCACAGCGACCACGCTCCCTGTAGAACCGTCTCCGACCCCTTCTGAAGCGCAGAGCAGCACTTTAATGAGAGCGCCTCCTTGCGAAGTGCAGGTGACCACGTTAAGGAGACTCCACACCCCCGTGAAGCGCAGAGCAGCACTTTAATGAGAGCGCCTCCTTGCGAAGTGAAGGTGACCACGTTAAGGAGACCCCACACCCCGTGAAGCGCAGAGCAGCACTTTACTGAGAGCGCCTCCTTGCGAAGTGCAGGTGACCACGTTAAGGAGACCCCACACCCCCGTGAAGCGCAGAGCAGCACTTTAATGAGAGCGCCTCCTTGCGAAGTGAAGGTGACCACGTTAAGGAGACCCCACACCCCCGTGAAGCGCAGAGCAGCACTTTAATGAGAGCGCCTCCTTGCGAAGTGCAGGTGACCACGTTAAGGAGACCCCACACCCCCGTGAAGCGCAGAGCAGCACTTTACTGAGAGCGCCTCCTTGCGAAGTGCAGGTGACCACGTTAAGGAGACCCCACACCCCCGTGAAGCGCAGAGCAGCACTTTAATGAGAGCGCCTCCTTGCGAAGTGCAGGTGACCACGTTAAGGAGACCCCACACCCCGTGAAGCGCAGAGCAGCACTTTACTGAGAGCGCCTCCTTGCGAAGTGCAGGTGACCACGTTAAGGAGACTCCACACCCCCGTGAAGCGCAGAGCAGCACTTTAATGAGAGCGCCTCCCTGCGAAGTGCAGGTGACCACGTTAAGGAGACCCCACACCCCCGTGAAGCGCAGAGCAGCACTTTAATGAGAGCGCCTCCCTGCGAAGTGCAGGTGACCACGTTAAGGAGACCCCACACCCCCGTGAAGCGCAGAGCAGCACTTTAATGAGAGCGCCTCCCTGCGAAGTGCAGGTGACCACGTTAAGGAGACCCCACATCCCCGTGAAGCGCAGAGCAGCACTTTAATGAGAGCGCCTCCCTGCGAAGTGCAGGTGACCACGTTAAGGAGACCCCACACCCCCGTGAAGCGCAGAGCAGCACTTTAATGAGAGCGCCTCCTTGCGAAGTGCAGGTGACCAAGTTAAGGAGACCCAACACCCCCGTGAAGCGCAGAGCAGCACTTTAATGAGAGCGCCTCCCTGCGAAGTGCAGGTGACCACGTTAAGGAGACCCCACACCCCCGTGAAGCGCAGAGCAGCACTTTAATGAGAGCGCCTCCTTGCGAAGTGCAGGTGACCACGTTAAGGAGACCCCACACCCCCGTGAAGCGCAGAGCAGCACTTTAATGAGAGCGCCTCCTTGCGAAGTGCAGGTGACCACGTTAAGGAGACCCCACATCCCCGTGAAGCGCAGAGCAGCACTTTAATGAGAGCGCCTCCCTGCGAAGTGCAGGTGACCACGTTAAGGAGACCCCACACCCCAGTGAAGCGCAGAGCAGCACTTTAATGAGAGCGCCTCCTTGCGAAGTGCAGGTGACCACGTTAAGGAGACCCCACACCCCCGTGAAGCGCAGAGCAGCACTTTAATGAGAGCGCCTCCTTGCGAAGAGCAGGTGACCACGTTAAGGAGACCCCACACCCCCGTGAAGCGCAGAGCAGCACTTTAATGAGAGCGCCTCCTTGCGAAGTGCAGGTGACCACGTTAAGGAGACCCCACACCCCCGTGAAGCGCAGAGCAGCACTTTAATGAGAGCGCCTCCCTGCGAAGTGCAGGTGACCACGTTAAGGAGACCCCACACCCCAGTGAAGCGCAGAGCAGCACTTTAATGAGAGCGCCTCCTTGCGAAGTGCAGGTGACCACGTTAAGGAGACCCCACATCCCCGTGAAGCGCAGAGCAGCACTTTAATGAGAGCGCCTCCCTGCGAAGTGCAGGTGACCACGTTAAGGAGACCCCACACCCCCGTGAAGCGCAGAGCAGCACTTTAATGAGAGCGCCTCCCTGCGAAGTGCAGGTGACCACGTTAAGGAGACCCCACACCCCCGTGAAGCGCAGAGCAGCACTTTAATGAGAGCGCCTCCTTGCGAAGTGCAGGTGACCACGTTAAGGAGACCCCACACCCCCGTGAAGCGCAGAGCAGCACTTTAATGAGAGCGCCTCCTTGCGAAGAGCAGGTGACCACGTTAAGGAGACCCCACACCCCCGTGAAGCGCAGAGCAGCACTTTAATGAGAGCGCCTCCCTGCGAAGTGCAGGTGACCACGTTAAGGAGACCCCACACCCCCGTGAAGCGCAGAGCAGCACTTTAATGAGAGCGCCTCCTTGCGAAGTGCAGGTGACCACGTTAAGGAGACCCCACACCCCCGTGAAGCGCAGAGCAGCACTTTAATGAGAGCGCCTCCTTGCGAAGTGCAGGTGACCACGTTAAGGAGACCCCACACCCCCGTGAAGCGCAGAGCAGCACTTTAATGAGAGCGCCTCCTTGCGAAGAGCAGGTGACCACGTTAAGGAGACCCCACACCCCCGTGAAGCGCAGAGCAGCACTTTAATGAGAGCGCCTCCTTGCGAAGTGCAGGTGACCACGTTAAGGAGACCCCACACCCCCGTGAAGCGCAGAACAGCACTTTAATGAGAGCGCCTCCTTGCGAAGTGCAGGTGACCACGTTAAGGAGACCCCACACCCCCGTGAAGCGCAGAGCAGCACTTTACTGAGAGCGCCTCCTTGCGAAGTGCAGGTGACCACGTTAAGGAGACCCCACACCCCCGTGAAGCGCAGAGCAGCACTTTAATGAGAGCGCCTCCTTGCGAAGTGCAGGTGACCACGTTAAGGAGACCCCACACCCCCGTGAAGCGCAGAGCAGCACTTTAATGAGAGCGCCTCCTTGCGAAGAGCAGGTGACCACGTTAAGGAGACCCCACACCCCCGTGAAGCGCAGAGCAGCACTTTAATGAGAGCGCCTCCTTGCGAAGAGCAGGTGACCACGTTAAGGAGACCCCACACCCCCGTGAAGCGCAGAGCAGCACTTTACTGAGAGCGCCTCCTTGCGAAGTGCAGGTGACCTCGTTAAGGAGACTCCACACCCCCGTGAAGCGCAGAGCAGCACTTTAATGAGAGCGCCTCCTTGCGAAGTGCAGGTGACCTCGTTAAGGAGACCCCACACCCCCGTGAAGCGCAGAGCAGCACTTTAATGAGAGCGCCTCCTTGCGAAGTGCAGGTGACCACGTTAAGGAGACCCCACACCCCCGTGAAGCGCAGAGCAGCACTTTAATGAGAGCGCCTCCTTGCGAAGAGCAGGTGACCACGTTAAGGAGACCCCACACCCCCGTGAAGCGCAGAGCAGCACTTTAATGAGAGCGCCTCCTTGCGAAGTGCAGGTGACCACGTTAAGGAGACCCCACACCCCGTGAAGCGCAGAGCAGCACTTTACTGAGAGCGCCTCCTTGCGAAGTGCAGGTGACCACGTTAAGGAGACTCCACACCCCCGTGAAGCGCAGAGCAGCACTTTAATGAGAGCGCCTCCCTGCGAAGTGCAGGTGACCACGTTAAGGAGACCCCACACCCCCGTGAAGCGCAGAGCAGCACTTTAATGAGAGCGCCTCCCTGCGAAGTGCAGGTGACCACGTTAAGGAGACTCCACACCCCCGTGAAGCGCAGAGCAGCACTTTAATGAGAGCGCCTCCTTGCGAAGTGCAGGTGACCACGTTAAGGAGACCCCACACCCCCGTGAAGCGCAGAGCAGCACTTTAATGAGAGTGCCTCCCTGCGAAGTGCAGGTGACCACGTTTACTGAGTACAAAGGAGACCCCCTGATCTGAGCACTCACAATAAAGAACAAACCAGCCGCCGTAATAAGAGCACACCAGCGAGCATCCCGTGTTAAGTACAAAGGGCCCCTGTAATAATAAGAGCCCCATATGACGTGCACAAGAGTCCCCTGTAATAGGATCACCCATCATATAAAGTAGGGGGGTTTCCTATGTAAAGCACCCCCTGTAACAACAATTCTGCTTTTATAGTACAGCGGAGCCCCTGTAATACCAACATCCTGTATGAAGCACAGAAGAGTAGCCCTTGTAATAGGAACACCCCACATAAGATGCAGAAGAATCCCCTGTCACAGGAGCACACATCATATACAACAGAGGACTCACAGGCATACAAAACTGTAACAACAAGTATTCTCAAACACAACTAATGTGGCCCCTATGATGATCAAAACATTCCTCGTAAAGGAGGGAAGGGCCCTTGGAATAAGACTGGGGCCGATTCACAGAACTAATCTGAGATAAAATCCTAAACTTACGGCTTTTGCTATGCGCAGAAGGCATTTAGAAGTAGTAAAGTTAGGACTGCTAGTTGTACAGACGCCTCGTATTAAAAACACAAATTATAAAGTACAGAAGTGCCTTAGTGTAACGAGAACACCTATAATAAAGCTCAGTAATAGGAACACTCCATATAAAGTACAAAAGAGTCCCATAAAATAAGAAGAGACCATATAAAAAGAACATCCGTTTTTAAAATACAAATAAGCACTCTGTAATAAAATATGCCATTATAAAGTACAGACAAAACTCATGTAATAAGAAGACCCTTTATAAGTACAGAAGAATCACTTTTAATATGAATATCCTTGTAAGTAGGGGTAGGCGGAATTTGCGTAATCGCGTTAAGCAAAGTTCTGCAAAACTGTAAAAAATCTCAGCGAGCTGCGCAGAATTCCGTGAATTCCTCGAGCATGCGGAATTGCTTGTTCCGTCCATTCGCAATGTATTTTTCCTGTTCGGGGACACTGGTTGCGTGCTCGGGGGGAAATATCTCGCGAACTTGCCCATGCGGTTGCGGCCATTTTGTTTCACTTGTCCCGCCCGCTTGTGATGGACGTTTCCTGTTCACAATCGCAGATGTCCGATGGCGCATTCGAATGACGTGTTCATGATTGCACACTCTCACAGGATCGCGCGGCCGGCTAGGAAAACTCGTCGGCGAACGCAGGGATCCCGGTAAGTCACACCTGCATACGCGAACACGCATTTTGAAAGAACAAACAAGGAAAAATCTCTGTTACACCGCAGATCGTGGAATTTTGGGCAATTCCGCGTTCTCTGCAGAACGCGGAATTGCCAAAATTCCGCAATTTCCGCGAGCGGAGTGGAATTTACCACCCAGGCCTACTTTTAAGAGTACAGAAGTGCCCCTGTAAAATTAAATCCACTGTATAAAGTACAGAAGAACCCCTGTCATAAGAATACCTTTTAAAAATTACAGACGATTGCAGTGTAATAAAAAAAGTATTTTAACCCCTTGCCTGCCCATGACAGAATCACGCCATCATGAGCCCATGCCGCCCGTGGCTCATGATGGCGTGGTTCCATCACGAGCGTGGAAGCGCCCACCCCACACCCCCCCAGCGCCGCGGTGGAATTCGCGCCGCGGCCAAGGGGTTAAAGTACAGAAGAGCTCCATAACAAGAACACCCTTTAAAGACTCCAGAAGAGATCAGGAGCAACATTATAAAGTACAGACGAGCCTCCTGTAATGAGAAAACCATAAAAGAAGTGACAGAAGATGCCCCCAATCAGAGTACCCCTTTATAAATTACAGACAAGACCTGTGTAATAATAACATTTATTTTAGAGTACAGAAGAACTTGTAAACAAGAACTCCTTTTATGGAGTACAAAGGAGCTCCTTGACAAGAACAATATATAGATACAGACAAGTTCATGTAATAAGAACATCCCCTTTTAAAGTAAAGAACAACCCTATAATAAGAACAGAAATTATAAAGACAGGAGAGTCCCCTGTAATGAAAACACTCCACAAAAAGCAAAGAATCCCCAGTGTATTAGAAAAATACCACACATAAAATAGAGTCCCCTGTAATAAGAACAATCATCATATAATAAAAGGAACAGAAGCCAGACCCTAACAAGAACAACCCGTAAAGAGTCCCCTGTAAAAAGAGCAACACCTGTGAAACATATAGAAATGTCACCCATAATGAAACAACCCACATAAAGAAGACACGTGCACTGCAGCAAGAACACCTACTATAAACTAGAGTCCCCTGTAATAAAGGCAATAATATATAGAAGACCCCCATAATAAAAGAACTCCTTTTCAAGAACAGAAACCCCCACTGTAATAAGAACACTCACTATGTAGAAGAGCCCCCAGGATAAGAACTCTCCATAAAAGGAGCAGGCGCTTCCATGTAATAAGAAATCTCCTTACAGAGCACCCTAGTAAGAAAATTTCTTGTAAAGAATCTAAGGGTCCGCCATAATAAGAGCCCTCCTTATCGAGAGCAGTACCCCCTCTTTAAGACAAATCCTTATAAAGTGTAGAAATGTCCCTCATAACAAGAAACGTTGGGGGCGTGGCTTGGGCGCCGATGGCGATGGTCGCCTGAGAGCTCGGCTCCGGGACTAAGCCCGAAATTATCCTGAACATCGGAGGCTGAGGGGCACCCCAGACCCCGAATTCGGTTGAGCGAGGCGACGACACCCTGCCGAGGGCCCTGGTGGAGTTTGGACGGAGGTGGCTTTGAAGAAATGCCGAAGTTTGCGGAGTGGCGGAGTGCGACCCAATATGGCGCCCGGACCCCTTTGTCCCCTTGAACGAACCTACGGAGCTGAGGAGGTCTCGCGGATGTCGCCCGGCACCCGGCTTCACCAGCCTCAGTGGTCTTAGACGTTAGTCATTGGCTGGTTCGGACCCTCCACAGCGGGACCATACTCGATTGGACGACCGGGCGGGTGCCCACGCGTTAGAGGGCGCCGGGCACGGGTGCCCTCAGGTCCAGGCGGTGGTCTGCACCGCGACTCCGCAACTAGCTGCGAGTTCCTGGCCACCCCGACTACATGGATGGCGCGACACTCGGGCGCCACAGGACAACCGGGGGAGTTGGTGGCCCTTGCCCCGGAGCTATAGTGGGTGAACGGGCCTGCCCGACTCGGAGACGGGTGTCTCCGCCCCCTTATCGGTGCCCTCGGACGCCGTGGCGGTGGCGTGAGCCGAAACGGCGGAGTCTCCACAGGCTCTGGAGAAGGAGATCGCCCATTCCGGACTCGAGGGCGAAATCCCGGGAAAGTCGTGCTGGACACTTGCACACGGAGACGCCTACTCCGGGACCTTTGCGGAGAGCCCCTGGCAGCATGGGGAAACCTAAAGGAGCCAAGGGATCCAGCCAGGCCACCTCGGACTCTGAGGCCCAGGACAAGGAAGAGCATGGAGATCCTAAACGACCTGGTGGCGCACCACTCCAGCAACAATTCGACCGTGTACTGGAAGCCATAGAGGCAACTCGGTCGGCTCTACAACAGGACATTGCCCAGGTGGCGACTGGCCTAGGCCTCCTTAGGGCAGACCATGGTAAACTCTCAGACCGGGTCAAGGAGGTGGAGAGCACGGTGAAGACTATCGAACCGGCGCAGAGAACCCTGGCTGCGACGATAAAGGATGCCATGTCCCGAATCGAGACCCTCGAACGGAGGGCGGAGGATGCGGAAGGCCGAAACAGGAGGAATAACATTCGGGTAGTGGGCCTGCCGGAAAAGATCGAGGAAGGCGATATGGTGCGCTACTTGGAGACCTGGCTCCGAGACACGGTGGTCCCGGAGGGCCTGTCCTCCTTTTACACTCTAGAACGGGCCCACAGAGTTCCAGCGCGGCCCCCACAGCTGGGACGAGCCCCGAGGCCGGTGGTGGCGCGGTTGCTCCATTTCCGGGACAGAGACCTGATCCTAAATGCCGCCAGACACAATGGCCCGTTCCAGGTTGCAAACAGTCAGGTGAATATCTTCCCTGACTATACCTACGAGACGCAGCGCAAGCGGTTCTCCTTCCTGGCGGTTAAGCGTGAACTCAGGAGTGAGGGCATCCAATATTCACTCCTATTTCCCGCGAGGCTCCGAGTCATTGTCGACGACAAAACCCAGTTCTTCGACACCCCGGAGGAGGTCTGTGACTGGCTCGAACTGTACCGAACGGGGAAGGATGGTTGTAACGCCTCGACTCATCAGGCGGAGGAGCCGGAACAAAGGAGGCGCTCTAAAAGGGTCAGGAACCGCCGCGGCCGCACGGGAGGGCCCTCGACAGCGGAGACATCATCTGAGCGGAGGGGAGTGTTGGAAGTTCTGTCGGAACTGTCGGGAGCAAGGGGCGAAGACATCGAAGAGGAGGAAGAAAACCCGGGTGCTCAGGGGGCACCATCGGACTCGGAAGACTCAGTGGCAGACAGTACCCACACACCGGTGATCACACCGAAATCGGTGGAAGACCTTTTGGACGGACAAGGGTAATGGGACAGGTTGCCTTGTTTTGGGTGGGGGCCCGGCAGGGGGGAGGCGGCTGCCGTTCTTTATTGCTGACAATGGGAGAGGGAGGGATGGGAGGCTTCTGCTCTTGCCCCGAAAGATTTTGACACAGGGGGGGGCTTATTATAGTCCTGGTGGCCTGGGCGACGAGGGCCCACTGCCTCCGCTCAGCCCGCACCTGGCCCATAAGGCCTTCCTACGGTGGCGACCGTAGGACTAGTGGGGTTTTTGGGGTTGTTCTCCGTAGAAGTTTGGATGTGATCTAGATGGTGCAGTTTGGGTCCTGTTCTGGGGTGGTTGGGAGGGGGTTTTGTTGGTTTTTGGGGGGTTTGGTTCTGGTTGGGGAAAATGGCCGCCGTCAGCGCTGGGAGGATTGATGTCTTTTTTTTGTGGGGACCCGGACGGGGAGACTGTGCAAGAACACTCTGGGACAATGGCTGATGTTGCTAACTTGAAATGTATTACTTGGAACGTGAGGGGGCTTCACACTATGTCCAGGCGTCACAGGGTCCACGCTTATTTAGTGCGTAGGGGAGTGCAAATGGCGCTGCTGCAGGAAACGCATCTGAACAAGGCGGAAGGGGCGGCGCTTCAGCGTAGGTGGCGAGGGCAGGTCTTCTCCACGGCGTACTCTGCTTATGCCAGGGGGGCGCTAATATGGATCAGGGCAGGAGTCCCCTTCCAGGTCACGAGGACAGTGTTGGACCCAGAGGGGCGTTTCGTGGCCATATCAGGCACGCTGGGAGGGAGGGACTTGAACGTTTGCTGTGTGTATGCCCCTAATGTGGACCAGACTGCCTTCCTTTCCAGGTTATCGGGCTCGTTGGCTCACTTTTTCGCCGGTCCCCTCCTGCTGGGGGGAGACTTTAACTCCGTGGTAGATGTAGACATAGACCGCTCGCATCCCCCGCTCCCCGATTCCCCGGTCCGGCGGACGGCTAAGGGCCGTCAAGATTGGCAGACCCGCTGGGGTTTGACGGACATCTGGAGGGCGCATCACCCCGCGTCTAGAGATTATTCGTACTTTTCGAGCCTTCATGAGCTGCATGTCAGACTGGATGGCTTTCTTGGTTCGTCCGAATTAGTCTCGGCAGCGGTCCGATCGGAGTATTTATCGCGGACCATCTCGGACCATAACCCCCTCCTGCTGGACATTCGCTGGTTCCCTCGGACGCCGGCGGTACCCACCTGGAAGATGCGCCCCGAGATCCTCGAGGACAGTGTCTTCAAGGCAGACCTAGGGGAGAGAATCACGGATTATTTTGCATCCAACGGCGGCTCCGCGAGTACTAGGGCGTTCGAATGGGACGCTTTCAAGACGGTGGTGAGGGGGTACTGTATCTCTAAGAAGGTGGGCATGCGGCGTGTTATCCTGGCTGACCTAGACGCAGCGGACCGAACGCTCCGCGAGCTCGAAATTAGCCGACCCGGACACCCGGAATTGCAAACACAAACGGCAGAGGCGAGGGAGAAGGTGGCGGTGGAGGTCGAACGGCTCCGCTGTTTCGATTATAAGGCCTACACGGTCCGATCTATAGCGGAGGGCGACAGATCGAGCGCGTTACTGGCGTGGTTGGCCAACCCTACGCGCCAGTCCCAAACGACGACTAGGATGCGTAGGGCGGATGGGACCGAGGTGTGCACCCAACCGGAGATTCTCAATTGCTTCCGGCATTATTACGAATGTTTATACCGCAGTCGCTCCGCGCGTGACCCAGACCGGCTTGATAACTATCTTAGCCCGTTGGAACTCCGCACAGTGGAACAAGAAGTGGCAGACGCCCTGGGATCTGACATCGGCTTGGGGGAGATCCGCGGGGCCATCAAACAGATGGCGAGGAACAAGACCCCGGGCCTAGATGGCCTGCCGGTGGAGTTCTATGCAGCTTATGCTGACCTCCTGGCCCCTCGTTTACTGGTGGTCTACAGGGAGGCGAAGAGGCTGGGTCGCCTCCCCGGCTCGATGTGTGAGGCGTTGGTGGTTCCTCTCCTCAAGCCAGGCCGAGACTCGTCTGACCCGGGGTCCTACCGCCCCCTCTCAATGCTGACGGTGGACTACAAAATATTGAGCAGCGTCTTGGCCTCGAGGCTGTTAGGACATATGAGCTCCCTAGTACACGAGGACCAGGCCGGTTTCATCCCACGGCGAAATACGACCATGAACATCCGAAGGTTGTTTCGCTTGCTTGGGGAACCATTCGTGGATGCCCCGTCCCCGGTAGTTTTGTCGGTGGACCTGGAGAAGGCTTTTGATAGCCTGGAGTGGGACTACTTAAGCGCGGTATTGCGGAAATTCGGCCTCGGGGAGGGATTTATCAAATGGACAGCAGTTCTCTACGCTTCCGCTTCAGCCAGGGTTAGATCGGGCCCTTTGATATCATCGCGATATCCGGTGGAGCGTGGCACGCGGCAAGGGTGCTCCTTATCCCCGCTTCTTTTTGCACTAGCGGTGGAGCCACTAGCGATGCATCTTCGCTCGGGAGCCCACTATACGGGCTTATGGACAGCGGCGGGCCCGCATTACGTCTCGCTCTATGCGGACGACCTGTTGCTCTTCCTGGAAGATCCGGTCGACGCATTACGGGGAGCGGAATTAGCGCTTACGGAGTTCGGAGACGTCTCAGGCCTACAAGTGAACTGGTCTAAGACCTGCCTCTTCCCGATGTGTAGGGGTGTCCCCACTCCGGCGCTAAGTAAGGAGATCAGATGGGAACCCGACTGCTTTAAATACCTTGGGGTATTTGTGTACCACGACCAGTCCGACCTCCTAGACGGAAACATTGCCCGTTGCATACGAGCACTCCGAGGCAGCATGGACTTTTGGGCCACGCTGCCGCTCTCCGTGGCAGGACGCATCGCCCTGCTCAAAATGGTGGCGCTCCCCCGATTATTGTATTACTTTCGGACTTTGCCGATCTGGGTCCCGCCGGCTACGTTTCGCCGCTTGCGTTCTATGGTGGTCGGGTTCCTTTGGGGCACGGGCCGGCGGCGGGTGGCCCTCAATACCCTGATGAGGCCGAAGGACGAGGGGGGGCTCGCTGTGCCGGACTTCGAGAAGTATTACCTAGCGGCGCAGCTCCAAACATACACCCAGGAGATAGCCAGGGAGTTCAGAGGCCCGGAAGACGGTAGAGGGACGGGTATGGCCAGGCACGTCCTCTCCTTTATCGCGCTGCGACAGCGTTTGGTCCTTCGGGACCTGTCGATGGAGGAGCGGACTATCCGACTTTGTTGGAATCGGGCTCATAACAGGGGTCACCTGCGGACCCCATATGCACCTGAAATTCCATTGGGGATGCTGACGGCCCTCCCCCACGGAGGAGACTGGTCGCGACTGGCGAACTGGGAGGATTCGGGTTTACAGCTCGTCGGGGACCTGTATGAGGACGGAGTGCTCCTGTCCTTTCAGGATCTCATTGACCGCTTTGGGATCCCCCGGGGCGACTTTTTGCTGCACTCGGCCATTGTGCGAGTGATCCAGGCGCACTGGCAAAACGGACTAGAGGAACCTCAATTGTCCCAGGTGTGCCAGTATGTAATGATGTCGGCGGGCACAGTGAAGGCGGTCACTTGCCTTTATGGCAGGCTGATTACCGAGGGGTTGGTCCCTCTCGCCACACTGAAGTCCCGCTGGGAAGAGGACATCGGTAGGGAGATCCCGGAGACGACCTGGTCCCAGCTGGTGAGGCGAGCATGGAAGGGTACACGTAGCGCCCGTTTCCAACTGGTCCACTATTATGTTCTCCATAGGGCGTACTTGACCCCGGTTAAGATCAGGCGTTATTTTGCCACGGCTTCGGCGGAATGCCCTAGGTGCCCGGCTCAGGAGGCGGACCTCCTACACATGCAATGGGCCTGTCCAGGATTGACGTCCTACTGGCAGGAGGTGGCGGCGACTTTGGAAGAGGTGACGGGGAGGCACTTATCGTTCGATGCGGCGGTAGGGCTATTGCACTGGTTCCCCCATACCCCCCGGAATAAAATCACCAGTAAATTTATCGACCTGGGGCTCCTACTTGCTAAGCGAGAGGTGACCAGGAACTGGAAGGCACGTGCTGGTCCTACGGGCAGCAGATGGCACGGTGAACTTTTGAAATGGGCGGCGGGTGAGAGCGCGCTGCGATATCAGTTGGCTTGGAGGCAAAGCAATGAGAAGGCGCAGGAGGCCGCGTTAGAATGGGAAACGCTGGTGCAGGCCCTCAGGGATTATTGTGCCCCCAGCGACTCCGAAAGCGAAGAGGCAACTAGACCCGAGTCCCGTTAGACACTAGCATTAACAGCACTATTACCTTCCCCGTGGGTCAAGCAGTGGATCCTAAAGTGATAAGCTCCCTAGCGCTGATGGTGGGGGGGGGGGGGAGGGGGGAGTTTCACAATGACTGGAAGTTTGAGGGGGGGGTATCTTTTTGGGGGTTGGGGTTTGTTTAGAAAAGCAGAGGACGGACAGTGTGTTATCCGGACCAGCTCCCGCATCCTACTGACCCCAGCTACATTCGCCGCCCAACCCCAGGGATATGGGCTGCTTGGCTGTATAGCAATGCTATGGAAGGGGGTCGGTGGGCTATATCTTGTAAAAGTTGGCTATAATATGATGCTGGTCGTTACTGTATTGCTGTACTGATTCCTGCAATAAAAATATATTTAAAAAAAAAAAAAAAAAAATAACAAGAAACGTTCTTATCAAGAACAGAAACACTTCTGTAATAAGATCCTTCAGGGTCGCAGCGGCTAAATTATGGAACAGTCTGCCCATCGACATCCGCCAAATTTCACAACTCCTTCCCTTTCGGAAACGGATCAAGACCTGGTTATTTCCCTAATTCCTCCCGCTTGCTACTCGTTCTTGTTCTCCTCAGTTAGAGTATTCTCCAGGGCCAGGAAACCTGCAAGGTATCAGTTGCGCTATACAAATACTTTAAATAAATAAATAAATAAATAATAAATTTAAATAATAAATAAATAAATAAATAAGAAAACCTCATGCACAATCCCCTGTAGTATAAACATTTCTTATAAAGTATAGAAGGGTACACCATAAAAAGAACACACCTTATAAGGATCAGAACCCCCCCATAATAAAAAAACATTTTAAAGTACAGAGGAGTGCCTTAAGATAAGAACACTCCTTATCAAAAACAGAACCCCCTGTAATAAGCACAATCCTTATAAAGTGTAGGAGAGTCCCCTAGAGTAAGAACACTGCTGATAGAGATCAAAGCCCCCCTGTAATTAGAACAATCTTTTTAAACTATAGAAGAGCCCCCGATAATAAGAATATTTCATATAAAGGAGAAAAGAACCCCTGTAATAAAAACAATACCTAAAAAGTACAGAAGACTCCCCATAATAAGAACACTCCTTAGATAAATCAAAGTCCCAGTAACAAGAACAATACTTACAAAGTATAGAAGAGCCCTTGTAATAGGAACACTCCTTATGAAAACAGAAGCTCCTGTAATAAGAATGTTGTTGATAGAGAATGAAGCCCCCTGTGATAAGAACAATCCTTATAAATTATAGAAGTCACCTGTTATAAGAACACTCCCTATAAAAAATATCCTCCTGTAATAAGCATACTGTTGATAGAGAATGAAGCTCCCTATAATAACCCCTGTAATAAGAAAACTCCTTATACATTTTAGAAGAGTCCACCATAATAAGACCACTCCTTATAAAGAACAGATGCCCCTGTAATAAGAACAATCCTTATAAAGTATAGAAGCGTTACTATATTAAGAACGCTCCTTAGAAAAACATTAGCCCCCTATAAGGCTTTCTGATGATGGAGAATTAAGCCCCTTGTAATAACCTCTGTAATAGGAACAATCCTAATAAATTAAAGAAGAGTCCCCCATAATAAGAACACCACTCATAAAGAACAGAACCCTCTGTAATAAGAACACTACTTATATATTATAGAAGAGTACTACTTTAAAAGAACACTGCTGATTGAGAACAAAGCCCATGTAATAAGAACAGTACTTATATAAATTAAACAGTAACAGGGGTGGGAGCACACCGCTGCACCTCCCAGCAAGGATCGCCCCTGACATTGTGGTAAATGCAGTTTCGGTTCCTTGCTTGCTTCAAGAGTGCTCGAGTGTTTCGCCACAGTTGGCACAGATAGTGCTGATCTCTAGACACGTGTTTCTGGTTCTTTAACCGTCATCAGTAGAGATTACAGTCTTTCAAATTTGGGGTTTGCTGAGTAGGCTGCCAACATCTTTGTCAGGTCAGGTACCTCTCACAGGCATGCGGGTGCTTCATCCACGAGCTTGTCAGCTCAGTGACTCACAGGAGTACTATTAAACAGGTGAAGTTCTGTAAATTCTGTCCTGTCCTGTGAGGTTATGGTTCCGTCACAATTTTGGTGATGTTGTACCGTATTTAGTAAGTACGGCTAATATGGAGTGAATTCGTCATGTTAAATAGCGAGTTCATTACGTATTCAGAGACTTTGTCTCGAATATGGATTCCATTTTGTTCGTGCCTCCATTTTGTGTTGCCATCACGTAGGCCCGTGGAGGTAACCAAACGAACAAAGTTGCATGGGCTTCATTGTTCATGTACTTAGTAACTAGGCCTCTTCTTGACTTGTCAGTGAACTGTAAGAAACTGACTCCTTCACCTGAAACTGACCTCGCTAAGCCAATTTCTTTGGTTGATCGTTGTCTGAGATTGCCAATCAATGTTCAGGACATCGTTAACTTTTAGGTTCTTTACACATGCCTTATCTTGCTCGTTATCTGTCATTGTTTCCTTTCTATGTTTCTTCATTACATGCATTGTGCTTTCAATTATGGGTTTGTCCGGCTTGTGGAGATTGAATTTGGGACATTCCTAATAATTAACTTGTGGGTTGGGACAATGTAAATTGAGGTAATTGCTATGTGATGCTGCGTGGAAAAATGTATCTTATTGGCTAGACTTTTGTGCAGTGGGTGTGCATTTGTAATGTGAATATTGGGCATAAAAAGGGATGTTTCGCCTTATAAAAATTAAACAGTTTCCTGAGTTGTACACTGTGTTGTATTTCTAGGATCTCTGTTACTAGCTGCAGCTAATAAATTTGGTCTTTGACGCCACCCTGAAGTATTCCGTGTCTCTGTATACCAAGACAGGTGAATCTGAAGACTTTGGGTGTGCCCCTGGCGCCGCTGGGTTTAAAACCCGGTTCTTCACAAGAACAGGGGTGGGAGCACACTGCTGAACTCTCAGGCAAGGTTCGCCCCTGGCCAACTGTGGCAAAACACCCAAACACACTTGAAGCCAGCAAGTAACCGAAACTGCATTTACCACAATGCCAGAGGCGAACCTTGCTGGGAGGTGAAGGGGTGTGCTCCCACCCCTGTTTCTGCTTATATAAATTAAAGCCCCTGTAATAAGAACAATCCTTATTAAGTATAGAAGAGCCTCCCATAAAAGAATTTTCTTAATAAAGACAGAACCCTGCATAATAAGAATGCTATTGATAGAGAATGAAGCCTTCTGTAATAATTGTTATTTGTAACTGTAATTGCCTGTTTGTAGCACTTTCTACCACTGACAAGGCGTTGAATCGCTTTTTCAGAGAGTAGCACGCTATTCCGGGAACCCAAAATAATTAGTAGTTAATAAGTTTGCGAAAAACGAAATTAATTTGAGTGGTGGACATGTTAGTTATTTGAATTGAAAAGGATAGTGGGAAAATAGAAGAGGGAAGGGTTTCCATTTATATGACGATTGCTACCCCTGATAGGGTGTTGAAGCGATTTTGGGCAGGTAGCACGCTACTCCGGAACCCAAGCCGAATTAGTGGGAAAAATAGTACAGGGGAATATGAAATTAATTTGAGTGGTGGACATGCATGTTTGGTATTTGTGCTGAAGAAGGATAGTGGAGGGATAGAAGAGGGAAGGGTTTGCATTTACAGAGAGCCTGCTATCCCTGATGAGGTGTTAAAGCGCTTTTCAGCAGGTAGCAATCTGCTCCGGAACCAAAAAAGGATTAGTGGTGAATTAGTACAGGGAAATATGAAAATATTTTGAGCAAAGGACATGTTAGTCTTTATTTGGATTGAAAAAAGATAGTGGAGGGACAGAAGAAGGAAGGATATATATATATATATATTTTTAGCTCATAGCAGTAGGAGGTGGTTTGGGATGAATAAAGGGGAGGTGGAGGGGAGGGGAAAGAGTCAGAAGGAAAGGTATCGAAAGGCTTGTTTGGGATAGCTGAATAGTAAAAGATGTATGAGGAGATGCAAGGAGGGGTAGAGAAGGGGTCTATAAAGGGTTGTTTTGGGTATCGTAGTAGGAGAATGCTGTTTGGGATGAGTGAGAGAGTGGAGGTAGAGCACATATTGAGAGAGGTATAGGGTGAGAAATAGGTGAGAGCCTAAAAAAGGGTTATTTTGGGGATCATAGCAGTAAAATGGGGTTTAGGCGGAATTAGAGAGTGGAAGTAGAGGATGTATTGAGAGGGGTATAGGGTGAGATATAGAGTAGTGTATTTGGAGATGCTGAATTAGAAACAAAGTAATAAATATAGAGATACATAAGTCCATGGAAGGTATATATGTAAAAGGAAGGTGATATATGCAGATTTAATGTGTATTTAACAAACTCTGTCTTTCCTTATAAATTATAGACGAGTCCCCTATAGTAAGAACAATCCTTAGTAAGAAGATTATCCCACGTAACAAAAACCATCCGAATACAGTACAGAAGAGTCCCCCATAATAGAAACACTCTGAATAAAAAAAAGAACCCCCCTTTATAAGAACAATAGTTATACCGAAGAGTCCCCTAGAGTAAGAACACTGCTGATAGAGAACAAAGCCCCTCTGTCAAAAGAACAATCCTTATAAAGTATAGAAAAGTCCCACCATAAAAAGAATACTCATTATAAAAACAAAAATAAGAACACATCATTGTAAAGTATAGAATCCCCTGTCATGCGTGTGGAAGAATCTACATTGGTAGCCCCATACAGTGTTTGAAAACATAGATACATGACATGTGAGGGCGACTAGAGATCAGGATGAAAGGCACCCGGCAGCCACACACATACACATGGCCCAGCCCACCCAGATCTGGTTCCATGCCCTTGAGCAAGTGAGGAATAATGAAAGAGGGGGGACTAGGGAAAGGCTCTTAGGCAAACGGAAGCACAATGGATTTTTCGCCTGAGATCTGTCATGATGGGATGAAACACCAATAAGGAATTCCATCATTTTTATTGAACCTGATCCATGAGGTTGAGGTGAGGTCACTGTGATGTTGACTTTGTTGCTCTTTATATCACTTGGTATTTTTACCGCCGTAGTGATAGATCTTGCTTGATTGGATTGAGCATTATGGAAAAGTGTGACCCTCGGGCGGTTGTGATTTTACACCATTATTTCAGTGTAATAGGACTCTCGTAGTTCTTTGCCTGTGTCACTGACCTGAATGAAGGTTGTGACCCCTCCGTGGGGGGTACGTGGTTGACCAGTAGGCACGACTCAGTTCTAATTTTGGGGTTTGCGTCCACCCAGTTTATATGGACAAGGTGACAAGTGATTTATTGGTCAATGGAAATCTGGCTCTTAAAAAGAATTTTGATTGCCATTAAATTGGATTTCGTGAAGTATGACAATCTAATATTTCCGCTCTTAACAAAGTAATTTGATGATTGTTGACTTTCTTAAAATCAGATTTCATGGGGGACTCTTCTGTACTTTATACGTTTTGTTCTTATTACAGGGTAATATAAGATGAAAACCTAGCGGTCAAGTATCAAGGTTCTGATTTCCTAAAGAAAAAGAATGAAAAAAAATTATGAATCGGCAGCCAGTGAAGGGTTTTCCGGGCTGCTCCAGCTGAGGAGTGAGCAGGCAATTTCAAAACTAGTCAAGCAGCCGCATGTTGAAACATCTGTAACTTTTTTAGCACTTGATTATTTGTTCAGAAATATAGGCTATTACAATAGTCCAGTCTATAGAGAATCATAGCTACTGCTACCATTTTCTTTGCCTCGACGGGGATGAGATCATATAATTTTTTTAGTGATTTAATTAGATTAAAACACATCCCTGCCACTGCCAAGGCTTGTGACCGTAATGAAAGAGTAGCGTCAAATTTGACCCCATGATTCTTAACTAACCAATGTACTTTCGTGGAATCTATATCTTCTAGGGGCTTGTCATCTGGATAAGGGGGGTTCTTAATATAGGGGACTCTAATATACTTTACATGGATTCTTCATCTTCCAGGGGCTTCACATCTGGATAAGGCAGATTCTTAATATGGGGGACTCTTCTATACTTTACATGGATTCTTCATCTTCCAGGGGCTTCACATCTGAATAAGGGGGGTTCTTAATATGGGGACTCTAATATACTTTACATGGATTCTTTATCTTCCAGGGGCTTCACATCTGGATAAGGGGGGTGGGGGGTTCTTAATATGGGGGACTCTAATATACTTTACATGGATTCTTCATCTTCCAGGGGCTTCACATCTGGATAAGGGGGGGTTCTTAATATGGGGACTCTAATATACTTTACATGGATTCTTTATCTTCCAGGGGCTTCACATCTGGATAAGGGGGGGGGGGTTCTTAATATGGGGGACTCTAATATACTTTACATGGATTCTTCATCTTCCAGGGGCTTCACATCTGGATAAGGCAGATTCTTAATATGGGGGACTCTTCTATACTTTACATGGATTCTTCATCTTCCAGGGGATTCACATCTGGATAAGGGGGGGGGTTCTTAATATTGTGGACTCTTCTATACTTTACATGGATTCTTCATCTTCCAGGGGCTTCACATCTGGATAAGGGGGGGTTCTTAATATGGGGACTCTAATATACTTTACATGGATTCTTTATCTTCCAGGGGCTTCACAGCTGGATAAGGGGGGTGGGGTTCTTAATATGGGGGACTCTATTATACTTTACGTGGATTCTTCATCTCCCAGGGGCTTCACATCTGGATAAGGGGGGGTTCTTAATATGGGGACTCTAATATACTTTACATGGATTCTTCATCTTCCAGGGGCTTCACATCTGGATAAGGAAGATTCTTAATATGGGGGACTCTTCTATTCTTTACATGGATTCTTCATTTTCCAGGGGATTCACATCTGGATAAGGAAGATTCTTAATATGGGGGACTCTTCTATACTTTACATAGATTCTTCATCTTCCAGGGGCTTCACATCTGGATAAGGGGGGTTCTTAATATGGGGACTCTAATATACTTTACATGGATTCTTCATCTTCCAGGGGCTTCACATATGAATAAGGGGGGGGGGGGGTTCTTAAAATGGGGACTCTAATATACTTTACATGGATTCTTCATCTTCCAGGGGCTTCACATCTGGATAAGGGGGGGGGGGGGTCTTAATATGGGGGACTCTAATATACTTTACATGGATTCTTCATCTTCCAGGGGCTTCACATCTGGATAAGGGGGGGGGGTCTTAATATGGGGGACTCTAATATACTTTACATGGATTCTTTATCTTCAAGGGGCTTCACAATTTTGGTGTGTAAAGCGTATTTGAACAATTACTGTGTATGCCTTAGATCTCTAGGCTCGCAGAAAACCTCCTAGAGGCGGATCTTTTTTTTTCTAATACCATCTAATACCCACCTTAGTGCTCGTCAGCACTACCTTCTCACTCCCTCATCTTTGATTTTTTGATTACACTTTGACAGGTGTCCAGCTCCAGGCTCCTCGCTGCTCCTTTCGCAGCAGACAGAGTTTGAGGAGTGTTTGCCTAAAGACTAAACATGTGCCTCCTTTTAGGGGACGCTGGGATACTTCGGAGGAAGTGAGGGGTTAAACGACATCGAGAAGAAAGTGTTATCAGATCAAAGTTGGGGGGTGGCACACATTCTGGGGGAGAAAAGGGGGTTGTTGGAGTGCAGAGGCGTGGGACGGATTAATGTGCTACTATTCGCAGAGCAGTGTTTTTGTATGTAGTATTGTGACTAGTTCATCTGCCAGGGTCTGGATGTCACACATGGAGTCTGTGCCCAGTTCATGTTCCAGGGTCTGGATGTCACTCATGGAGTCTGTGCCCAGTTCATGGGCCAGGGTCTGGATGTCACTCATGGAGTCTGTGCCCAGTTCATGTTCCAGGGTCTGGATGTCACTCATGGAGTCTGTGCCCAGTTCATATGCCAGGGTCTGGATGTCACGGATGGAGTCTGTGCCCACTTCATGTGCCGGGGTCTGGATGTCACTCATGGAGTCTGTGCCCAGTTCATGTTCCAGGGTCTGGATGTCACTCATGGAGTCTGTGCCCAGTTCATGTTCCAGGGTCTGGATGTCACTCATGGAGTCTGTGCCCAGTTCATGTGCCAGGGTCTGGATGTCACACATGGAGTCTGCGCCCAGTTCATGTTCCAGGGTCTGGATGTCACTCATGGAGTCTGTGCCCGTTCATGTTCCAGGGTCTGGATGTCACACATGGAGTCTGTGCCCAGTTCATGTGCCAGGGTCTGGATGTCACACATGGAGTCTGTGCCCAGTTCATGTTCAGGGGTCTGGATGTCACTCATGGAGTCTGTGCCCAGTTCATGTTCCAGGGTCTGGATGTCACTCATGGAGTCTGTGCCCGGTCTGGATGTCACTCATGGAGTCTGTGCCCAGTTCATGTGCCAGGGTCTGAATGTCACACATGGAGTCTGTGCCCAGTTCATGTTCCAGGGTCTGGATGTCACTCATGGAGTCTGTGCCCAGTTCATGTTCCAGGGTCTGGATGTCACTCATGGAGTCTGTGCCCAGTTCATGTTCCAGGGTCTGGATGTCACTCATGGAGTCTGTGCCCAGTTCATGTGCCAGGGTCTGAATGTCACACATGGAGTCTGTGCCCAGTTCAGGTTCCAGGGTCTGGATGTCACTCATGGAGTCTGTGCCCAGTTCATGTGCCAGGGCCTGGATGTCACTCATGGAGTCTGTGCCCAGTTCATGTGCCAGGGTCTGGATGTCACTCATGGAGTCTGTGCCCAGTTCATATGCCAGGGTCTGAATGTCACACATGGAGTCTGTGCCCAGTTCATGTTCCAGGGTCTGGATGTCACTCATGGAGTCTGTGCCCAGTTCATGTGCCAGGGTCAATCATGGAGTCTGTGCCCAGTTCATGTGCCAGGGTCACTCATGGAGTCTGTGCCCACTTCATGTTCCAGGGTCTGGATGTCACTCATGGAGTCTGTGCCCAGTTCATGTTCCAGGGTCTGGATGTCACTCATGGAGTCTGTGCCCAGTTCATGTGCCGGGGTCTTGATGTCACACATGGAGTCTGTGCCCAGTCCATGTGCCAGGGTCTGAATGTCACACATGGAGTCTGTGTCCAGTTCACCTTCCAGGGTCTGGATGTCACTCATGGAGTCTGTGCCCAGTTCATGTGCCGGGGTCTGGATGTCACTCATGGAGTCTGTGCCCAGTTCATGTGCCGGGGTCTGGATGTCACACATGGAGTCTGTGCCCAGTTCATGTGCCAGGGTCTGAATGTCACACATGGAGTCTGTGTCCAGTTCACCTTCCAGGGTCTGGATGTCACTCATGGAGTCTGTGCCCAGTTTATGTGCCAGGGTCTGGATGTCACTCATGGAGTCTGTGCCCAGTTCATGTACCGGGGTCTGGATGTCACACATGGAGTCTGTGCCCAGTTCATGTTCCAGGGTCAATCATGGAGTCTGTGCCCAGTTCATCTGCCAGGGTCACTCATGGAGTCTGTGCCCAGTTCACCTGCCAGAGTCTGGATGTCACACATGGAGTCTGTGTCCAGTTCATGTGCCAGGGTCTGGATGTCACTAATGGAGTCTGTGCCCAGTTCATGTGCCAGGGTCTGGATGTCACACATGGAGTCAGTGCCCAGGTCATGTGCCAGGGTCTGGATGTCACTCATGGAGTCTGTGCCCAGTTCACCTTCCAGGGTCTGGATGTCACTCATGGAGTCTGTGCCCAGTTCAGTGCTGGGGTCACACATGGAGTCTGTGCCCAGTTCATCTGCCAGGGTCACTCATGGAGTCTGTGCCCAGTTCACCTTCCAGAGTCTGGATGTCACACATGGAGTCTGTGTCCAGTTCATGTGCCAGGGTCTGGATGTCACTCGTGGAGTCTGTGCCCAGTTCATGTGCCAGGGTCTGGATGTCACACATGGAGTCAGTGCCCAGTTCATGTGCCAGGGTCTGGATGTCACTCATGGAGTCTGTGCCCAGTTCACCTTCCAGGGTCTTGATGTCACTCATGGAGTCTGTGCCCAGTTCATGTACTGGGGTCACACATGGAGTCTGTGCCCAGTTCATCTGCCAGGGTCACTCATGGAGTCTGTGCCCAGTTCACCTTCCAGGGTCTGGATGTCACTCATGGAGTCAGTGCCCAGTTCATGTGCCAGGGTCTGGATGTCACTCATGGAGTCTGTGCCCAGTTCACCTTCCAGGGTCTGGATTTCACATATAGAGTCTGTGTCCAGTTCATGTGCTGGGGTCACACATGGAGTCTGTGCCCAGATCATGTGCCAGGGTCACACATGGAGTCTGTGTCCAGTTCACCTTCCAGGGTCTGGATGTCACTCATGGAGTCTGTGTCCAGTTCATGTGCCGGGGTCACACATGGAGTCTCTGCCCAGTTCATCTGCCAGGGTCTGGATGTCACTCATGGAGTCTGTGCCCAGTTCATGTGCAAGGGTCTGGATGTCACACATGGAGTCTGTGCCCAGTTCACCTTCCAGGGTCTGGATGTCACACATGGAGTCTGTGCCCAGTTCACATTCCAGGGTCTGGATGTCACACATGGAGTCTGTGCCCAGTTCATGTGCCAGGGTCAATCATGGAGTCTGTGCCCAGTTCATGTGCCGGGGTCTGGATGTCACACATGGAGTCTGTTTCCAGTTCATGTGCCAGGGTGTGGATGTCACACATGGAGTCTGTGTCCAGTTCATCTGCCAGGGTCTAGATGTCACTCATGGAGTCTCTGTCCAGTTCATGTGCCAGGGTCTGGATGTCACTCATGGAGTCTGTGCCCCTTTCATGTCTTAGGGTCTGAATGTCACACATGGAGTCTGTGCCCAGTTCATGTTCCAGGGTCTGGATGTCACACATGAAGTCTGTGCCCAGTTCATGTTCCAGGGTCTGGATGTCACACATGGAGTCTGTGCCCATTTCATGTTCCAGGGTCTGGATTTCACACATGGTGTCTGTGCCCAGTCCATATGCCAGGGTCTAGATGTCACTCATGGCGTCTCTGTCCAGTTCATGTGCCAGGGTCTGGATGTCACTCATGGAGTCTGAGCCCAGATCATGTGCCAGGGTCTGGATGTCACTCGTGGAGTCTGTGCCCAGTTCACCTTCCAGGGTCTGGATGTCACTCATGGAGTCTGTGCCCAGTTCATGTGCTGGGGTTACACATGGAGTCTGTGCCCAGTTCATCTGCCAGGGTCACTCATGGAGTCTGTGCCCAGTTCACCTTCCAGGGTCTGGATTTCACATATGGAGTCTGTGTCCAGTTCATGTGCTGGGGTCACACATGGAGTCTGTGCCCAGATCATGTGCAAGGGTCACACATGGAGTCTGTGTCCAGTTCACCTTCCAGGGTCTGGATGTCACTCATGGAGTCTGTGTCCAGTTCATGTGCCGGGGTCACACATGGAGTCTGTGCCCAGTTCACCTGCCAGGGTCTGGATGTCACTCATGGAGTCTGTGCCCAGTTCATGTGCAAGGGTCTGGATGTCACACATGGTGTCTGCGCCCAGTTCATATGCCAGGGTCTGGGTGTCACACATGGAGTCTGTGTCCAGGTCATGTATCGGGATCTGGATGTCACTTATGGAGTCTGTGTCCGGTTCATGTGCCAGGGTCTGGATGCCACACATGGAGTCTGTGCCCAGTTCATCTGCCAGGGTCACTCATGGAGTCTGTGCCCAGTTCACCTTCCAGGGTCTGGATGTCACTCATGGAGTCTGTGCCCAGTTCATGTGCCAGGGTCTGAATGTCACACATGGAGTCTGTGCCCAGTTCAGGTTCCAGGGTCTGGATGTCACTCATGGAGTCTGTGCCCAGTTCATGTGCCAGGGCCTGGATGTCACTCATGGAGTCTGTGCCCAGTTCATGTGCCAGGGTCTGGATGTCACTCATGGAGTCTGTGCCCAGTTCATATGCCAGGGTCTGAATGTCACACATGGAGTCTGTGCCCAGTTCATGTTCCAGGGTCTGGATGTCACTCATGGAGTCTGTTCCCAGTTCATGTGCCAGGGTCAATCATGGAGCCTGTGCCCAGTTCATGTGCCAGGGTCACTCATGGAGTCTGTGCCCAGTTCATGTTCCAGGGTCTGGATGTCACTCATGGAGTCTGTGCCCAGTTCATGTTGCAGGGTCTGGATGTCACTCATGGAGTCTGTGCCCAGTTCATGTGCCGGGGTCTTGATGTCACACATGGAGTCTGTGCCCAGTCCATGTGCCAGGGTCTGAATGTCACACATGGAGTCTGTGTCCAGTTCACCTTCCAGGGTCTGGATGTCACTCATGGAGTCTGTGCCCAGTTCATGTGCTGGGGTCAGGATGTCACTCATGGAGTCTGTGCCCAGTTCATGTGCCGGGGTCTGGATGTCACACATGGAGTCTGTGCCCAGTTCATGTGCCAGGGTGTGAATGTCACTCATGGAGTCTGTGTCCAGTTCACCTTCCAGGGTCTGGATGTCACTCATGGAGTCTGTGCCCAGTTTATGTGCCAGGGTCTGGATGTCACTCATGGAGTCTGTGCCCAGTTCATGTACCGGGGTCTGGATGTCACACATGGAGTCTGTGCCCAGTTCATGTTTCAGGGTCAATCATGGAGTCTGTGCCCAGTTCATCTGCCAGGGTCACTCATGGAGTCTGTGCCCAGTTCACCTGCCAGAGTCTGGATGTCACGCATGGAGTCTGTGTCCAGTTCATGTGCCAGGGTCTGGATGTCACTCATGGAGTCTGTGCCCAGTTCATGTGCCAGGGTCTGGATGTCACACATGGAGTCAGTGCCCAGGTCATGTGCCAGGGTCTGGATGTCACTCATGGAGTCTGTGCCCAGTTCACCTTCCAGGGTCTGGATGTCACTCATGGAGTCTGTGCCCAGTTCATGTGCTGGGGTCACACATGGAGTCTGTGCCCAGTTCATCTGCCAGGGTCACTCATGGAGTCTGTGCCCAGTTCACCTTCCAGAGTCTGGATGTCACACATGGAGTCTGTGTCCAGTTCATGTGCCAGGGTCTGGATGTCACTCGTGGAGTCTGTGCCCAGTTCATGTCCCAGGGTCTGGATGTCACACATGGAGTCAGTGCCCAGTTCATGTGCCAGGGTCTGGATGTCACTCATGGAGACTGTGCCCAGTTCACCTTCCAGGGTCTTGATGTCACTCATGGAGTCTGTGCCCAGTTCATGTACTGGGGTCACACATGGAGTCTGTGCCCAGTTCATCTGCCAGGGTCACTCATGGAGTCTGTGCCCAGTTCACCTTCCAGGGTCTGGATGTCACTCATGGAGTCAGTGCCCAGTTCATGTGCCAGGGTCTGGATGTCACTCATGGAGCCTGTGCCCAGTTCACCTTCCAGGGTCTGGATTTCACATATAGAGTCTGTGTCCAGTTCATGTGCTGGGGTCACACATGGAGTCTGTGCCCAGATCATGTGCCAGGGTCACACATGGAGTCTGTGTCCAGTTCACCTTCCAGGGTCTGGATGTCACTCATGGAGTCTGTGTCCAGTTCATGTGCCGGGGTCACACATGGAGTCTCTTCCCAGTTCATCTGCCAGGGTCTGGATGTCACTCATGGAGTCTGTGCCTAGTTCATGTGCAAGGGTCTGGATGTCACACATGGAGTCTGTGCCCAGTTCACCTTCCAGGGTCTGGATGTCACACATGGAGTCTGTGCCCAGTTCACATTCCAGGGTCTGGATGTCACACATGGAGTCTGTGCCCAGTTCATGTGCCAGGGTCAATCATGGAGTCTGTGCCCAGTTCATGTGCCGGGGTCTGGATGTCACACATGGAGTCTGTTTCCAGTTCATGTGCCAGGGTGTAGATGTCACTCATGGAGTCTCTGTCCAGTTCATGTGCCAGGGTCTGGATGTCACTCATGGAGTCTGTGCCCCTTTCATGTCTTAGGGTCTGAATGTCACACATGGAGTCTGTGCCCAGTTCATGTTCCAGGGTCTGGATGTCACACATGAAGTCTGTGCCCAGTTCATGTTCCAGGGTCTGGATGTCACACATGGAGTCTGTGCCCATTTCATGTTCCAGGGTCTGGATTTCACACATGGTGTCTGTGCCCAGTCCATATGCCAGGGTCTAGATGTCACTCATGGCGTCTCTGTCCAGTTCATGTGCCAGGGTCTGGATGTCACTCATGGAGTCTGAGCCCAGATCATGTGCCAGGGTCTGGATGTCACTCGTGGAGTCTGTGCCCAGTTCACCTTCCAGGGTCTGGATGTCACTCATGGAGTCTGTGCCCAGTTCATGTGCTGGGGTTACACATGGAGTCTGTGCCCAGTTCATCTGCCAGGGTCACTCATGGAGTCTGTGCCCAGTTCACCTTCCAGGGTCTGGATTTCACATATGGAGTCTGTGTCCAGTTCATGTGCTGGGGTCACACATGGAGTCTGTGCCCAGATCATGTGCAAGGGTCACACATGGAGTCTGTGTCCAGTTCACCTTCCAGGGTCTGGATGTCACTCATGGAGTCTGTGTCCAGTTCATGTGCCGGGGTCACACATGGAGTCTGCGCCCAGTTCACCTGCCAGGGTCTGGATGTCACTCATGGAGTCTGTGCCCAGTTCATGTGCAAGGGTCTGGATGTCACACATGGTGTCTGCGCCCAGTTCATATGCCAGGGTCTGGGTGTCACACATGGAGTCTGTGTCCAGGTCATGTATCGGGATCTGGATGTCACTTATGGAGTCTGTGTCCGGTTCATGTGCCAGGGTCTGGATGCCACACATGGAGTCTGTGCCCAGTTCATGTGCCAGGGTCACTCATGGAGTCTGTGCCCAGTTCATGTGCCAGGGTCACTCATGGAGTCTGTGCCCAGTTCACCTTCCAGGGTCTGGATGTCACACATGGAGTCTGTGCCCAGTTCACATTCCATGGTCAATCATGGAGTCTGTGCCCAGTTCATGTGCCGGGGTCTGGATGTCACACATGGAGTCTGTTTCCAGTTCATGTTCCAGGGTCTGGATGTCACACATGGAGTCTGTGCCCATTTCATGTTCCAGGGTCTGGATGTCACACATGGTGTCTGTGCCCAGTCCATATGCCAGGGTCTAGATGTCACTCATGGAGTCTCTGTCCAGTTCATGTGTCGGGGTCTGGATGTCACACATGGAGTCAGTGCCCAGTTCATGTCCTGGGGTCACACATGGAGTCTGTGCCCAGTTCACTTTCCAGGGTCTGGATGTCACACATGGAGTCAGTGCCCAGTTCATGTGCCGGGGGCCTGGATGTCACACATGGAGTCTGTGCCCAGTTCATCTGCCAGGGTCTGGATGTCACACATGGAGTATGTGCCCAGATCATGTGCCAGGGTCTGGATGTCACACATGGAATCTGTGTCCAGTTCACCTTCCAGGGTCTGGATGTCACTCATGGAGTCTGTGTCCAGTTCTTGTGCCGGGGTCTGGATGTCACTCATGGAGTATGTGTCCAGTTCATGTGCCGGGGTCTGGATGTCGCCACATGGAGTCTGTGCCCAGTTCATCTGCCAGGGTCTGGATGTCACTCATGGAGTCTGTGCCCAGTTCATGTGCCGGGGTCTGGATGTCACACATGGTGTCTGTGCCCAGTTCATATGCCAGGGTCTGGATGTCACACATGGAGTCTGTGTCCAGTACTTGTGCCGGGGTCTGGATGTCACTCATGGAGTCTGTGCCCAGTTCATGTGCCAGGGTCTGGATGTCACACATGGTGTCTGTGCCCAGTTCATATGCCAGGGTCTGGATGTCACACATGGAGTCTGTGTCCAGTTCATGTGCCAGGGTCTGGATGTCACTCATGGAGTCTGTGTCCAGTTCGTGTGCCAGGGTCTTGATGTCACACATGGAGTCTGTGCCCAGTCCATGTGCCAGGGTCATTCATGGAGTCTGTGCCCAGTTCATGTGCCAGGGTCACTCATGAAGTCTGTGCCCAGTTCACCTGCCAAGGTCTGGATGTCACACATGGAGTCTGTGTCCAGTTCATGTGCCAGGGTCTGGATGTCACTCATGGAGTCTGTGCCCAGTTCATGTGCCGGGGTCTGGATGTCACTCATGAAGTCTGTGCCCAGTTCATGTGCCAGGGTCACTCATGGAGTCTGTGCCCAGTTCATGTGCCGGGTCTGGATGTCACTCATGGAGTCAGTGCCCAGTTCATGTGCCATGGTCTGGATGTCACACATGGAGTCTGTGCCCAGTTCATCTGCCAGGGTCTGGATGTCACACATGGAGTCTGTACCCAGATCATGTGCCAGGGTCACACATGGAGTCTGTGTCCAGTTCACCTTCCAGGGTCTGGATGTCACACATGAAGTATGTGCCCAGTTCATGTTCCAGGGTCTGGATGTCACACATGAAGTCTGTGCCCAGTTCATCTGCCAGGGTCTGGATGTCACACATGGAGTCTGTACCCAGATCATGTGCCGGGGGCCTGGATGTCACACATGGAGTCTGTGCCCAGTTCATCTGCCAGGGTCTGGATGTCACACATGGAGTCTGTGCCCAGTTCATATGCCAGGGTCTGGATGTCACACATGGAGTCTGTGTCCAGTTCATGTGCCGGGGTCTGGATGTCACTCATGGAGTCTGTGCCCAGTTCATGTGCCAGGGTCTGGATGTCACTCATGGAGTCTGTGTCCAGTTCATGTGCCAGGGTCTGGATGTCACACATGGAGTCTGTGCCCAGTCCATGTGCCAGGGTCATTCATGGAGTCTGTGCCCAGTTCATGTGCCAGGGTCACTCATGGAGTCTGTGCCCAGTTCACCTGCCAAGGTCTGGATGTCACACATGGAGTCTGTGTCCAGTTCATGTGCCAGGGTATGGATGTCACTCATGGAGTCTGTGCCCAGTTCATGTGCCAGGGTCACTCATGGAGTCTGTGCCCACTTCATGTGCCAGGATCTCTCATGGAGTCTGTGCCCAGTTCACCTGCCAAGGTCTGGATGTCACACATGGAGTCTGTGTCCAGTTCATGTGCCAGGGTCTGGATGTCACTCATCGAGTCTGTGCCCAGTTCATGTGCCAGGGTCACTCATTGAGTCGGTGCCCAGTTCATGTGCCGGGGTCTGGATGTCACACATGGTGTCTGTGCCCAGTTCATATGCCAGGGTCTGGATGTCACACATGGAGTCTGTGCCCAGTTCATGTGCCGGGGTCTGGATGTCACTCATGAAGTCTGTGCCCAGTTCATGTGCCAGGGTCACTCATGGAGTCTGTGCCCAGTTCATGCGCCGGGGTCTGGATGTCACTCATGGAGTCAGTGCCCAGTTCATGTGCCATGGTCTGGATGTCACACATGGAGTCTGTGCCCAGTTCATCTGCCAGGGTCTGGATGTCACACATGGAGTCTGTACCCAGATCATGTGCCAGGGTCACACATGGAGTCTGTGTCCAGTTCACCTTCCTGGGTCTGGATGTCACACATGAAGTCTGTGCCCAGTTCATGTTCCGGGGTCTTGATATCACACATGAAGTCTGTGCCCAGTTCATCTGCCAGGGTCTGGATGTCACACATGGAGTCTGTACCCAGATCATGTGCCGGGGGCCTGGATGTCACACATGGAGTCTGTGCCCAGTTCATCTGCCAGGGTCTGGATGTCACACATGGAGTCTGTGCCCAGTTCATATGCCAGGGTCTGGATGTCACACATGGAGTCTGTGTCCAGTTCATGTGCCGGGGTCTGGATGTCACTCATGGAGTCTGTGCCCAGTTCATGTGCCAGGGTCTGGATGTCACTCGTGGAGTCTGTGTCCAGTTCATGTGCCAGGGTCTGGATGTCACACATGGAGTCTGTGCCCAGTCCATGTGCCAGGGTCATTCATGGAGTCTGTGCCCAGTTCATGTGCCAGGGTCACTCATGGAGTCTGTGCCCAGTTCACCTGCCAAGGTCTGGATGTCACACATGGAGTCTGTGTCCAGTTCATGTGCCAGGGTATGGATGTCACTCATGGAGTCTGTGCCCAGTTCATGTGTCGGGGTCTGGATGTCACTCATGGAGTCTGTACCCAGTTCATGTGCCGGAGCCTGGATGTCACTCATGGAGTCTGTACCCAGTTCATGTGCCGTGGTCATACATGGAGTCTGTGCCCAGTTCATGTGCCAGGGCTTGGATGTCACTCATGGAGTCTGTGCCCAGTTCATGTGCCAGGACTTGGATGTCACTCATGGAGTCTGTGCCCAGTTCATGTGCCAGGGTCTGGTTGTCACTCATGGAGTCTGTGCCCAGTTCATGTGCCGGGGTCTGGATGTCATCCCTGAATACTCCTGGGTGCTGACAAACATGTTCCCAAGGCCTGCAATGTTTGGCCTGTGACGTGCCCGAGCGGCACATTGATGCCAGCAGGGTGGCGCTCCGGGCAGGAGGGTTGGGGCAGTGTTTGTGGTACAGCGCGTTTGGGGGAAGCCGAGCATATATATCTAGTGACTGAACTGCACTTGGCGAAACCAGGAAACCTAGCATCAATCCTGGCTTCCCATCTTTCCAAACTGTGTGATTCTAGGCAATTGTTTTCACTTTCCCTCCGTTTTCCTCACGATCACATAGAAAAGGACCTCGAAATATATGAGTCGATGGTGCGCGCTTTACAGAATCCCGCCCTGTGACTTTGATCCAACAGATTATGAAGTTGTTGATGTAGAATGCGGACCCGGCCTCCCAGGGGATGAGCAGAACAACGGACTCGGAGTACACCCTGGCATCGAGAGGAGGGGGACGCACTGATATCATCACACCTACTAAAGAGAAGTGCTTCTGCATCTTAAGGAAATGCACTTTGTAGTTTTGAAGAGACTTTATAAAATGTTTACACTTTTGTTGCAAGGTGTGCTTGAAAGTGAAAATGTTCCTACGGTTGAGAGGCACCAGGCAGCCCAGGCACCGGGCACTCCAAGCACCGGGCACACCAGGGACCCGGCACCCCAAGCACCCCGGGCACCCCAGGCACCCCGGGCACCAGGCACCCCGGGCACCCCAGGCACCGGGCACCCCAGGCTCGGGGCACACAAGGGAACCGGCACCCAGGCACCAGGCACCCCGGGCACCCCAAGCACCCCGGCCACCCCGGGCACCCCAGGCACCCCGGGCACCAGGCACCCCGGGCACCCCAAGCACCCCGGGCACCCCAGGCACCCCGGGCACCAGGCACCCCGGGCACCCCAGGCACCGGGCACCCCAGGCTCGGGGCACACAAGGGAACCGGCACCCAGGCACCAGGCACCCCGGGCACCCCAAGCACCCCGGGCACCAGGCACCCCTGGCACCCCAGGCACCGGGCACCCGGGCACCCCAGTCACTGGGCACTCCAAGCACTGTGCACCCCGGGCACCTCAGGCACCGTGCACCCCGGGCACCCCAGTCACTGGGCACTCCAAGCACCCTGCACCCCAGGCACCGGGCACCCCAAGCACCGGGCACTCCAGGCACCTGGCACCCCAGGCACCGGGCACCCCAAGCACCCCGGGCACCCCAGGCACCAGGCACCCCGGGCACTCCAGGCACCAGGCACCCCGGGCACCCCAGGCATCGGGCACCCTAGGCACCGGGAACCCCAGTCACCGGGCACTCCAAGCACGGGGCACCCGGCACCGGGCACCCCAGGCACCGGGCACCCCAAGCACCGGGCACCCCAGGCACCCGGCACCCCAGGCACCTGGCACCCCAGACACCAGGCACCGGGCACCCCAGGCACCCCGGGCACCCCAGGCACCAGGCACCCCGGGCACCCGGCACCCCAGGCACCTGGCACCCCAGACACCAGGCACCGGGCACCCCAGGCACCGGGCACCCCAGGCATCCGGCACCGGGCACCCGGGCACCCCAGTCACCGGGCACTCCAAGCACCGGGCATCCCAGGCACCGGGCACCCAGACACTGGGCACCCCAGGCACCAGGCATTCCAGGGTCCGGGCACCCCAGGCACGGGGCACCCAGACACTGCTTTCTTTAATTCCTCTTAACCTCTTATAAACCCATCCCTGTTTCTCGAACATCTCTGTAAGGAGTCGCGTGAACAGCAGCCCGGGCCGCATGTGAGAGGCACGAGGGCCGCATGTGGCCCCGGGGCCCTACTTTGAGCATCAGTGCCCGGTACCAGAGGCCTCGCCTGAGGTACCGTGTCCGTGTTTGGGGGCTCGGCCGCTGTACTCTGACCAGAAGCTTTATCTGAAGGGGGGAGGGGGGGGCCTGTGTGACCGACACCTGCTTACACTGAGGGGGGGGGGGGGGGGGCGGACACCCGAAGGGGACACACTTGTACCGTGGCACTGAAGGAGGTAAAGAAGCACAGAACAGACAAGTAAGGAGAACCCTGTGGGGCGACAAAGTCGGGAAGCTGGTGGAGCAGAACCAGGGAATATGTTTTAAAGGAGAGAGGCAGACACGGCGGGAGGGGTGAACCCTGAGACGTGGCGGGGCAGGCCAGGCAGCATCCACCTGGGGGCAGACACAGGGGCAGGGGCAACACCTCAGACCTGGGGGGCAGGCAGCGTCCATTTTGGGGCAGACACAGGGGCAAACCCTAAGACCCGTTGGGGCAGGCAGCATCCACATGGGGCAGACACAGGGGCAAACCCTGAGACCCGTTGGGGCAGGCAGCATCCACATGGGGCAGACACAGGGGCAAACCCTGAGACCCGTTGGGGCAGGCAGCATCCACATGGGGCAGACACAGGGGCAGGGGCAAACCCTGAGACCCGTTGGGGCTGGCAGCATCCATCTGGGGGCAGACACGGCTGCAGAGGCAAACCCCTGAGACCTGTTGGGGCTGGCAGCATCCACATGGGGCAGACACAGGGGCAGGGGCAAACCCTGAGACCCGTTGGGGCTGGCAGCATCCACATGGGGCAGACACAGGGGCAGGGGCATTCCCTGAGACCTGTTGGGGCAGGCAGCATCCATCTGGGGGCAGACACGGCTGCAGGGGCAAACCCCTGAGACCCGTTGGGGCAGGCAGCATCCCTCTGGGGGTGGGGAGGGAAGGTCCGGGGCTGTGCAGAGATGCTCAGATCGCGGGGGGCCACTGATTGATTGATTGGGTATGTATAGTAAGCCCCCTCCCTCTGCCCCCCTCTCCCCTTTCTTCCCTTTCTTCTCTCCCCCTTTTGTCCCGTGCCCCCCTCTTGCCCCCCCTGATTTACAGGCCGGCCTGCCCGCGCTCCCCGGTTGCCCCGAGCTACAGCCATTGAAAGGGAAGCATCCCCGAGGGGCTGGCTGTGTTTCACTTTTGTTGGGGGTGGGGGAGGAGCCCCTGAGAAAGCGGGCTTAAAGCGGCCTTGGTTTTAAAGCGCTGAGAGAATGCCTTCGCAGCTCAGCGTCGCCCCCACCCGGCCCCCGCCCGGGGAGGCAGAGGTTAACCCCCCCCCCCCCCCCCATCTCTTCTGTGAGCCCCGGGCAGCTTCACCCTCTGTGGGTAAATATTGAGCCTGGAGGTGCCGGGGGCAGCGCTGTTTAGGAGCGGATTTAGCGCCTAGAGGCTTTGAGGGAAGCAGAGAGGAAAAGAGAGGGAAATGAGAGAGAAAAGGGGAGGGTGATGGGGGGGGGGGAGGGGGAGAGGAGGGAAGAGAGGTGGAGAGGAGAGGTGGAGAGGAGAGGAGAGGGGAGAGGAGTGAGAGAGAGGGGTGAGGGAGAGGAAAGGTGGAGAGAGAGAGGGGCGAGGGAGAGGAGAGAGGAGTGAGGGAGAGCGATGGGGAGAGGGGGGAGAAGTGAAGGAGAGGGGTGAGGGAGAGTAAAGGTAGAGAGGGAGAGGGGTGAGAGAGAGGAGAGGGAAGATTAGTGAGGAAGAGGGGTGAGGGAAAGGAGACAGGAGAGGTGAGGAGAGGAGGAGAGGAGAGAGACAGAGAGGTCTGGTACAGAGGGAAGGGGTGAACGGACAGCGAGAGCAGTGCTGGAGAGGGAGAGGAGGGAGGGAGAGGGAGAGGAGGGGGAGAGGAGGGAAGAGAGGAGAGGTGGAGAGGAGAGGGGAGAGGAGTGAGGGAGAGGGGTGAGGGAGAGGAAAGACGGAGAGAGGGTTGAGGGAGAGAGGAGAGGAGAGAGGAGCGAGGAAGAGATGTGAGGGAGAGGAAAGGTGGAGAGAGAGAGGGGCGAGGGAGAGGAGAGAGGAGTGAGGGAGAGGGAGAGGGAGGTGCAGGCCCGGTTCTAGGGCGGAGCCGGGTGGGCCAGGCCCACCCAAACATGCCCTTAGGCCCACCCGATCACTGCAGAAGAGGCCACATCCAAATGTTGCTTTCAGAACTGAGATTGGGAGGTAGAGGTGAGGGAGCAAACAAATTAACAGGGAGAGCCGAGCTCAGGCTCTGGCTCGGCTCTTAGAGCCTGTGCACGAGCCGAGCCCTGAAAAGGTAAAACACACAACAAAATAGTCTCTTCAAAATCCAAAAAAAGTGTCTTTCTTTAACACATGGAAGCTGTGACATCACAATATAGTGCTGCACTGAGAAGTACTTATTAAAAGTGATAGGGCCAGATGTATCAAGGCTTTTTGCATTTTTTCATATGTATGAAAAAAATCGCAATTTAAGGAATCGCAATAATTTGCGATTCCTTATTTTGCCATAGTGCTGCACTGAGAAGTACTTATTAAAAGTGATAGGGCCAGATGTATCAAGGCTTTTTGCATTTTTTCATATGTATGAAAAAAATCGCAATTTAAGGAATCGCAAATTTTGCGATTCCTTAAATGATATGTATGAATCATTCTGAAATTGCAATTTTGTGTTAAGAAATCGCAAATTACCACCAACTTGTAGTTGGTGGTAATTTGTGATTTCTTTTAAAAATGCCCTATTTGGCATTTGTGAGGGTGGCATGTGACACACATACATGCCCATAGGGCATGTATGTGTGCCACATGCACACACATGAAAATTTCAGGGGTGCAGCAGGGTGTCTTTGAGACACCCCTGCACCCTTGAAATAATTCTCAAATTGCGATTAGCAAATTGCGAATTCGCAATTTGAGAATTATTGCATTATTGCCTCCTGGCCCATAGGAATGCATTGGAAATTATTCTTTATTTGCGAATTCGCAAAATGTGAATTGGCAAATAAAGAATAATAAGGAATCGCTAAAAAATAGCGATTTTGTACATACATTCCATTTTGCAAATTCTAAATAGCGATTCGCAAAAAATCGCTATTTAGGATTCGCAAAACGGAATCTTGATACATCTGTCCCCTAGTTTTTAAGCCTGAGCTTAGAGTCGGTCATTCTTGTCCCCTCCTCACACTGGTGACAGCGTCTCTAGTGAACCGACAGGCAGGACAGCTGTCACTTGGACCCTGTACGATTATTTTAGAGAAACATTAGTCTATAAATCAATCACAATAGGTTTTGGTACCGTTGGTTTCCTGGTTAATGTTTTTGAGTGCTCTCTCATGCACAAATATGAAGAAAGACACGTTTTGGTGAAATAAAATATTTGCCCAAGCGCACACAATGTAAGTGGGGATGCTGCAATGTATGCAGGTTTATGTTTCACTTTGTACCGTTCAGCCAGTGACAGCTCTCTATTTGTCTCTCCTTTTTATGTTGATGCTTTGTTTTGACCTCTGTGTACAGTTTTCTGCTCTTGCTAGACCCGGAGATATTAAAGCGCTTTACATGAACACCGGTTCCATTACACAAGGTCACGTTCATTTCTTTTAGGCACTGGAGATTTGCCCAGAATCACAGGATGTTGCACCAACGCCGAGACTCGAACCTAGTTTGTCCAGTTTCAAAGTTGGAATCTCTCGCCGTAACCCCACATCCGGGGTAGATTGGGGGTGACGGGCAGGAGGTCCATGAAAGCTCGGCTCGATATGGGCTCGAAGTTCAAACAGGACCTCAAGCTGCACCAGAGCCCGGCTTCAGGCTCGAGCCCAGATCACGCTTTCAGTGCCAGCCCTCCTAGTGCACAATGTCAAGGCTTTGCTCCGTCCATCACCACCCCCTTTTGTACCGCTTTGTTCGCCATAAGTGTGGCAGGGTATGCTCAGACGGGAGTCCCTTGCTCACTTTGCCACTGGATTCAAGCAAGCCGGGCTGAAGACGGCTGAAATGCTAGAAACCGGTCCTCTGAAGCTTGTTTCCGGTCCAGGGAAGGCATGGCTTGGCAGTTCGGGCTGCACTGTTCCCACCAGGCACATGGTCAGACTGATGTGCAGATAGCCATGTCTGAACTGGGGTGGCAGAGTGGGCTAAAGAACGATGATGGATTAAACCCAGATCTTTTGACTGGATGTGAGTTTTTGATTGATTCAGATGCTCCGTCCATCACCACCCCCTTTTGTACCGCTTTTGGCCGCCATAAGTGTGGCAGGGTATGCTCAGAAGTGAGTCCCTTGCTCACTTTGCCACTGGATTCAAGCAAGCCTGGCTGAAGAAGGCTGAAATGCTAGAAACCGGTCCTCGGAAGCTTGTGTCCGGTCCAGGGAAGACATGGCTTGGCAGTTCGGGCTGGACTGTTCCCACCAGGCACAAGGTCAGACTGATTTGCAGATAGCCATGTCTGAACTGGGGTGGCAGAGTGGGCTAAAGAACGATGATGATTAAACCCAGATCTTTTGACTGGATGTGAGTGTTTGATTGATTCAGATGCTCCGTCCATCACCACCCCCTTTTGTACTGCTTTTGGCCGCCATAAGTGTCGCAGGGTATGCTCAGATGTGATTCCCTTGCTCACTTTGCCACTGGATTCAAGCAAGCCGGGCTGAAGACGGCTGGAATGCCAGAAACCGGTCCTCGGAAGCTTGTTTTCGGTCCAGGGAAGACATGGCTTGGCAGTTCGGGCTGGACTGTTCCCATGAGGCACAGGGTCAGACTGATTTGCATATAGCCATGTCTGAACTGGGGTGGCAGAGTGGGATAAAAAACAGTGATGGATTAAACCCAGATCTTTTGACCGGGTGTGAGTGTTTGATTGATTCAGATGCTCTGTCCATCACCACCCCCTTTTGTACCGCTTTTGGCCACCATAAGTGAAGCAGGGTATGCTCAGACGTGAGTCCCTTGCTCACTTTGCCACTGGATTCAAGCAAGCCGGGCTGAAGACGGCTGGAATGCCAGAAACCGGTCCTCGGAAGCTTGTGTCCGGTCCAGGGAAGACATGGCTTGGCATGTCGGGCTGGACTGTTCCCATGAGGCACAGGGTCAGACTGATTTGCATATAGCCATAACTGAACTGGGGTGGCAGAGTAGGCTAAAGAACAGTGATGGATTAAACCCAGATCTTTTGACTGGGTGTGAGTGTTTGATTGATTCAGATGCTCCGTCCATCACCACCCCCTTTTGTACCGCTTTTGGCCACCATAAGTGTGGCAGGGTATGCTCAGACGTGAGTCCCTTGCTCACTTTGCCACTGGATTCAAGCAAGCCGGGCTGAAGATGGCTGGAATGCCAGAAACCGGTCCTCGGAAGCTTGTTTCCGGTCCAGGGAAGACATGGCTTGGCAGTTCAGGCTGGACTGTTCCCATGAGGCACAGGGTCAGACTGATTTGCATATAGCCGTGTCTGAACTGGGGTGGCAGAGTGGGCTAAAGAACGGTGATGGATTAAACCCAGATCTTTTGACTGGGTGTGAGTGTTTGATTGATTCAGATGCTCCGTCCATCACCACCCCCTTTTGTACCGCTTTTGGCCGCCATAAGTGTGGCAGGGTATGCTCAGACGTGAGTCCCTTGCTCACTTTGCCACTGGATTCAAGCAAGCCGGGCGGAAGACGGCTGGAATGCCAGAAACCGGTCCTCGGAAGCTTGTTTCCGGTCCAGGGAAGACATGGCTTGGCAGTTCGGGCTCGACTGTTCCCATGAGGCACAGGGTCAGACTGATTTACATATAGCCGTGTCTGAACTGGGGTGGCAGAGTGGGCTAAAGAACGGTGATGGATTAAACCCAGATCTTTTGACCGGGTGTGAGTGTTTGATTGATTCAGATGCTCTGTCCATCACCACCCCCTTTTGTACCGCTTTTGGCCACCATAAGTGAAGCAGGGTATGCTCAGACGTGAGTCCCTTGCTCACTTTGCCACTGGATTCAAGCAAGCCGGGCTGAAGACGGCTGGAATGCCAGAAACCGGTCCTCGGAAGCTTGTGTCCGGTCCAGGGAAGACATGGCTTGGCGGGCTGGACTGTTCCCATGAGGCACAGGGTCAGACTGATTTGCATATAGCCATAACTGAACTGGGGTGGCAGAGTAGGCTAAAGAACAGTGATGGATTAAACCCAGATCTTTTGACTGGGTGTGAGTGTTTGATTGATTCAGATGCTCCGTCCATCACCACCCCCTTTTGTACCGCTTTTGGCCGCCATAAGTGTGGCAGGGTATGCTCAGACGTGAGTCCCTTGCTCACTTTGCCACTGGATTCAAGCAAGCCGGGCTGAAGACGGCTGGAATGCCAGAAACCGGTCCTCGGAAGCTTGTTTCCGGTCCAGGGAAGACATGGCTTGGCAGTTCAGGCTGGACTGTTCCCATGAGGCACAGGGTCATACTGATTTGCATATAGCCGTGTCTGAACTGGGGTGGCAGAGTGGGCTAAAGAACGGTGATGGATTAAACCCAGATCTTTTGACTGGGTGTGAGTGTTTGATTGATTCAGATGCTCCGTCCATCACCACCCCCTTTTGTACCGCTTTTGGCCGCCATAAGTGTGGCAGGGTAGGCTCAGACGTGAGTCCCTTGCTCACTTTGCCACTGGATTCAAGCAAGCCGGGCTGAAGACGGCTGGAATGCCAGAAACCGGTCCTCGGAAGCTTGTTTCTGGTCCAGGGAAGACATGGCTTGGCAGTTCGGGCTGGACTGTTCCCATGAGGCACAGGGTCACACTGATTTGCATAAAGCCATGTCTGAACTGGGGTGGCAGAGTGGGCTAAAGAACAGTGTTGGATTAAACCCAGATCTTTTGACTGGGTGTGAGTGTTTGATTGATTCAGATGCTCCGTCCATCACCACCCCCTTTTGTACCGCTTTTGGCCACCATAAGTGTGGCAGGGTATGCTCAGACGTGAGTCCTTTGCTCACTTTGCCACTGGATTCAAGCAAGCCGGGCCGAAGACGGCTGGAATGCCAGAAACCGGTCCTTGGAAGCTTGTTTCCGGTCCAGGGAAGACATGGCTTGGCAGTTCGGGCTGGACTGTTCCCATGAGGCACAGGGTCAGACTGATTTGCATATAGCCATGTCTGAACTGGGGTGGCAGAGTGGGCTAAAGAATAGTGATGGATTAAACCCAGATCTTTTGACTGGGTGTGAGTGTTTGATTGATTCAGATGCTCCGTCCATCACCACCCCCTTTTGTACCGCTTTTGCCCGCCATAAGGGTGGCAGGGTATGCTCAGACGTGAGTCCCTTGCTCACTTTGCCACTGGATTCAAGCAAGCTGGGCTGAAGACGGCTGGAATGCCAGAAACCGGTCCTTGGAAGCTTGTTTCCGGTCCAGGGAAGACATGGCTTGGCAGTTCGGGCTGGACTGTTCCCATGAGGCACAGGGTCAGACTGATTTGCATATAGCCGTGTCTGAACTGGGGTGGCAGAGTGGGCTAAAGAACGGTGATGGATTAAAACCAGATCTTTTGACTGGGTGTGAGTGTTTGATTGATTCAGATGCTCCGTCCATCACCACCCCCTTTTGTACCGCTTTTGGCCGCCATAAGTGTGGCAGGGTATGCTCAGACGTGAGTCCCTTGCTCACTTTGCCACTGGATTCAAGCAAGCCGGGCTGAAGATGGCTGGAATGCCAGAAACCGGTCCTCGGAAGCTTGTTTCCGGTCCAGGGAAGACATGGCTTGGCAGTTCGGGCTGGACTGTTCCCATGAGGCACAGGGTCAGACTGATTTGCATATAGCCGTGTCTGAACTGGGGTGGCAGAGTGGGCTAAAGAACGGTGATGGATTAAACCCAGATCTTTTGACTGGGTGTGAGTGTTTGATTGATTCAGATGCTCCGTCCATCACCACCCCCTTTTGTACCGCTTTTGGCCGCCATAAGTGTGGCAGGGTATGCTCAGACGTGAGTCCTTTGCTCACTTTGCCACTGGATTCAAGCAAGCCGGGCTGAAGACGGCTGGAATGCCAGAAACCGGTCCTTGGAAGCTTGTTTCCGGTCCAGGGAAGACATGGCTTGGCAGTTCGGGCTGGACTGTTCCCATGAGGCACAGGGTCAGAATGATTTGCATATAGCCATGTCTGAACTGGGGTGGCAGAGTGGGCTAAAGAATAGTGATGGATTAAACCCAGATCTTTTGACTGGGTGTGAGTGTTTGATTGATTCAGATGCTCTGTCCATCACCACCCCCTTTTGTACTGCTTTTGCCCGCCATAAGGGTGGCAGGGTATGCTCAGACGTGAGTCCCTTGCTCACTTTGCCACTGGATTCAAGCAAGCTGGGCTGAAGACGGCTGGAATGCCAGAAACCGGTCCTTGGAAGCTTGTTTCGGGTCCAGGGAAGACATGGCTTGGCAGTTCGGGCTGGACTGTTCCCATGAGGCACAGGGTCAGACTGATTTGCATATAGCCGTGTCTGAACTGGGGTGGCAGAGTGGGCTAAAGAATGGTGATGGATTAAACCCAGATCTTTTGACCGGGTGTGAGTGTTTGATTGATTCAGATGCTCCGTCCATCACCACCCCCTTTTATACCGCTTTTGGCCACCATAAGTGCAGCAGGGTATGCTCAGACGTGAGTCCCTTGCTCACTTTGCCACTGGATTCAAGCAAGCTGGTCTGAAGACAGCTGGAATGCCAGAAACCGGTCCTCGTAAGCTTGTGTCCGGTCCAGGGAAGACATGGCTTGGCAGTTCGGGCTGGACTGTTCCCATGAGGCACAGGGTCAGACTGATTTGCATATAGCCATGTCTGAACTGGGGTGGCAGAGTGGGCTAAAGAACAGTGATGGAATAAACCCAGATCTTTTGACTGGGTGTGAGTGTTTGATTGATTCAGATTCTCCGTCCATCACCACCCCCTTTCGTACCGCTTTTGGCCGCCATAAGTGTGGCAGGGTATGCTCAGACGTGAGTCCCTTGCTCACTTTGCCACTGGATTCAAGCAAGCCGGGCTGAAGACGGCTGGAATGCAAGAAACCGGTCCTCGGAAGCTTGTTTCCGGTCCAGGGAAGACATGGCTTGGCAGTTCGGGCTGGACTGTTCCCATGAGGCACAGGGTCAGACTGATTTGCATATAGCCGTGTCTGACCTGGGGTGGCAGAGTGGGCTAAAGAACAGTGATGGATTAAACCCAGATCTTTTGACTGGGTGTGAGTGTTTGATTGATTCAGATGCTCCGTCCATCACCACCCCCTTTTGTACCGCTTTTGGCCCCCAAAAGTGTGGCAGGGTATGCTCAGACGTGAGTCCCTTGCTCACTTTGCCACTGGATTCAAGCAAGCCGGGCTGAAGACGGCTGGAATGCCAGAAACTGGTCCTCGGAAGCTTGTGTCCGGTCCAGGGAAGACATGGCTTGGCAGTTCGGGCTGGACTGTTCCCATGAGGCACAGGGTCAGACTGATTTGCATATAGCCGTGTCTGACCTGGGGTGGCAGAGTGGGCTAAAGAACAGTGATGGATTAAACCCAGATCTTTTGACTGGGTGTGAGTGTTTGATTGATTCAGATGCTCCGTCCATCACCACCCCCTTTTGTACCGCTTTTGGCCCCCAAAAGTGTGGCAGGGTATGCTCAGACGTGAGTCCCTTGCTCACTTTGCCACTGGATTCAAGCAAGCCGGGCTGAAGACGGCTGGAATGCCAGAAACTGGTCCTCGGAAGCTTGTGTCCGGTCCAGGGAAGACATGGCTTGGCAGTTCGGGCTGGACTGTTCCCATGAGGCACAGGGTCAGACTGATTTGCATATAGCCATGTCTGAACTGGGGTGGCAGAGTGGGCTAAAGAACAGTGATGGATTAAACCCAGATCTTTTGACTGGGTGTGAGTGTTTGATTGATTCAGATACCCCGTCCAACACCACCCCCTTTTGGCCGCCATAAGTGTGGCAGGGTATGCTCAGACGTGAGTCCCTTGCTCACTTTTCCACTGGATTCAAGCAAGCCGGGCTGAAGACGGCTGGAATGCCAGAAATCGGTCCTCAGAAGCTTGTGTCCGGTCCAGGGAAGACATGGCTTGGCAGTTCGGGCTGGACTGTTCCCATGAGGCACAGGGTCAGACTGATTTGCATATAGCCATGTCTGAACTGGGGTGGCAGAGTGGGCTAAAGAACGGTGATGGATTAAACCCAGATCTTTTGACTGGGTGTGAGTGTTTGATTGATTCAGATGCTCCGTCCATAACCACCCCCTTTTAGCCGCCATAAGTGTGGCAGGGTATGCTCAAACGTGAGTCCCTTGCTCACTTTGCCACTGGATTCAAGCAAGCCGGGCTGAAGACGGCTGGAATGCCAGAAACCGGTCCTCGGAAGCTTGTTTCCGGTCCAGGGAAGACATGGCTTGGCAGTTCGGGCTGGACTGTTCCCATGAGGCACAGGGTCAGACTGATTTGCATATAGCCGTGTCTGAACTGGGGTGGCAGAGTGGGCTAAAGAACGGTGATGGATTAAACCCAGATCTTTCGACCGGGTCTGAATGTTTGATTGATTCAGATGCTCCTTCCATCACCACCCCCTTTTGTAGCGCTTTTGGCCGCCATAAGTGCAGCAGAGTATGCTCAGACGTGAGTCCCTTGCTCACTTTGCCACTGGATTCAAGCAAGCCGGGCTGAAGACAGCTGGAATGCCAGAAACCGGTCCTCGGAAGCTTGTGTCCGGTCCAGGGAAGACATGGCTTGGCAGTTCGGGCTGGACTGTTCCCATGAGGCACAGGGTCAGACTGATTTGCATATAGCCATGTCTGAACTGGGGTGGCAGAGTGGGCTAAAGAACAGTGATGGATTAAACCCAGATCTTTTGACAGGGTGTGAGTGTTTGATTGATTCAGATGCTCCGTCCATCACCACCCCCTTTTGTACCGCTTTTGGCCGCCAAAAGCGTGGCAGGGTATGCTCAGACGTGAGTCACTTGCTCACTTTGCCACTGGATTCAAGCAAGCCGGGCTGAAGACGGCTGGAATGCCAGAAACCGGTCCTCGGAAGTTTGTTTCCGGTCCAGGGAAGACATGGCTTGGCAGTTCGGGCTGGACTGTTCCCATAAGGCACAGGGTCAAACTGATTTGCATATAGCCATGTCTGAACTGGGGTGGCAGAGTGGGCTAAAAAACGGTGATGGATTAAAACCAGATCTGTTGACTGGGTGTGAGTGTTTGATTGGTTCAGATGCTCCGTCCATCACCACCCCCTTTTGTACCGCTTTTGGCCGCCATAAGGGTGGCAGGGTATGCTCAGACGTGAGTCCCTTGCTCACTTTGCCACTGGATTCAAGCAAGCCGGGCTGAAGACGGCTGGAATGCCAGAAACCAGTCCTCGGAAGCTTGTTTCCGGTCCAGGGAAGACATGGCTTGGCAGTTCGGGCTGGACTGTTCTCATGAGGCACAGGGTCAGACTGATTTGCATATAGCCGTGTCTGAACTGGGGTGGCAGAGTGGGCTAAAGAACGGTGATGGATTAAACCCAGATCTTTTGACCGGGTTTGAGTGTTTGATTGATTCAGATGCTCCGTCCATCACCACCCCCTTTTGTACCGCTTTTGGCCACCATAAGTGCAGCAGGGTATGCTCAGACGTGAGTCCCTTGCTCACTTTGTCACTGGATTCAAGCAAGCCGGGCTGAAGACGGCTGGAATGCCAGAAACCGGTCCTCGGAAGCTTGTTTCCGGTCAAGGGAAGACATGGCTTGGCAGTTCGGGCTGGACTGTTCCCATGAGGCACAGGGTCAGACTGATTTGCATATAGCCATGTCTGAACTGGGGTGGCAGAGTGGGCTAAAGAACGGTGATGGATTAAACCCAGATCTGTTGACTGGGTGTGAGTGTTTGATTGGTTCAGATGCTCCGTCCATCACCGCCCCCTTTTGGACCGCGTGGTTTCAGGGACTTCCTTAACCTTGAACCACTATTACACTCTGCTTGGAGTCCTGGTGCTGCTGCTCAAGCCTGGCCTGCTGGAAATGATAAGACTTGGGCTGTTGAGTGCAGGCATCGGCTCCTACTCTCAATAACTCTAGTCTAGAGGCTCCGTGCACATGTTTGGAAGAAGATAGGACATCCATCCTGGGCTTGTAGGCCTCCTGCAGAACATAATAGTTGGTTTTCACCTGGGCCAAAAGTGGGGATTCGGTTTGCCGGGTTCAACGCTGCCTGTCATCAATTTTTAAATGGATGGCAGAGGCACAGCTTAAGTGCAATGAAGGGAAATCGGAGATCCTGCTCTTTAGCTCATTTCCGGTGGATTTCAGAGAACAGCTCTGGAGTACCCACGACCGACCTCCCCTGGGCAGCCAGCAAAAAATCTTGGGGTCTGGTTTGATGAAGACCTCTCTTTTGCCGTTCACATCAAGAGGCTGGCAGGTGGCTGCTTCGCTTTGCTGAAGTCTTTCAGAAGTTTTTTCCCCTCCTGCCACCTGCGGTGAGGCAAATGATCACATGGGCGCTGATTTTGACCCGGCTGGATTATGCGAATGCCCTTTTCGCGGGCATTCCGGGCTACCTGCTGAAGAAGCTACAGGTGATCCAGAACACCGCTGCCAGACTGCTCTCGGGCCTGTCATCCAGGGACAGTGCTCACCATCAGTTGCGCCTCTACCACTGGCTGCCTTTGGCTGCCAGAGTGAACTTTAAACTATTGATCATGGCCCGCCGCGTGTCTCTTTCTATGCTCCTACTCGTTCTCCGCACTCTTCGTCCCTTTGCCTAGCCCAGGTTCCTTGTTTCAAGCGTCAGAGGATAGGATCCTGGCATATTTACGAAAAAAGTGAAGACCCATCTATTCATCTGAAGCCCATGGCTACACCCTGCTGGTTATGCGCCAGGATACTCACTAGTAGCCATGCGCGTAATACATTTATATAACATAACATAACATAGACACTCTGTACGCTGATTTGGAAGAAGATAGGATGTAAATCTTAGGTTTGTAGGCTACCTACAGAATTCATAAAAACTGGGTCCAAATTGGCCCACCCGAACGAACTCTTGGTCCATCCAGATGAAAAATCCTGGAACCGGGCCTGGGGAGATGAGTGAGGGAGAGGAGTGGAAGGAGAGGGAGACGCGTGAGAGAGAGGAGATGAAGTAGAGGGAGATGAGTGAGAGAGAGGACTGAAAGGCAAGGGGGAAGAGTGAAAGGATAGGGTGATGGATGAGGCGAGAGAGAGGAGTCAGGAGAGAGAGAGGAGTGAGGGAGAGGTGTAAAAGGAGAGGAGTGAAAGGAGTGGGAGACGTGTGAGGGAGAAGGAGATGAGTGAAAGGAGTGGGAGAGGAGTGAAAGGAGTGGGAGACAAGTGAGGGAGAGGAAGAGGAGTGAAAGGAGTGGGAGACAAGTGAGGGAGAGGGGTGAAAGGAGTGGGAAATGAGTGCTGGAGAGGGAGAGGAACAAGGGAGAGGAGTGCCAAGAGTGGGAGACGAGTGAGGGAGAAAGAGAGGAGTGAAAGGAGTGGCAGAGGACTGAAAAGAGTAGGAGAGGAGTGAGGAAGAGGGAGAGGGGGAAGGGAGTGGGAGAGGAGTGAAAGGAGAGGGAGAGTAATGAGGGAGAGGAGTGGGAGATGAGTGCTGGAGAGGGAGAGGAGTGAGGGAGAAGGAGAGGAGTCTATCTGCGGTACCTCGCCCAGCGGTCATCCCGATTATGGTCCTGAATGGTGAACCCCTTGGATCTGACCGTTTGGTCCAAAGAGTCAGGTGCGGAGAATAAATTAGTTTGACCTGTGTGCGCCAGGTGAGTTTTTTTAGTTCTTTGTGGATATAGTACCATTTTGGTTTGTCTTTGGTACGGTCTGAGGACTGATTTTGGTTTGCATCTGGTACGGCCTGAGGACCGATTTGGATACAAAGTGCTTGTGGGCACTTTGGCCCGGACATATAACAGATTTGGCTTACTTTTGAAAATGCTGGTGTTTAGTCGTTTTTTGGTTTCTTGTTGTCGTTGTTCTGCTGATGCTTGACTGGAAGAAAGTTAGCCAGCGCTTCCGGAAGGCACTCTAAATTTTGATATGTATGTAAAACATGGCATTGGCCCTATTATGTTTAGTACGTTATGACACAAATATACGAGGGACAATGCCGAGTTACAGTGGCCTTTGACAGGAACCTTTGATGAACAAATAATTGGGTTCTTACAGGAAAAGTTGTTTGCAAAAAGAAGTAGGCAGTCTATGTTTGATTCCCTCTGAACATGGCAACAAAAGGCTAAATAGAGGCGAATGAAAGAAGAGAAAGAGTCCCACAAGGGAGAATGCAGATATTGACTCAGAAAGCTGTGGCTCATGATAGAGAGAAGAAGGAGATAGGAATTGAACGTGAAGATAGGAGGTTTCGACTGCATATTGATAAATCTTATGTAGCCTGAGAAGAACATGATGCTGTTGTGGAAGAATTGCTAGATGCTCGACCCCCACCTCCGTATGCCCCACAGAGGGTATATCCCATTCTTCCCCCACAGGCACAGCTGCCCAGTTCTTCAATCTCTGCTGTTTCTGCTTCTGCTATTGTTGCTCAGTCTGCCTTTGGCCACAGCACCTCTAGTCCTATCTTTGTCTTCGCTATCAGTGGCAACTACGACTGTCAGTATGTGGAGGATGTGTGGAGTGTGATGAAAGAATATGAGCCTTTGTGCAACAGCATGCCCTTAAGCACGTCGGCTACTTTGATTGGGCTTTGGGAGCAGTGTTTCAATGATGAAGCACCACAGATTATCTATGATATTAAGGATCATGTATACGCTGCTGATATGGGGCCTCGTTAAGTTTTTGGTAATGTTGCGACATTGGTTGCTTATCAGATAAGGCTGCTTGAGAAGAGACCTAACACGGTATCTCAGTTTCCGATGAGGGAGGTCTACCCCATAGATCACCCTGAAAATACAGGGCTACGACATCAGCACAATGATGTTACTAGGCCAGGGGTAGCGGCCCGTTTCCAAAAACAGTGGGTTTATACTCAATGGAAAAGGAGTGAGGTTTTATCCCTTAAGACTCAGTTGCCTGAAAAAATATTATTGCATATTATAAAGAATTGACTGCGGCAGCTTCTACGACGATGATGACGCTTGCTGATATTGAAATGTTCTTTGGTTTGTTGGTTTCGGTTGATATTTGGAGACAGGCGCACGCACAGGATCATGTTGCAGAATTGGATGGTACCTGGGATCAAATTAAAGTATGGGACCAGGAGAGGAAGCCTGGTGAGAAGCCTAAGGCAGAGATACTTGCTTTGCCTGGCCGAATTATCACATATATGCATTCTCTTATTCCTCCCTGAAAGATTGATTGGGACAAGCTATTGGCTTGTCACCAGATGAAACAGGACTTGACGATTAAAGGTGGTGTGTATTTGTTTGTTAGTAGATTTGTTTCAAACTTGCTCCCCGAGATCGCAACTCGATTACAGGCTTCCGAGAGTACCTGGTCCACATCTTCTCCTTCTGTTATCTTGAATATGGTGCAGTACTATGAGCAAAGGGAAAATGAGGATAAGGAGAAGATGGAGAAAAAGCATAAAGATTTGAAGACAAAGGTGTTGTTGCAACAGACTTCTCGAGGGAATGGTAGAGGACATGGTGGTGTGGCCCGACAGCTTCCCCGTACTAACGGGAATACTACACCTGTAAGATCGAATCAGTGTGCCTATTGTAAGAAGGAGGAACACTGAAGCAGCGAGTGACCTGTGCTTTTGCAGAAGGTGGCGGTCCCAAGAGGGCAGAATCTCGTGGATGGGGTCGTGGAGATGGGGGACAGGACAGGGCTCTGACCTCTGAGACATCGCTGGGTCATACTGATCAGAACTACTTTGACGACCCTCGGGGCAAACAGTATTATCATGATGACTACAATATGGATGAGGCAACTGGGATGTTTTACAGCTAGGACAGCCATGGACAGGGTGAGGGACCAGTTTTGATACCTGTAGACCAGCGAGGTCCGTATGTTAGTATGGATGTGTATGGTTTGGGTGGCTTAGCACGCAATGGAGACGGACGCACCCGGGTAGAGCTCCAGCTTAAGCTCCCCTACCCCGGGTCTTTTCTCGGTTAATAGTTATCCTTTCGGCCCAAAACTGCTGGCGGACCCACCCGCACCCATTCTCCACCTGCTGCCTGAATTTGGTGAACATCGGTGACGAGACCCCACTCCGAGGACGCCGGCGGCGCTGACGCCGGCCTGCCCGCGACCTGGCTGGGAGGCCTCACTGTGCAAGACCGAGGCTTTTGGCGGACTGCTGGGCCCTGACGTGCGGCCTGCGGCGGGCGCCGTCGGAGCTGGCGCGGACTTGCGGGGACGACTGGACGACCCCTGTTGGTGCCGGGCTCAACCCCACGCCCTACCCCACCCGCAGCAGCGACACCTGTGACCCCGGGGGGCGCGGGCGGGGAGGAGCCGTGGACGGCAGTGGCTCTGCCCGGCAGTGGACCTGAGGAGCTCCGTGGAGGCAGAGGTGAGTGGGAGCATGGAACCGGGGGTGCGGCACCGGGGGGAGGACTACACCCTTCGCCGCCCCCGCCGCGCGCTACCCCCACCACGCACACCCAGGAGGAGGGACCCGCACTAGAAGGCGCAATAGCCGAGGGACACCTGGGGCCAACTACATATACACCCCCACGCCCTCCGGACCTGGGAGCCCCCCCCCCTGCGAACAATACCTATTGGGGGGCCACAGACTGCAGCAGGCGACGCCCGGACATGGGCGGGGACGCTGGAGAGGCGCTGAGATTGCTGGGGACGCCCGCGCGCTCCCCCCCACGCTGGTGCCAAAACCAAAAAATATAAGAGCACGACTTCCACGAGGCGCAGGGGACGGACTGAGGAGCCCTTTCGCCCATCCTGAAGCAGGCCACCGACCCACTCCCGCTGCCCACTGCTAAGCTGAACCGGCGCACCTGGGCACCACAGACCCCACATAATTGACAGGCGCGGACCGAGCGCCCTTGCGGAGCTGCGGGCAGGCCCCACGACCCGCCTGCACGACACTCGCCCCCTGAGGCCTGGAGGAGCAGCCACTACAACGGAAGGCGCCTGCTGCACACCACCCGGAGGCCCGTGACCAAGACCATTAGGCAACTACACAGACCGTGCCCCCTCATCGCAGAGGTAGCCTGAAGCCTGCAGGGATTATCCTCCCTCAGCGCGAAGGAACAATATCCGCTTAGTGGGCATTCCGGAGAAATGGGAAGGGACGGACCCTGCTCGCCGCGTAGAGGACTGGCTGCGTGACCTGCTACCGGAAGACACGTTCTCACCCTATTTCGTGGTGGAACGGGCCCACCGCGTGCCCACGAGACCACTACCACCTGGCTCGAACCCCAGGCCATTCCTCCTCCGGGTACTCAACTACAGGGACCGCGATGCGATACTACGTGAGTCCAGGAAGCTGGGGGAAGTCAACATAGACAATGCTACAGTGATGTTCTTCCCGACTACACCGTGCAAGTACAAAGGCAGAGACACTCATTCCTGGCAGTGAAGAGGCGCCTATGCCAAGCGGATCTCAAGTACTCACTGCTCTTCCCAGCCAAACTTAGAGTGGTCGCACAAGATAAGACGCACTTCTTCACAAGCCCGGAGGAAGCGGAGGCCTGGCTAGATGAAGGGATGCCGGATGCACCTAGGAAAGCACGACGAACCACCACCACGGAACGGACTCAGGGACCGAGAAGACGGCGCCGCCGCAGGACACCCTCATCCCCTCAGAATCGGGAAGTGGCAACACACTCTCCGTCCATGGATCAAATTCTACAGGACCAATGGGATGCCCTACGCAAGGTAGTGGAAATCAGCAGTTCTCCATCCCAATCGCCACACCCGAATGCGAGCCCGACCGCATCCCTAACGGACGATGAGGTGGTATACGGCCTACCGGACACCCAGAGCTCCGAGGAGCTTCCAGAAGTCACGCCTCAGACAGCAGACCTTTTCGACTAACAAAGGGGCCAAAAATCACCACGCCTCCGGAATGCAGCACGGGCACAGCTGGGCACCTGCATAGCTGCCCGCCCCTTTACAGGTAACCTGTCCGCCTATCTATGGACGCAGACTCCCCAGCCTGAGGGATCAGGGACGAACCAGACACTGTGAGTAACCTTTTGCTTTTTACACTCGACCCGACCACTCACTGGCAAGGAACCAGTGACAAGACTGCAGTGTCGCATATTCTTGCCGCCGCTGCCCTAGCTGCTCGAGGAGAGGGCTCTCCCCTGGGGGCCCTACCCCCACCATTGACACTTGGGGAAAGCCACTGACACTGTACCGAACAGCGGGGCCTGGGCGCCCGCCGGACAGCAACGGCCTCTTTGCCCACCCGGGAGGGATGCTACACTCCCCACAAACCACACTGTAACTACTACTCTCACACGAATAAGTCACACGATACCCCCTAGAACTGTATAATTTACGAGCTCATTAGAGCGTTTGGACGGGGACATGTTGTGCAGCCGACCTTTTGGTATTTTCGATTTTGTTGCCATGTTGAGGCCACATGTTTTCCCTCTCTTCCTTACCCCCCTGTACCACTGGAGATCCTTCCACACTGTGTTTAAGACTGGCAGCCTTTTTGCGTTGAGGATGGGACACTGGACTTGGTGGGGAACTGCAAGCGGGGCTTTGAAATGCGGGGAGGATGGGGGATATTACACGACTGGTAGATATGGCTGAAATACGAATATGCACTTGGAATGTCAGGGGAATGCACACACCGGCCAGGAGCTACCAGATCTATTCATACCTGAAAAGGCACAAGATAAACATAGCACTGCTCCAAGAATCACACCTAAATAAGACAGAGGTACACGCACTACGCCGCAGATGGCGTGGCCATCTTTATGCCACAGACTACTCCTCATTTGCTCGCGGCGCACTTATATGGGTCCGTCCTGGAACCCCCTGGACAGCCACTGATACCACCATGGACCAGGAGGGAAGATTCGTTGCTGTGCAAGGCAGACTGGATGGGCAACAGGTGGTTCTAGTGTCCCTATACTCACCTAATATAGATCAGGGAGTCTTCCTGACGCGCCTCTCCACTGTAATGGCGACCTAGCACGCGGCTCCATGGATACTGGGCGGGGACTACAATTGCACACTTGACACAACACTGGACCGCTCCTCCCCACCCGCACTTAATGCACCCACGCGGGGCACCACAAAAGCATTACTTGGGTAGGCTGCGCAGTGGGACCTTCATGATGTCTGGAGATCGCGCAACCCCGGAGCGCGGTTCTACTCCTATTACTCTGGAGCCCACGATCTACATGTCTGCCTTGACAGGTTCATGGCATCCACCGAACTCCTACCTCTAGTAACAGATGCGCGGTACATGGGCCGCACGCACTCAGACCATAACCCACACTTTCTATCTATATCCTGGGAACGCCTGTACCCCCTGTACCCACCTGGCGACTACAGCCCGCGCTACTGCTTGATGCGCACTTTCGCGACTCCCTCCTTACACGCACTGCCCAATACTTCGAGGAAAACACAGACACGGCGTCCTCCCCCCAGGTAGAATGAGACGCTTTCAAGGTAGTGATCCGAGGCCACTGCTTGAGAACACAGGGACACACAAGGCACCAATTGGAAGGCGACCTAATAGACTAGAATCTGACTTGCTCGACAGAGAGGAGGAGGCTATTGGGGGAGATGTTGACTCGTTGCAGGGGGCGCAAGCAGAACATGCGCGACAACTGGAACGACTGCGCAACATCAATTACGCAGCGCACTCGGCGAGAACACACCACCTGAGTGACAGACCTGGCAAACTCCTGGCCTGGCTGATATCACAGGAAAATCGCTCGACCCCAGTAACGGCTATACATGTGGAAGGAAGGGGCTTACTATTTTATTTTTTATTTTCAAAGTTTTATATAGCGCGAACAAGATCTTTGCAGATATCAGAGCGCTTTACAGAGAGGAGGGGTAAGGGAAACAAGAGGGTGATTAAGCAGACTTTTGTTACAATAATGATAATAAGTAGTACCTGAGTAACAAAATAAGATCGCAATCAAATAAAAGCATAATACATGTAGATAATCAAATAAACAGCTAATACAGAGTCGGTGTAAAGTCTTAACTCGGACAAAAATAGAGTTCAGGTGAATTTAGCCATTAGTATGGCTTTTACTTCTTTCTTAAAAAATGCAGTGGAGGAGATCAGCCTCGTTTCGGGCGGGAGTGCATTCCAGATCCTAGGTGCCATTCCTGAGAAGGAGCGTTTGTATGTTTTTTCCTTCCGGAATCTTCGACGTTTCAGGAGGAGATTTTTTGAGCTTCTATTGGTTCTCGAACCTCCTGATACGGTCAGCTTTTGGGTGAGGTAGTTGGGTGACCTGTGGTGTACAGCCATGTGTGTCATGCAGGCAATTTTCAACTGTATTCTGGCTTCGAAAGGCAGCCAGTTCAGGGATCTTAAGTCAGGGGAAATATGCGAATGTTTTCTTGATCCAGTGATCAGTCTCGCAGCAGCGTTCAAGGATGCTCTTAGTGGTGCGGTTGTAGATAGGGGGAGTCCGCTGAGAGCCACAATTCCGTAGTCTATGCGTGGGATGACTAGGGCTTGTACTGCGGTTTGGAAGTCCTTAGCAGGGAAGTAGGGTTTAAGTTTCCTCAAACTGTTGATTTGGAAGTTAGCTCCTTTAGTTGCTTTGCTGATATGCTGCTGCATGTTGAGATTGGCGTCCAGTGTGATGCCTAAGGATTTCACGGAGTCCACAATGGTGGGTTGGATATTGAGTGCGGTTAGGTGCTTGAGCCAGGATTGGGTGGTGGAGATTTTCGCGGGAGGAGAGATCAGAAGGAACTCAGTTTTCTGCGCATTAAGTTTGAGGTGATTATCGGCCAACCATGATTGGGTGTTTCTGAGCGTGGAGTTCAGAAGTTTGATGTCTTCCGGGGATTCTAGTTTGAGGTAGAGTTGAGTGTCATCAGCGTACATGTGAAAGTGTACATTAGATGCTTGGAGCAAGGTGGTGAGTGGTTCCATGACTAGGTTGAACAAAGTGGGGGATAGGGAGGATCCTTGTGGGACACCTAATGTTACAGGTACAGATGAGGACAACACGTTGTTGATCTTGAACTTCTGAGACCGGTGATGTAGGAGGGAAGTGAACCATTTGAGAACAGTCCCAGATAGACCCATTCTGGTGTTTAGCAGCTCAAGTAGGTTCTCATGTTTGACTGTGTCAAATGCTGAGGATAGATCAAGTAGGATGAGGAGGCAGGAGTCATTGTGATCAAGGATTTGGAGGGTGTCACCAATTATGTGCGTCATAGCCGTTTCCGGACTGTGCCTTGCTCGGAAGCCTGATTGATGAGGGTTGAGGAGGTCAAACTGATCAATGTGTTTTGTCAGTTGGAGTTGTACGCATTTTTCCAGCAGTTTGGCCAGGGTGGGGCTATTGGTGATAGGGGGGTAATTGTTTAGGTTGGCCGAGTCAGCTGTAGGTTTCTTGAGTATAGGCGTGACTTGCCCTATCTTGAGGGAGTCGGGGATGAGCCCTTGTTGTAGGGAACTGTTAATGATTTTAGTCCAGAGTGGGAGGAGCAGGGGGGTGAAGTATTTTACAGCATTAGCAGGTAAGGGGTCTGTGAGGTGATTAGAGGGTTTCAAGGTGCCGAGTAATTTGTTAATTGATTCTTCTGAGTAGGTGTCGAAGGACGACCATGCTGCGTTATTTTTAGGTTGAGTGGTAGGTCTGCTGATGTGGCTGGAGTATCGACTTACATCGTTGAGGAGTTCGCTTTTTATATTATCAGTTTTTTTCTTAAAGAAAGCAGAAAAGTCTTCACAGGAAGGCATATTACTTGTTGTGCTGTTTGATTGTAGAGGTTGTTCCTTGGTCTGAGTTTTGACCAGTTCAAACAGTTTTCTTGGTCGGTTCTTTGCTTGGTCGAGCTGGAGGCTGAAGAAGTCTGTTTTCGTGCGCTTGATTTTCCTAAAGTAGGCGTTCCTCTTTTTCTTGAGCGTTCTAAGGTGCAGTGCTGAGGGATCTGATCTCCAGGTGCGCTCTGCCATTCGCATGGCACGCCTGTCTTTATTAAGTCTGCCGTCATACCATGGGTTCGAGATCTTAGCGGAGGCTCTCTTCAGTTGCAGTGGGGCGGCTTCATTGATTATTGAGGTCATAGATTTGAGGTATAGGTCGGTCAGAGATTGCACGTCCGAGACGCCCGTAGGGGGAAGGAGGAGGCTGCAGCTGTGGGAAGGCAAGGAGTTGGGGTTAAGCTTCTTCAAGTCCCTTTTCCAGATCTTGGGTTTGGAGGGTTGGACCGGGGTAAGTTTAACCTTTTCGTTGATGTAGAATGTGATAATGTGGTGATCTGACCAGTCACAGGGTTGGATTGCCCCCAGTTGGGTAGAGTCCTCTTTGGCGATGATAAGGTCGAGGATAGAGCCTTTGTCATGTGTCGGGCTGTTGCAGATTTGGGTGAGATCAAGCGCATTAAGGAAAGATTTAAGACTATTCACCACTGCATCTTTCTGATCGTTCCAGTGTAGGTTGAAATCACCCAGGTAGATTTGAGTGTTCTGCCGTCCGGAGTTGGTTGAAATCGTGTCCATGAGTTGTTGGGAGAAGGCGAGGTTGTCCCCGGGTGGGTGGTAGATGACATGTAAGGAGCATACGGGTTTGCCCCCGCTGGTGATCTCGAGGCAGATGAGTTCACAGGAGGAGAGTGAGGGGACAGTGACTTTAGTCACAGCGAGGTTGTTCCTAAAAATGCATGCGCGACATACACACCCTCCCCCCGGAGGGTGTGTATGTCGTGGTCCGAAAAGGGATTGAGGGCGCGTTGGGGGCGATTGGCGTTATTGCGCGCGGGGATGGATAGCCAGTGTGGGGTGTGTTGAGTGGGAGGGCCAGTGGGTCGGGTGGGGGGCTTATTGTTCGCGGAAGTGGTGGTGTGTGGGGGATGTCTGGGGCGTATGAGGAGGAGTTCTTTGATGGTGTGAAGATCTTCTTTGACTTGTAAAAGGGTGGAGATAATCATGTCCAGTGTGGGATTAGGGATGGTGTTGGGGAAGAGAACCGATGGTGAGTGATTGAGTAGGGAATTGGCGAGGGGGGGAGGGGTGCGCTAGTGTTAGTGCAGGGCTCTGCGGAATTAGTAAGTGGTATGAAATTCGGTAGGTGATAGAGTTTGGGGGTGATAGGTGAAGGTGCGGTAGGGGGGAGGTTGGTGGTATAGGTGAGGACATTGGCAGGAGGCAGTGAAGGCGAGTTGGGGGATGAGTATAGTCTTGGGATGGTGGAGGTGCATGGAGGGTGGTGGGGGCTGAGAATGGGGGGTGAGAGAGGAGGAGGGGTTAGGGTAAAGGATACACTCAGCGCCACATTCACGAAGCGTTCACCATCCACTATGAAACACGATATCGCTCCCGACTACCAAGTCCCTGCCCTGACATTGCTGACTACCTTTCCCCCCTGCAGATGCCACAACTCACAACTGCCCAGCAAAACGAATTGGGAGCCACGCTTGACCCAGACGAAATCCGAGAAGCTATATTTAACTTGTCCAACAGCAAATCCCCGGGAACGGATGGGCTCCCAGCCGAATTCTACAAGGCTAGCTCTGATATCCTCGTCCCGGAACTCCTGAAAATGTATGCCGCTGCTGCGGAAGACGCGACCTTACCCCCAACGTTAAATGAAGCCACTCTGATCTCTATCCTTAAACCTGACAAAGACAGCACACGGATGGGCTCTTACTGTCCCCTAGCGCTACTAAACACGGACTACAAAATACTGGCCTCCACATTAGCCCGCAGACTGGCCCCTCACATACCCCGACTGGTTCACCAGGACCAGAACGGTTTTGTCCCGACGAGACACACCTCCCACAATATCCGCCGCCTCTTCCGGATACAGAAGTATGCTGTCCAGCAATGACCCAGAGCAGGATGCCTGATATTAGACCTGGAAAAGGCCTTTGACTCGGTTGAGTGGCCATACCTGAGAGCGGTTACTGAGAAGTGCCAGCTGGGGGATGACTACACAGCTATGGTGGGCCTCCTATATGACAAACCAACAGTTCGGGTCCGCACGGGCGCACTGCTCTCGGACGTAATCCGAGTGCGGAGAGGCACTAGACAAGGCTGCCCCTTATCACCCATACTGTTTTCACTGGCTATGGAACCCCTAGCCACAACTCTCAGGACCCAGGGACCTGAATGGGGGATACCACTGGCGGACGGCCTACATGCAGTGTCACTCTATGCAGACGACTTACTACTGTACGTTAGAGACATAACTGATGTCCCTGCCTCCCTAACTGAAGTCTTCCGGACATTTGAGGAGATGTCGGGTCTGCGAGTCAACTGGGCTAAATCGGGGGCCTATCCCTTCAGCCCGGACACACCTGAGTGCGACATCCGCCTGGGCGGAGGGAGATTACAATGGTACCCTACCACCTTTCGGTATCTAGGGATACAAATTTATCGGGACCCAATAGACGTCCTGGAGGGGAATCTCCTGCAGACGATCGCCTCAATTAGGGCACAAATCAGCTTCTGGAACACCTTGCCCCTCAATATTCCTAGCCGAATAGCACTGACCAAAATGATTTGCTGCCTAGGTTGCTGTACTATTTCGCCAATATTCCCACGTATGTGCCCAACAGAATATTTTGAGACCTGGAGGTCCTGCTGCGCAGCCTCATCTGGAATGCGGGCTGCCCCCGAGTAGCACTGACCAAGCTGTATATGCCCACTGATTCGGGAGGCCTAGCGGTTCCCAACATGGAGTTGTACTACCTCTCGGCACAACTGCAATGGGTGACGGGGTGGCTAAGCGGCAACCATCTGGAGGACACTACCTCGGACACCGCTGCCTGGACACAAACCCAACTTTGCACACTGTTCCATCGCTAACCAGGGCCCCCTGCCCCTCCCAGTTGCACCTCGCAGTAGGACGCTAGTGCTTCCTGAGATGTTTGCGACTCACCCGGGCAACGACACCATATGCCCCGATATTGCCCCTACTGGGCACTCCCGGCCCGACAGGTGCGCTGACCGAGACACGCCTGACCGCATGGACGCAAGCAGGTGTAGACACGCTCAGTGATCTGTATGCGGATGGAGAGCTGCTCCCTTTTGCAAATCTAGCGGCTGACACAGGCCTCCCAGCTGGCCAGTTCCTGTTACATGCGTCCCTCTTGCATACGCTTACCACCTCCTGGGGCGACATGACAGTGGAACCACCGATGCACACCTTTATGCAATATTTGCATGTTATGAGCATTGGCTCACACATCATACACTGGCTAGCGCAAGCCCTACAGACACACTTGCAACCGTTAACGATGCCGCTACGGGAAAAATGGGCATTGGACAGGGGACGGGACTGGACTGAAAAGGAATGGGACATGATATTAGCCGGACCGACAAACATTCCACGCAACCCCGCTTTAAAATCATTCAATTCTACATTCTACACCGAGCTTATCTCACGCCCGACAAAATTAACAGATACTTCGCAATCACGACCGCTGCTTGTCAACGCTGCTCCCTGCATGGGGCAGACCTCTTGCGCATCCTATGGCACTGCCCTGACATACGAACATACTGGGACGACATCACGGCACTACTCACACACAACACTGACGGACAGATGCCCCACACATGGGAGGCGTGCATCCTGGGATTGTACAAACGCACGAAACTTAAAGTACAGGCGCGCTTCTGGGATATGGGTCTCATAACGGCGAAACGCCTACTTACTAAACACTGGAAAGCCACGTCCCCCCACACATTCGACACTGGTACACCTCCTTTACCAACTGGGCGCGGGCGGAAAGCACGGTCCTCCTCCGGGAGGAAACAGCAGGACTTCGTAAATTCCCCATCGCTCAGCTCTGGGACGACCTCCTTAGGACATTCCAGCGCACCTGCCAGGAGCAAGGGATAACTTGAAGCACCAAGCCCCGACGCCACTACGACGCCAACCACCGACCGCAGTGACCATAGCTCTATATCCCCTTCCCCCCCGTGTCCATTGCTTCGCAATACGGAACACTGTGCTGCACCTCACCTCGCACCAGCTGACCCCCAACTGGAGCCCATACTGATCTCCGCCCCCCCCCTCCCCTGACCCCACTTGCCTCCCCACTTACAGAGTTTTTTTTTCTTTCCCACCGTTGTATAGACATAGGGGACAGTTAGTTCACTGGTCATGTTTCCCGGCCAGACCCCCTCCCTTATTGCAGATGAAGATAACCGATGCATCATACAGCTAGCAGGAAACAACTCCCCTACAGAACTCATGACGTCTGCCGACTGCTGAGCTGCGACAGTGCCCAAGAACTGCAGTAAGATGCGGGCTCACACCGAAACCCCACCCACATTAGGCCACGACCAGGATACGCCATACACCTATCATCACCCCCCGTCTTTCATTTTGCGACCTCCTACTCACGATACTGGAGAGACGCATATACACCACACTACGGGATATCCTGGTCTCCATACACAATGGCTGCAAGCAAGCCACACCAAGCTTAACCGTTTGCTACTATGCCTCAGTGAGCTATACCACCTCACGTTCTGCCACACCCGCGTCGGCATTATGCACGCACGTCTGAACCACCACCTATCGACAGCTCCCCCACTATTGCCTAACCACAGCGGATTACCAGATCCTCAGAGGGGACTTGAACGCTGAGCACAACAGTGCTAATGCTTGACTAAACCTGCAATGTTTATGTTAATAATACAAGAAAAATGCAGACCTATCATTTATACAACTGACTACCAGAATGTTGTACATACATGTCTATGGATATCGCCGCCGGAACCCCGGGTTACCGGCTAAATGGCTGTGTCATTCAATTGAGGATCCACTTGACTATATATGGCCTGACCGGCCCTTGCATGCCACGAAATGTACACTGTATGACAACAATGTTGTGCACAATAAAGGTTTCCAAAAACAAAAACAAAAATAAAATGGATGTGCATGGTTTAACTAAGGAGTTTTTGGTGGATACAGGTGCAACAAAAAAGCTCTATTTATTGTTCCTTGGTCCCTGTGGCAGCTCTGTCTGGCCATAATAATGTTTCAGTAGGATTTCCTGGTGTACCGGTTGTGAGCCTGTGAGAAGTTGGCCTGGTATATGGTGTTCACTATTCTAGTGAGCAGCTTGCACCAGTCTAAACGACCCTTATGGTGATTGGTTGTAAGTGAACCTTATAGACCAGCTATCCTAATGGTAGCGTGGACAAAGCAGTCTTAGGCTAAACTCAAGAGGGCATGTGAAGCCAGCTGTTTTAATAATATGCAATCCCTTTTAATACCAAATGAAAGGACACCACACAAGTTATACATTATAAAATATATGTATTTATTTCTAGAATAATCCCCTTAACTCTTTATGAGCACAGGAGCACAAGCGTTAAACAAAGAACACAGTATAACATACAATAAGCTGCACAATTTTGGATAGGCCGGTGGCCACTCAAACCATATATTAGGATAGTGGTATAAGTACCATGTTACGAACAATGAATAGGCCTAGGGCCTTGGGAATCGCTGGGCCTACACTGGACTAACGAAGGTTAGGTCGGGAGAGGCCCACAGGATACGGGTGCAGACTGCGTTTACCATACAAGTCAATGGTGCGTAAAAATCAGAAAGTTGTAGGTTTCAGAGACTTCCGACTGGACGAGAACCTAGCCACTTAAAACTAGGACACTAGAGGTGTAATCCACTATAGGAGCACCGGAGTTAGATCGTTACCTCACCCACAGGAAGCGGGTGCATCGGTGCCAAAGTGTGTCGGGTTTCGTTGTGAAGTTCTATGGAGCCTGTAGATGAAGATGCTGCAGGCGGCCAGGAGAGAAGAGTCCGGTTGGATCCAAGGGTGGATCGAAGATGTAGAGTACCTGAAAGCAGAGGGGACAGAGTTCAGGTCACTAGCCAGTGACCGGCGAGGAACCAGGAAGGAACCAGGCGATGTCGGGTTGCAATCAGGTGATGTTGAGGTGTTTGTCTCCGCTGCCACGTGGACCAGGAAGGATCGAGGATGACCAGCTGGTGAACACAAGCTGTCCTACGAAGGCTCTTGCTGTCGGCAGTGTCGGTACTCGATTCGGGGTCACCAAGCCTTGGCAAAGACAACCCACGCAGGATACAAAGATGTCTTCTTGATCGGACCGGGAGGGTCAGATCGATGGCTCCTTTTCAGGGGAGCTGGGGACAGTCTGGAGCAACCAGACCAGCAGTGTAGTTTTGAGGTTTTGTCGTCACAGAGGCCACTAGCCAACGGGCAAGCGACCGGACAACGCGTCAAGCAGGAAAAGTGCAAAAGGGCCCCACGCAGCACTCAGAGAGTGTGGAGAGGCGATCTTTGAAGCACAGGCTGCTCGGGGCTGGGGCTTCTCAAACCCCAAAGCACAGCATCGAGGGTGCCTCGGGAGCTGCGCTGGAAGCACTTCATTGACTTTTGAAGATGGCCGGTCCCACGTCTCTCGTCGCCTCCACGGGTCTAAGCTTTGCTAGGACTGTGGATCGGGCTGTTGAAAGTCTGGGAGTCCAGGTCTTGTTGGTCTCTGTCGTTCGAGCTCCGGCGGGAGCAACAGCAAAGAAAGTCTTGTCGCGTTGATGGTGCCTGCTTGCACAGGGTGGCCACTCCTTGACCACAAGGGAGATTCTTCAGTCTTCTACATTGAGTAGGATGTCGAAGGGTCCAGATGTATGTTTCGAAGTTTCAGTCAGGATGATCTAAATTGCATTGGATCACCTGCTAGGTCCCTCCTATGGGTGGGACCCAGGAAGGGGGTGGTTACACCCCTTTCCCTTTGTCCAGTTTCGCGCCAGAGCTGGGGCTGGAGTGCCCCAGCACTGGTTTGAACTGGACTATGCATGGGATGCCTTGTGCGCCCCAGGCAGTGTCTAGTTTCATTCAACCCTCCCTGCTACAATCCACTATCCCCTGTCTGGGGTGGTGTAACACCTCCCTGTGACAGGATACCATTTGTCCAGGCCTCCCCTGCCGGAGTTTCGGTCAGCAGCAGGAGGCCAAACTCGTGTCTGTGGCAGCAGCATCCATTTTGTGATGCTGGGGCTCTGGTTAGATGTAACCGCGTTTAAGCAAAGTGACATGTCTTCTCCCTCTAGAAGGGTGGAATGCTACCCCCGTTGCCAGAACTGGCGAGGGGGTAGTATTCCAAAGTGTATGACACCTTACACGACATGTTTTGATAAAGCCAAACCAAAGTTAGCAAGTAACCGCGAGGATTATAATGCACTTAAGAGTATATGGTATGGCAATATCCCGGAACAGCTAAGGGAGTTGGTCCCGACAGCTGCAGACAGGCTCAGCTCATGCTAGAGCACCATCTCACATAAAACCAAGCACTCTGCCTCCAGGATTGATAAGGCCTGCCATAGGAGTGACTTATAGGTGCATATGTGTCCAGATATAGGTTTAGATATAGGTATACTATATCTAAGCAAGGGGTGATTACACGACCTTACCCCAGCTGAGTGATCAGCCAGTTGTGTCAGTTTGGATAGTCAGCCAGGGGTGGCAAAAGATATGCTGCAGCCCCTGGTAGTCCTTGGATGCACCTATGCCCTGGGTACCTATAGTACACTGTACAGGGGCTGATAAGATGACCCAATGTCCAATTGGTTATGTACCTAAAGTACATGGCTGTGAATTTAGAGAGAGAACAGCAGGCTGTGGCTCTGATTAGCAGGCCTACAGCCACATTAAGTCGTAAACCAGTGAGGCAAAAAAGCAAAAATTGGGGTGACCATAGGAAAGCAGATCCTACTCTCATACAGAGCCCCATTTCAAAACCCCTTGCGTTGACTATTGGCCCTTTCACTGTGGATTCACCATTCTTGTTTACATCCAATTGTAGAATGAATTTAATGGGTTTGGACTTGTTAAAAAACGTGCATGCTTCATTTTTTTGCTTGCCAGCCGGTGTCTATATGACAATGGGTCCGGATGTGGTGTGCACTACGCAGTGTCTGTCCAAAGATGCGCCCCTCCCTGCTGAATTTAAAGATGTGCCACCCACACTGTGGGCAATACAGATGTGGGTTTGTTGCAGATATCGCCTGTTTCGATACGAGTCAAGAAAGGGGCTGTTTTACCCCGCATTCCTCAGGATAAGATACCGCAGGCAGGTGATCGAGCTTTGATACATATTTTGCAAGACTTGATTGAGAAAGGAGTGGTTGAGGAGACAACTGCTAATGTTTGTAACAGCCCTATTCTTCTGATCCTCAAACGGGCGCCTTCGGGTCCCTCTGAGTATCACGAAGATGTTTATTGTTTTGTGATTGATTTGCATGAAGTTAACAAAATAGTGATTCCTCAGTTTTCAGTGGTCCCTGACATTACGACTCTCTTGATGATGATTCCTTTTTCTGCCAAATTCTTTTCTGTCATTGACTTGAAAAATGCATTCTTCAGTATTACCATTCATCCTGATAGCAGATATCTGTTCAGGTTCACCCTCGCTAGTAGAAGCTTTAGGTTCTGTCGCGCTCCTCAAGGCTATACAGAGAGTCCTAGTATCTATAGTTAGGCATTAAAAGGTCAGTTGGATTTCTTGTCACTCCCTGCAGTTAATGTTTTGCTTTAATATGTCGATGACTTACTCATCGCCTCAGATACAGAACAAGGTTGCAGAGATAGTACAGTTAAATTGCTACTACATTTAGCTCAACATGGCCATAAAATATCTCTTTCCAAATTTCAGTATTGTCGACAGGAGGTCAACTACTTAGGTCACCTACAGTCGAAGGAGGGTAGGAGACTGACCCCTGAATGCATTAGTACCATTGTTAAAATGTCTGTCCTGCAAACTCAGAAAATGTGCGTGCTTTCATAGGTATCACTTCCTATTGCAGGCAGTGGATACCTGGCTACTCGTTGCTTATTAAACCCCTGCTTGAGCTAACACTAAAAGATGTGCATGAACCCCTGCCTTGGACGCCAGAGTGTCAGCAGTCTTTTGAGCAATTAAAAACTGCACTTTCCTCTGCTCCAGTGCTTGGTACCTCTAATTATACAAAATGATTCGTTTTGTACATTCATGAGCTGGGTCGTTGTGCGCTTTCTGCTTTAACACAAAAATTTGTAGATAAGCAACCTCTGTGTGTTTATTTCTCTGCTGTGCTTGACCCTGTCGCCCAAGCCCCCCCATGATGTCTAAGAGGGGTCACGGCAGTGGCAGTCTCAATAAGACAATCGGTTGGGACTCGTACTCGATACTGACCTCACAGTTATGGTACCCCATGCGGTGGATAAACTTTTGAATAAGACAAGGACACAGCACCTCACCAGTGCACGTCTGACAGGTTACGAGATAACGCTCTTTCAAAAGCACAGTACGATCAAACGCGGTGCCACTCTGAATCCAGCCACATTACTACCCCTCCCTCCTGAGATTGAGGAGATTGACATACATGATTGTATCTTCAGGACAGAAGAAGAGACAAAAGAACAGGTAAATCTGACTGATGTTCCCTTATGTGACCCCAAGGGAAACTATATGTTGATGGCTCTTCTTTCAAGTTACGAGATGGCACTACAACTGCTGCATACGCAATTACAACACTGCGCATGGTAGTTGAGACATCACAAGTTCCCTATCAGCCGGCCCAAGCTGCAGGGCTAGTCGCCCTTATTCGAGCCTGTAAGTTGAGCGAGGGACAGGCTGTTAATATTTATACTAACAGAGGCTTTACCATTAGCTCTTTTGTCCAAAAGAACAACAGCACATAGGACAGGATTGTCACCCTACGAGGTCGTGTTCAGACGCCCAGCAAATTTCTGGGGCGTCCTGTGCCCTCTGCAGTTCTCAGATATTGAGCATTTGTTATTGATCGATTTGCCAGTTAACTGAAAATCTGTCAACAGGTCTGGGAAGCCCTGCCAGATATACTGGGTGGGTACAGTCCCAGAATAAATGCTTTGCACAGGTCCAGGGTGGGTACAGCCCCAGGGTGGATACTGTGCAAAGGTCCAGGCTAGCTACAGTCCCGGGGTGGATGCTTTGCACAGGTCCTGTGTGGGTGCAGTCCCCGGGTGGATGCTCTACACTGGTCCAGATTGTGTATAGTCCCAGCAGGGTGGATGGTTTGCACTATTTATTTATTTATGCGATTTTATATAGCTTTACATAGGAACTAGTTGAGAAACATAAGGACTTAGGATTACATGTGTTACATAAAGGATACAAACTGAAAAAATTGCAAATGTACAAGATGTAAAGTCACACAAGGAGGAGATACAAATGGATATACTCTAAGAGTCACATAGGAATGGTAGATAGTACAAAGGTCAACCGCATATACTAGTGATTAGAGTTATCCTCTATATAGATAGGGAAGGGATACAAATGGATATACTCCAAGAGTCACATAGGAATGGTAGAGAGCACAATGGTCTACTGCATATACTAGTGATTGGAGTTATCTCGATATACATAGGGAAGGGATATGACTGGATATACTATAAGAGTCACATAGGAATAGTAGAGTACAAAGGTCTACTGCATATACTAGTGATTAGAGTTATCTCTATATACATAGGGAAGGGATATGACTGGATATACGCTAAGAGTCACATAGGAATAGCAGAGTACAAAGGTCTACTGCATATACTAGTGATTAGAGTTATCTCTATATACATAGGGAAGGGATATGACTGGATATACTCTAAGAGTCACATAGGAATAGTAGAGTACAAAGGTCTACTGCATATACTAGTGATTAGAGTTATCTCTATATACATAGGGAAGGGATACAATGGATATACTATAAGAGTCACATAGGAATAGTAGAGTACAAAGGTCTACTGCATATACTAGTGATTAGAGTTATCTCTATATACATAGGGAAGGGATATGACTGGATATACTCTAAGAGTCACATAGGAATAGTAGAGTACAAAGGTCTACTGCATATACTAGTGATTAGAGTTATCTCTATATACATAGGGAAGGGATACACATGGATATACTCTAAGAGTCACATAGGAATGGTAGATGGGACAAAGGTCTACTGCATATACTAGTGATTGAAGATATCTCTATATACATAGGGAAGGGATACGAGTGGATATACTCTAAGAGTCACATAGGAATGGTAGAGAGTACAAAGGTCTACTGCATATACTAGTGATCAGAGTTATCTCTATATACATAGGGAAGGGATACACATGGATATACTCTAAGAGTCACATAGGAATGGTAGAGTACAAAGGTCTACTGCATATACTAGTGATTGGAGTTATCTCTATATACATAGGGAAGGGATATGACTGGATATACTATAAGAGTCACATAGGAATAGTAGAGTACAAAGGTCTACTGCATACACTAGTGATTAGAGTTATCTCTATGTACATAGGGAAGGGATACAAATGGATATACTCTAAGAGTCACATAGGAATGGTAGAGTACAAAGGTCTACTGCATATACTAGTGATTAGAGTTATCTCTATATACATAGGGAAGGGATATACATGGATATACTCTAAGAGTCACATAGGAATGGTAGAGAGTACAAAGGTCTACTGCATATACTAGTGACTGGAGTTATCCTCTATATAGATAGGGAAGGGATACAAATGGATATACTCCAAGAGTCACATAGGAATGGTAGAGAGTACAAAGGTCTACTGCATATACTAGTGATTGGAGTTATCTCTATATACATAGGGAAGGGATATGACTGGATATACTATAAGAGTCACATAGGAATGGTAGATGGTACAAAGGTCTACTGCATATACTAGTGATTAGAGTTATCTCTATATACATAGGGAAGGGATACGAGAGGATATACTCTAAGAGTCACATAGGAATAGTAGAGTACAATGGTCTACTGCATATACTAGTGATTGGAGTTATCTCTATATACATAGGGAAGGGATACGAATGGATATACTCTAAGAGTCACATAGGAATGGTAGATGGTACAAAGGTCTACTGCATATACTAGTGATTAGAGTTATCTCTATATACATAGGGAAGGGATACGAATGGATATACTCTAAGAGTCACATAGGAATGGTAGAGAGTACAAAGGTCTACTGCATATACTAGTGATTAGAGTTATCTCTATATACATAGGGAAGGGATACGAATGGATATACTCTAAGAGTCATATAGGAATGGTAGATGGTATAAAGGTCTACTGCCTATACTAGTGATTAGAGTTATCTCTATATACATAGGGAAGGGATACGAATGGATATACTCTAAGAGTCATATAGGAATGGTAGATGGTACAAAGGTCTACTGCATATACTAGTGATTAGAGTTATCTCTATATACATAGGGAAGGGATATGACTGGATATACTCTAAGAGTTACATAGGAATAGTAGAGTACAAAGGTCTACTGCATATACCAGTCATTAGAGTTATCTCTATATACATAGGGAAGGGATATGAATGGATATACTCTAAGAGTCACATAGGAATGGTAGATGGTACAAAGGTCTACTGCCTATACTAGTGATTAGAGTTATCCCTATATACATAAATATACAAACATAGTAGATTTCCTCAAGCAGAGTTCCATTAAGTGGGGTCGGAGGGGGGACGTATTCACAACACCAAGGGAGGGTGGGAGGGATTCGAGGGTATGGAGAAAAGGTAAAACAGAGAGGGGAAGAAACATTTGAGGATCCTCAAGGGGGAAAAGAGGGAAAAGGGTAAAAAGACGAGGGAATGGACAAGATGATGGGTCGGGGACCAGGGAAAAAACGGCCGAGAACAGCAGCATAATGGCGGGCAGGACAAAGGGAAAAGTAAAGAAGTCCATGAGAGACTATGGTCCACAATTGCAATACCTCAGGATTTTCCCATACCTGGAGCTGTAATTGTGGTCAGACGATTCTCCAAAGCGTCTTATAAGAGTGCCCTGTCCGGCCTGATGATTCAGAAAAGGGGGTGGTGATGGACAGAGTATCTGAATTAAGCAGAACACTCCTACCCAGTCCAAAGATCAGGGCTTGATCCATCACCGTTTTTTAGCTCACTGCACCATCCCAGCTCAGAACCTGGCTACATGCAAATTAGTCTGTCCCTTGCCCAGTGCATCATGGGAACAGGGCAGACCAAACTACCAAGCCAATTCTTATACTGGGAAGGAAACAAGCTTCCGGGGACCGGTTTCTGGCATTTCAGCCGTCTTCGGCCCGGCTTGCTTGAATCCTGATGGTGCAGTGAGCAAGGGACTCACATCTGAGTATACCCTTCGACGCTTATGGTGGACAAAATGATTCAGAAAAGGGGGTGGTGATGGACAGAGTATCTGAATTAAGCAGAACACTCCTACCCAGTCCAAAGATCAGGGCTTGATCCATCACTGTCCGGCCTGATGCCTGCTTGTAAGGGTGCTTGTAAAGGTTCAGCAACCAGCCGCTGGCAAAGTCACAAATTGAAATTTAGGGTAATCCACAGCCAGACAGTTCGGGGCAGTCGCTATCTTGCTCACTGGTGTTTGCAACTGAAAACTCTAATTTCGGGGCCAGCTACACAAGTTAGGGCAGTGATATTATGCCCATGCACCTCCAACCAAATTCCGGCGCTGGAACACTCTCTATTCCGGAGTGTGGTGCTGCAAAGATCTCTTCTGTAGCCTGGAGAGCAGGGTCGACACGGAGCTTCAGGCGCATTTGAGGGCAATTTCGGGCGCCATGTTAAAGTCAGGCATTAAGGATGTAAAGCGCCGCAGACTCCACCGCCTCCAGGAACCCCGAGTGCGCTTCGCGGGGCTCAACTCTGTGATCCTCAAGGTTCCGGTGTGTCAGTAGCCGCAACGTTTCTCAGAGGGGTCGGGCTGTCTCTCATCACAGGCGGGCTCCGGCCGCCATCTTGTCCCTCGCTGGATTGTTGAGGTCAGGCATTGAGGATGTACAGCGCCGCAGACTCCACTGCCTCCAGAAACCCCAAGCACACTTTGCGGGGCTCACTGCTGCGTTCCTCAAGGTGTCCAGGGTGGGTATAGTTCCGCGTGAATGCTCTGCACAGTCCCAGGGTGGTGCTGTGCATGGACCTACAATAGGTACAGGCCTGGGGTGGATACTTTGCACAGGTCCTGGGTGGGTACAGTCCCGGGGTGTATGCTTTCACAACTTCCAGTTGTGTACAGTCCGGGGATGGATGCCGTGCTCAGGTCCAGAGTGGGTACAGTCTTGGGGTGGATGCTCTGCACAGGTCTAGAGTGGGTACAGTGCCAAAGTGGATGCTCTGCAAATGTCCAGGTTGGGTACAGTGCCAAGGTGGATGGCTGCACAGGTTCAGGGTGGCTACGACCCAGGATGGATGCTTTGCACAGGTCCAGGGTGGATACAGCCCCAGGGTGGATAATTTGCACAGGTCCAGGGTGGATATAGCCCCAGGGGGGGTGCTTTGCACAGGCTCTGGGTGGGTACAGTCCCAGGGTGGATAACTTGCACAGGTCCAGGGTGGGTACAGTCCCAGGGTGGATAACTTGCACAGGCCCAGGGTGGGACAGTCTCGGGTGGATGTTCTACACAGCTCCAGGGTGGGTACAGTCCCAGGGTGGATGCTTGCACAGTTCCACGGTGGGCACAGTCCCTGAGTGGATGCAATGCACAAGTGCAGAGTGGGTACAGTCCAAGGGTGGATACTATCCAAATGTCCAGATTAGGTACAGTGCCAGAGTGGATGCTGTGCACAGGTCCAGGGTGGGTACAGTCGCAGCGGGGGATGCTTTGCACAGGTCCAGGGTGGGTACAGCCTCAGGGTGGACGCTTTGCACAGGTCAAGGGAGGTTACAGTTTCGGGGTGGATGCTTTGCACAGGTCCAGGGTGGGTAAGTCCTAGGGTGGATGCTTTGCACAGGTCAAGGGTGGGTAGAGTCCCAGGGTCGATGCTTTCACAAATTTAGGGTGGACACAGTCCCCGAGTAGATGCAATGCACAAGTGCAGGGTGGGTACAGTCCCAGGGTGGATGCTTTGCACAGTCCCAGGGTGGATGCTTTGCACAGTCCCAGGGAGGATTCTTTGCAGAGGCTCAGGGTGGGTACAGCCCCAGGGTGGATGCTTTGCACAGGTTCAGGGTGGGTACAGTCCCAGGGTGGATGCTTTGCACAGGTCCAGGGTGGCTACAGTCCCAGGGTGGATGCTTTGCACAGTCCCAGGGTGGATGCTTTGCACAGTCCCAGGGTGGATGCTTTGCACAGTCCCAGGGTGGATTCTTTGCAGAGGCTCAGGGTGGGTACAGCCCCAGGGTGGATGCTTTGCACAGTCCCAGGGTGGATGCTTTGCACAGTCCCAGGGTGGATGCTTTGCACAGTCCCAGGGTGGATTCTTTGCAGAGGCTCAGGGTGGGTACAGTCCCACAGTGGATGCTTTGCTCAGGTTCAGGGTAGGTACAGTCCCAGGGTGGATGCTTTGCACAGTCCCAGGGTGGATGCTTTGCACAGTCCCAGGGTGGATGCTTTGCACAGTCCCAGGGTGGATTCTTTGCAGAGCCTCAGGGTGGGTACAGCCCCAGGGTGGATGATTTGCACAGTCCCAGGGTGGATGCTTTGCACAGTCCCAGGGTGGATGCTTTGCACATTCCCAGGGTGGATTCTTTGCAGAGGCTCAGGGTGGGTACAGCCCCAGGGTGGATGCTTTGCACAGTCCCAGGGTGGATGCTTTGCACAGTCCCAGGGTGGATGCGTTGCACAGTCCCAGGGTGGATTCTTTGCAGAGGCTCAGGGTGGGTACAGCCCCAGGGTGGATGTTTTGCACAGGTTCAGGGTGGGTACAGTCCCTGGGTGGATACTTTGCACAGGTCCAGGGTGGGTACAGTCCCGGGGTGGATGCTTTGCACAGGTCCAGGGTGGATACTCTGCCTCGGTCCAGGGTGGGTACAGCCACAGGGTGGATGCTTTGCAGAGGCCCAGGGTGGGTACAGCCCCACGGTAGATACTTTGCACTGGTGCAGGGTGGGTACAGTCCCAGGGTGGATGCTTTGCACCGTTCCAGGGTGGATTATTTGCAGTCCCAGGGTGGATGCTTTGCATAGTCCCAAGGTGGATGCTTTGCACAGTCCCAGGGTGGATGCTTTGCACAGGTCCAGGGTGGGTACAGTCCCAGGGTGGATGCTTTGCACAGGTCCAGGGTGGGTACAGTCCCAGGGTGGATGCTTTGCAGATGTCCAGGGTGGGTACAGTCCCAGGGTGGATGCTTTGCAGATGTCCAGGGTGGGTACAGTCCCTGGGTGGATGCGTTGCACAGGTTCAGGGTGGGTACAGCCCCAGGGTAGATACGTTGCACGGGTTCAGGGTGGGCACAGTCCCGAGTGAATGCTTTGCACAGGTCCGGGGGGGTGGGGGGGGTACAGTCCCATGGTGGATGCTTTGCACAGGTCCAGGGTGGGGTCTCAGGATGGATGCTTGCACAGGTCCAGGGTGGGTACAGTCCATGGGTGGATACTTTGCACAGGTCCAAGGTGGGTACAGTCCCATGGTGGATGCTTTGCACAGGTCCAGGGTGGGTACAGTCCCACAGTGGATGCTTTGCACAGGTTCAGGGTGGGTACAGCCTCAGGGTGAATGCTTGCACAGGTCCAGGGTGGGTACAGTCCCTGGGTGGATGCCTGCACAGGTTCAGGGTGGGTACAGTCCCTGGGTGGATACTTTGCACAGGTTCAGGGTGGGTACAGTCCCACAGTGGATGCTTTGCACAGGTCCAGGGTGGGTACAGTCCCACAGTGGATGCTTTGCACAGGTCCAGGGTGGGTACAGTCCCACAGTGGATGCTTTGCACAGGTTCAGGGTGGGTACAGTCCCAAGGTGGATGCTTTGCACAGGTTCAGGGTGGGTACAGTCCCTGGGTGGATACTTTGCACAGGTTCAGGGTGGGTACAGTCCCACAGTGGATGCTTTGCACAGGTCCAGGGTGGGTACAGTCCCACAGTGGATGCTTTGCACAGGTCCAGGGTGGGTACAGTCCCACAGTGGATGCTTTGCACAGGTTCAGGGTGGGTACAGTCCCATGGTGGTTGCTTTGCACAGGTTCAGGGTGGGTACAGTCCCATGGTGGATGCTTGCACAGGTCCAGGGTGGGTACAGTCCCACAGTGGATGCTTTGCACAGGTTCAGGGTGGGTACAGTCCCACAGTGGATGCTTTGCACAGGTTCAGGGTGGGTACAGTCCCATGGAGGTTGCTTTGCACAGGTTCAGGGTGGGTACAGTCCCATGGTGGATGCTTGCACAGGTCCAGGGTGGGTACAGTCCCACAGTGGATGCTTTGCACAGGTTCAGGGTGGGTACAGTCCCACAGTGGATGCTTTGCACAGGTTCAGGGTGGGTACAGTCCCACAGTGGATGCTTCGCACAGGTTCAGGGTGGGTACAGTCCCTGGGTGGATACTTTGCACAGGTTCAGGGTGGGTACAGTCCCACAGTGGATGCTTTGCACAGGTTCAGGGTGGGTACAGCCCTACAGTGGATACTTTGCACAGGTTCAGGGTGGGTACAGTCCCACAGTGGATGCTTTGCACAGGTTCAGGGTGGGTACAGTCCCTGGGTGGATACTTTGCACAGGGTCAGGGTGGGCACAGTCCCACAGTGGATGCTTTGCACAGGTTCAGGGTGGGTACAGTCCCACAGTGGATGCTTTGCACAGGTCCAAGGTGGGTACAGTCCCTGGGTGGATGCTTTGCACAGATTCAGGGTGGGTACAGTCCCACAGTGGATGCTTTGCACAGGTTCAGGGTGGGTACAGTCCCACAGTGGATGCTTTGCACAGGTTCAGGGTGGGTACAGTCCCGGGGTGGATGCTTTGCACAGGTCCAGGGTGGGTACAGTCCCACAGTGGATGCTTTGCACAGGTTCAGGGTGGGTACAGTCCCACAGTGGATGCTTTGCACAGGTCCAGGGTGGGTACAGTCCCACAGTGGATGCTTTGCACAGGTTCAGGGTGGGTACAGTCCCACAGTGGATGCTTTGCACAGGTTCAGGGTGGGTACAGTCCCTGGGTGGATACTTTGCACAGGTTCAGGGTGGGTACAGTCCCACAGAGGATGCTTTGCACAGGTCCAGGGTGGGTACAGTCCCACAGTGGATGCTTTGCACAGGTTCAGGGTGGGTACAGTCCCACAGTGGATGCTTTGCACAGGTCCAGGGTGGGTACAGTCCCACAGTGGATGCTTTGCACAGGTTCAGGGTGGGTACAGTCCCACAGTAGATGCTTTGCACAGGTACAGGGTGGGTACAGTCCCATGGTGGATGCTTTGCACAGGTTCAGGGTGGGTACAGTCCCATGGTGGATGCTTGCACAGGTCCAGGGTGGGTACAGTCCCACAGTGGATGCTTTGCACAGGTTCAGGGTGGGTACAGTCCCATGGTGGATGCTTTGCACAGGTCCAGGGTGGGTACAGTCCCACAGTGGATGCTTTGCACAGGTGCAGGGTGGGTACAGTCCCATGGTGGATGCTTTGCACAGGTCCAGGGTGGGTACAGTCCCACAGTGGATGCTTTGCACAGGTTCAGGGTGGGTAGAGTCCCACAGTGGATGCTTTGCACAGGTTCAGGGTGGGTACAGTCCCTGGGTGGATACTTTGCACAGGTTCAGGGTGGGTACAGTCCCACAGTGGATGTTTTGCGCAGGTTCAGGGTGGGTACAGTCTCAGGGTGAATGCTTGCACAGGTCCAGGGTGGGTACAGTCCCTGGGTGGATGCCTGCACAGGTTCAGGGTGGGTACAGTCCCTGGGTGGATACTTTGCACAGGTTCAGGGTGGGTACAGTCCCACAGTGGATGCTTTGCACAGGTCCAGGGTGGGTACAGTCCCACAGTGGATGCTTTGCACAGGTTCAGGGTGGGTACAGTCCCACAGTGGATGCTTTGCACAGGTCCAGGGTGGGTACAGTCCCACAGTGGATGCTTTGCACAGGTTCAGGGTGGGTACAGTCCCACAGTGGATGCTTTGCACAGGTTCAGGGTGGGTACAGTCCCGCAGTGGATGCTTTGCACAGGTTCAGGGTGGGTACAGTCCCACAGTGGATGCTTTGCACAGGTCCAGGGTGGGTACAGTCCCACAGTGGATGCTTTGCACAGGTCCAGGGTGGGTACAGTCCCACAGTGGATGCTTTGCACAGGTTCAGGGTGGGTACAGTCCCACAGTGGATGCTTTGCACAGGTTCAGGGTGGGTACAGTCCCTGGGTGGATACTTTGCACAGGTTCAGGGTGGGTACAGTCCCACAGTGGAAGCTTTGCACAGGTTCAGGGTGGGTACAGTCCCTGGGTGGATACTTTGCACAGGTTCAGGGTGGGTACAGTCCCACAGTGGATGCTTTGCACAGGTTCAGGGTGGGTACAGTACCACAGTGGATGCTTTGCACAGGTCCAGGGTGGGTACAGTCCCACAGTGGATGCTTTGCACAGGTTCAGGGTGGGTACAGTCCCACATTGGATGCTTTGCACAGGTCCAGGGTGGGTACAGTCCCATGGTGGATGCTTGCACAGGTCCAGGGTGGGTACAGGCCCACAGTGGATGCTTTGCACAGGTCCAGGGTGGGTACAGTCCCACAGTGGATGCTTCGCACAGGTTCAGGGTGGGTACAGTCCCTGGGTGGATACTTTGCACAGGTTCAGGGTGGGTACCGTCCCACAGTGGATGCTTTGCACAGGTTCAGGGTGGGTACAGTCCTACAGTGGATACTTTGCACAGGTTCAGGGTGGGTACAGTCCCACAGTGGATGCTTTGCACAGGTTCAGGGTGGGTACAGTCCCTGGGTGGATACTTTGCACAGGGTCAGGGTGGGCACAGTCCCACAGTGGATGCTTTGCACAGGTTCAGGGTGGGTACAGTCCCACAGTGGATGCTTTGCACAGGTCCAAGGTGGGTACAGTCCCTGGGTGGATGCTTTGCACAGATTCAGGGTGGGTACAGTCCCACAGTGGATGCTTTGCACAGGTTCAGGGTGGGTACAGTCCCACAGTGGATGCTTTGCACAGGTTCAGGGTGGGTACAGTCCCGGGGTGGATGCTTTGCACAGGTCCAGGGTGGGTACAGTCCCACAGTGGATGCTTTGCACAGGTTCAGGGTGGGTACAGTCCCACAGTGGATGCTTTGCACAGGTCCAGGGTGGGTACAGTCCCACGGTGGATGCTTTGCACAGGTTCAGGGTGGGTACAGTCCCACAGTGGATGCTTTGCACAGGTTCAGGGTGGGTACAGTCCCTGGGTGGATACTTTGCACAGGTTCAGGGTGGGTACAGTCCCACAGAGGATGCTTTGCACAGGTCCAGGGTGGGTACAGTCCCACAGTGGATGCTTTGCACAGGTTCAGGGTGGGTACAGTCCCACAGTGGATGCTTTGCACAGGTCCAGGGTGGGTACAGTCCCACAGTGGATGCTTTGCACAGGTTCAGGGTGGGTACAGTCCCACAGTAGATGCTTTGCACAGGTACAGGGTGGGTACAGTCCCATGGTGGATGCTTTGCACAGGTTCAGGGTGGGTACAGTCCCATGGTGGATGCTTGCACAGGTCCAGGGTGGGTACAGTCCCACAGTGGATGCTTTGCACAGGTTCAGGGTGGGTACAGTCCCACAGTGGATGCTTTGCACAGGTTCAGGGTGGGTACAGTCCCATGGAGGTTGCTTTGCACAGGTTCAGGGTGGGTACAGTCCCATGGTGGATGCTTGCACAGGTCCAGGGTGGGTACAGTCCCACAGTGGATGCTTTGCACAGGTTCAGGGTGGGTACAGTCCCACAGTGGATGCTTTGCACAGGTTCAGGGTGGGTACAGTCCCACAGTGGATGCTTCGCACAGGTTCAGGGTGGGTACAGTCCCTGGGTGGATACTTTGCACAGGTTCAGGGTGGGTACAGTCCCACAGTGGATGCTTTGCACAGGTTCAGGGTGGGTACAGTCCTACAGTGGATACTTTGCACAGGTTCAGGGTGGGTACAGTCCCACAGTGGATGCTTTGCACAGGTTCAGGGTGGGTACAGTCCCTGGGTGGATACTTTGCACAGGGTCAGGGTGGGCACAGTCCCACAGTGGATGCTTTGCACAGGTTCAGGGTGGGTACAGTCCCACAGTGGATGCTTTGCACAGGTCCAAGGTGGGTACAGTCCCTGGGTGGATGCTTTGCACAGATTCAGGGTGGGTACAGTCCCACAGTGGATGCTTTGCACAGGTTCAGGGTGGGTACAGTCCCACAGTGGATGCTTTGCACAGGTTCAGGGTGGGTACAGTCCCGGGGTGGATGCTTTGCACAGGTCCAGGGTGGGTACAGTCCCACAGTGGATGCTTTGCACAGGTTCAGGGTGGGTACAGTCCCACAGTGGATGCTTTGCACAGGTCCAGGGTGGGTACAGTCCCACAGTGGATGCTTTGCACAGGTTCAGGGTGGGTACAGTCCCACAGTGGATGCTTTGCACAGGTTCAGGGTGGGTACAGTCCCTGGGTGGATACTTTGCACAGGTTCAGGGTGGGTACAGTCCCACAGAGGATGCTTTGCACAGGTCCAGGGTGGGTACAGTCCCACAGTGGATGCTTTGCACAGGTTCAGGGTGGGTACAGTCCCACAGTGGATGCTTTGCACAGGTCCAGGGTGGGTACAGTCCCACAGTGGATGCTTTGCACAGGTTCAGGGTGGGTACAGTCCCACAGTAGATGCTTTGCACAGGTACAGGGTGGGTACAGTCCCATGGTGGATGCTTTGCACAGGTTCAGGGTGGGTACAGTCCCATGGTGGATGCTTGCACAGGTCCAGGGTGGGTACAGTCCCACAGTGGATGCTTTGCACAGGTTCAGGGTGGGTACAGTCCCATGGTGGATGCTTTGCACAGGTCCAGGGTGGGTACAGTCCCACAGTGGATGCTTTGCACAGGTGCAGGGTGGGTACAGTCCCATGGTGGATGCTTTGCACAGGTCCAGGGTGGGTACAGTCCCACAGTGGATGCTTTGCACAGGTTCAGGGTGGGTAGAGTCCCACAGTGGATGCTTTGCACAGGTTCAGGGTGGGTACAGTCCCTGGGTGGATACTTTGCACAGGTTCAGGGTGGGTACAGTCCCACAGTGGATGTTTTGCGCAGGTTCAGGGTGGGTACAGTCTCAGGGTGAATGCTTGCACAGGTCCAGGGTGGGTACAGTCCCTGGGTGGATGCCTGCACAGGTTCAGGGTGGGTACAGTCCCTGGGTGGATACTTTGCACAGGTTCAGGGTGGGTACAGTCCCACAGTGGATGCTTTGCACAGGTCCAGGGTGGGTACAGTCCCACAGTGGATGCTTTGCACAGGTTCAGGGTGGGTACAGTCCCACAGTGGATGCTTTGCACAGGTCCAGGGTGGGTACAGTCCCACAGTGGATGCTTTGCACAGGTTCAGGGTGGGTACAGTCCCACAGTGGATGCTTTGCACAGGTTCAGGGTGGGTACAGTCCCGCAGTGGATGCTTTGCACAGGTTCAGGGTGGGTACAGTCCCACAGTGGATGCTTTGCACAGGTCCAGGGTGGGTACAGTCCCACAGTGGATGCTTTGCACAGGTCCAGGGTGGGTACAGTCCCACAGTGGATGCTTTGCACAGGTTCAGGGTGGGTACAGTCCCACAGTGGATGCTTTGCACAGGTTCAGGGTGGGTACAGTCCCTGGGTGGATACTTTGCACAGGTTCAGGGTGGGTACAGTCCCACAGTGGATGCTTTGCACAGGTTCAGGGTGGGTACAGTCCCTGGGTGGATACTTTGCACAGGTTCAGCGTGGGTACAGTCCCACAGTGGATGCTTTGCACAGGTTCAGGGTGGGTACAGTACCACAGTGGATGCTTTGCACAGGTCCAGGGTGGGTACAGTCCCACAGTGGATGCTTTGCACAGGTTCAGGGTGGGTACAGTCCCACATTGGATGCTTTGCACAGGTCCAGGGTGGGTACAGTCCCATGGTGGATGCTTGCACAGGTCCAGGGTGGGTACAGGCCCACAGTGGATGCTTTGCACAGTTCCAGGGTGGGTACAGTCCCACAGTGGATGCTTCGCACAGGTTCAAGGTGGGTACAGTCCCTGGGTGGATACTTTGCACAGGTTCAGGGTGGGTACCGTCCCACAGTGGATGCTTTGCACAGGTTCAGGGTGGGTACAGTCCTACAGTGGATACTTTGCACAGGTTCAGGGTGGGTACAGTCCCACAGTGGATGCTTTGCACAGGTTCAGGGTGGGTACAGTCCCTGGGTGGATACTTTGCACAGGGTCAGGGTGGGCACAGTCCCACAGTGGATGCTTTGCACAGGTTCAGGGTGGGTACAGTCCCACAGTGGATGCTTTGCACAGGTCCAAGGTGGGTACAGTCCCTGGGTGGATGCTTTGCACAGATTCAGGGTGGGTACAGTCCCACAGTGGATGCTTTGCACAGGTTCAGGGTGGGTACAGTCCCACAGTGGATGCTTTGCACAGGTTCAGGGTGGGTACAGTCCCGGGGTGGATGCTTTGCACAGGTCCAGGGTGGGTACAGTCCCACAGTGGATGCTTTGCACAGGTTCAGGGTGGGCACAGTCCCACAGTGGATGCTTTGCACAGGTCCAGGGTGGGTACAGTCCCACAGTGGATGCTTTGCACAGGTTCAGGGTGGGTACAGTCCCACAGTGGATGCTTTGCACAGGTTCAGGGTGGGTACAGTCCCTGGGTGGATACTTTGCACAGGTTCAGGGTGGGTACAGTCCCACAGAGGATGCTTTGCACAGGTCCAGGGTGGGTACAGTCCCACAGTGGATGCTTTGCACAGGTTCAGGGTGGGTACAGTCCCACAGTGGATGCTTTGCACAGGTCCAGGGTGGGTACAGTCCCACAGTGGATGCTTTGCACAGGTTCAGGGTGGGTACAGTCCCACAGTAGATGCTTTGCACAGGTACAGGGTGGGTACAGTCCCATGGTGGATGCTTTGCACAGGTTCAGGGTGGGTACAGTCCCATGGTGGATGCTTGCACAGGTCCAGGGTGGGTACAGTCCCACAGTGGATGCTTTGCACAGGTTCAGGGTGGGTACAGTCCCATGGTGGATGCTTTGCACAGGTCCAGGGTGGGTACAGTCCCACAGTGGATGCTTTGCACAGGTGCAGGGTGGGTACAGTCCCATGGTGGATGCTTTGCACAGGTCCAGGGTGGGTACAGTCCCACAGTGGATGCTTTGCACAGGTTCAGGGTGGGTAGAGTCCCACAGTGGATGCTTTGCACAGGTTCAGGGTGGGTACAGTCCCTGGGTGGATACTTTGCACAGGTTCAGGGTGGGTACAGTCCCACAGTGGATGTTTTGCGCAGGTTCAGGGTGGGTACAGTCTCAGGGTGAATGCTTGCACAGGTCCAGGGTGGGTACAGTCCCTGGATGGATGCCTGCACAGGTTCAGGGTGGGTACAGTCCCTGGGTGGATACTTTGCACAGGTTCAGGGTGGGTACAGTCCCACAGTGGATGCTTTGCACAGGTCCAGGGTGGGTACAGTCCCACAGTGGATGCTTTGCACAGGTTCAGGGTGGGTACAGTCCCACAGTGGATGCTTTGCACAGGTCCAGGGTGGGTACAGTCCCACAGTGGATGCTTTGCACAGGTTCAGGGTGGGTACAGTCCCACAGTGGATGCTTTGCACAGGTTCAGGGTGGGTACAGTCCCGCAGTGGATGCTTTGCACAGGTTCAGGGTGGGTACAGTCCCACAGTGGATGCTTTGCACAGGTCCAGGGTGGGTACAGTCCCACAGTGGATGCTTTGCACAGGTCCAGGGTGGGTACAGTCCCACAGTGGATGCTTTGCACAGGTTCAGGGTGGGTACAGTCCCACAGTGGATGCTTTGCACAGGTTCAGGGTGGGTACAGTCCCTGGGTGGATACTTTGCACAGGTTCAGGGTGGGTACAGTCCCACAGTGGATGCTTTGCACAGGTTCAGGGTGGGTACAGTCCCTGGGTGGATACTTTGCACAGGTTCAGGGTGGGTACAGTCCCACAGTGGATGCTTTGCACAGGTTCAGGGTGGGTACAGTACCACAGTGGATGCTTTGCACAGGTCCAGGGTGGGTACAGTCCCACAGTGGATGCTTTGCACAGGTTCAGGGTGGGTACAGTCCCACATTGGATGCTTTGCACAGGTCCAGGGTGGGTACAGTCCCATGGTGGATGCTTGCACAGGTCCAGGGTGGGTACAGGCCCACAGTGGATGCTTTGCACAGGTCCAGGGTGGGTACAGTCCCACAGTGGATGCTTTGCACATGTTCAGGGTGGGTACAGTCCCATGGTGGATGCTTGCACAGGTCCAGGGTGGGTACAGTCCCACAGTGGATGCTTTGCACAGGTTCAGGGTGGGTACAGTACCACAGTGGATGCTTTGCACAGGTTCAGGGTGGGTACAGCCCCACAGTGGATGCTTTGCACAGGTTCAGGGTGGGTACAGTCCCATGGTGGATACTTTGCACAGGTTCAGGGTGGGTACAGTCCCACAGTGGATGCTTTGCACAGGTCCAGGGTGGGTACAGTCCCTGGGTGGATGCTTTGCACAGGTTCAGGGTGGGTACAGTCCCTGGGTGGATACTTTGCACAGGTTCAGGGTGGGTACAGTCCCACAGTGGATGCTTTGCACAGGTCCAGGGTGGGTACAGTCCCATGGTGGATGCTTTGCACATGTTCAGGGTGGGTACAGTCCCATGGTGGATGCTTGCACAGGTCCAGGGTGGGTACAGTCCCACAGTGGATGCTTTGCACAGGTTCAGGGTGGGTACAGTACCACAGTGGATGCTTTGCACATGTTCAGGGTGGGTACAGTCCCATGGTGGATGCTTGCACAGGTCCAGGGTGGGTACAGTCCCACAGTGGATGCTTTGCACAGGTTCAGGGTGGGTACAGTACCACAGTGGATGCTTTGCACAGGTTCAGGGTGGGTACAGTCCCACAGTGGATGCTTTGCACAGGTTCAGGGTGGGTACAGTCCCATGGTGGATACTTTGCACAGGTTCAGGGTGGGTACAGTCCCACAGTGGATGCTTTGCACAGGTCCAGGGTGGGTACAGTCCCTGGGTGGATGCTTTGCACAGGTTCAGGGTGGGTACAGTCCCTGGGTGGATACTTTGCACAGGTTCAGGGTGGGTACAGTCCCACAGTGGATGCTTTGCACAGGTCCAGGGTGGGTACAGTCCCATGGTGGATGCTTTGCACATGTTCAGGGTGGGTACAGTCCCATGGTGGATGCTTGCACAGGTCCAGGGTGGGTACAGTCCCACAGTGGATGCTTTGCACAGGTTCAGGGTGGGTACAGTACCACAGTGGATGCTTTGCACAGGTTCAGGGTGGGTACAGTCCCACCGTGGATACTTTGCACGGGTTCAGGGTGGGTACAGTCCCACAGTGGATGCTTTGCACAGGTCCAGGGTGGGTACAGTCCCTGGGTGGATACTTTGCACAGGTCCAGGGTGGGTACAGTTCCTGGGTGGATACCTTGCACAGGTCCAGGGTGGGTACAGTCCCACAGTGGATGCTTTGCACAGGTCCAGGGTGGGTACAGTCCCTGGGTGGATACTTTGCACAGGTCCAGGGTGGGTACAGTTCCTGGGTGGATACCTTGCACAGGTCCGGGGTGGGTACAGCCCCAGGGTGGATACCTTGCACAGGTTCAGGGTGGGTGGGTACAGTCTCTTGGTGGGTCCTGGCCTCTCCTCGGACCCAGAGAGGACGGGTGGGGGTAGTGTGCCCAGTGCTGCTTCTCTTGACCTTGGTAGGCACTCATGCCCGGGCACAGCTGCCATGGTGGCACCAGGTCCTCTCCACGTGCTGGGCCCAGATGAATAGTTCGTTGTGTCATTGTGTGGTCCTGTGTGTGTGTGTTGTGTTCTTGGTCGGGGCAGGCCGCGATGGGCCCGCACTGCCTGGTACCGGGCTCCCGGCTCCTGTCAGCGCCGCCACAATGGGCCCTCTTGGGCAGTCAGAGGGGCCTTTGTACGGGCCCTCAGCTGCGCCAGCTCTCCACGAGCCTGGGTGCGCATGCCCGTGCCCACGGCAGAGGCCACGCCGCCACGGCCTGCCCCTCATACACCCGCCCTGAAGGGGCAGAGATGGGTGCAGGGCGCGCGGGTCACCGCCCCCCCCCCCTCCCATGCCACACACCTGAGACCTCCCGGGAGTGGAGAGGCCGAGGGTGAGAGACATCGACTCTGAATTCCAAGAGGACCTTTGGATAGAGAGGCACAGCGAGACACCCCTCACACTCCTGAGAGGGCCCCTAGGGAGAGGGGTACAGGGTGACATATCCCTTGAGCCCGAGAGGGCCCCCAAGGAGAGGGGTACAGGGTGACATATCCCTTGAGCCCCGAGAGGGCCCCTAGGTAGAGGGGTACATGGTGACATGTCCCTTGAGCCCCGAGAGGGCCCCTAAGGAGAGGGGTACAGGGTGACATATCCCTTGAGCCCGAGAGGGCCCCCAAGGAGAGGGGTACAGGGTGACATATCCCTTGAGCCCCGAGAGGGCCCCTAGGTAGAGGGGTACATGGTGACATGTCCCTTGAGCCCCGAGAGGGCCCCTAAGGAGAGGGGTACAGGGTGACATATCCCTTGAGCACCGAGAGGGCCCCTAGGGAGAGGGGTACAGGGTGACATATCCCTTGAGCCCCGAGAGTGCCCCTAGGTAGAGGGGTACAGGGTGACATATCCCTTGAGCCCCGAGAGGGCCCCTAGGGAGAGGGGTACATGGTGACATGTCCCTTGAGCCCCGAGAGGGCCCCTAAGGAGAGGGGTACAGGGTGACATATCCCTTGAGCCCCGAGAGGGCCCCTAGGGAGAGGGGTACAGGGTGACATATCCCTTGAGCCCCGAGAGGGCCCCTAGGGAGAGGGGTACATGGTGACATGTCCCTTGAGCCCCGAGAGGGCCCCTAGGGAGAGGGGTACAGGGTGACATATCCCTTGAGCCCCGAGAGGACCCCTAGGGAGAGGGGTACATGGTGACATGTCCCTTGAGCCCCGAGAGAGCCCCTAAGGAGACGGGTACAGGGTGACAGGTCCCGAGAGGGCCCCTAAGGAGAGGGGTACATGGTGACATGTCCCTTGAGCCCCGAGAGGGCCCCTAAGGAGAGGGGTACAGGGTGACATATCCTTTGAGCCCCGAGAGGGCCCCTAGGGAGAGGGGTGTAGGGTGACATGTCCTTTGAGCCCCGAGAGGGCCCCTAGGGAGAGGGGTACAGGGTTACATATCCCTTGAGCCCCGATCAGGGCTCTAGAAATAGGGGTACAGGGTGACAGGTCCCAATAGGGCCCCTAAGGAGAGGGGTACAGGGTGACATATCCCTTGAGGCCCGAGAGGGCCCCTAAGGAGAGGGGTACAGGGTGACAGGTCCCGAGAGGGCCCCTAAGGAGAGGGGTACAGGGTGACAGGTCCCGAGAGGACCCCTAAGGAGAGGGGTACAGGGTGACAGGTCCCGATAGGGTTCCTAAGGAGATGGGTACAGGGGGACATATCCTTTGAGCCCCGAGAGGGCTCCTAGGGAGAGCGGTACGGGTGACATCTCCCTTGAATCCTGATAGGCCCCCTTGATAGTGAGGGACAGGGTGACAGCTCTCAGAATCCATGTTGGGCCCCTAGAGACAGGTGTACAGGCCAGGGTGACATCTCACTTCAACCCTAGGAAAAGAGGTAGAGGGTGACATCTCTCTTGAGTCCCGATAGGGCCCCTTGTTATAGAGGGACAGGCTGACAGCTCTCACAATCCATGTGGGGCCCCTAGGCAGAGGGGTACGGGGTGACATCTCCCTTCAACCCGATAGGGCCCCTAGAGGGAGAGAGGGGTCTCTCGTGAACCCAGATAGGGCCCCTAGAGGTAGAGAGGGGTCTCCCTTGATTCCCGATAGGGCCCCTTGATTGAGAGGATAGGGTGACGGCTCTCACAATCCACGTGGGGCCCCTAGAGACAGGTGTACGGGGAGACAACTCCCTTGAACCCTAGGGAAGGAGGCCGAGGGTGACATCTTTGAATGCCGATAGGTCCCCCAGGGAGAGACGTACATGGTGACAAGTGCCTTGAGTCCCAACAGGGCCCCTAGGGTGAGCGGTACAGGGTGACCTCTCCCTTGAGTCCTGATAGGGCCACTTATTTGCCCATCCACCCTGCCGAGCCTGGCACGTCCCTGCATCCCTGCCCATCCACCCTGCCGAGCCTGGCCCATCCCTGCATCCCTGCCCATCCACCTTCCCGAGCCTGGCCCGTCCCTGCATCCCTGCCCATCCACCCAGCCAAGCCTCGCCCGCCCCTGCATCCCTGCCCATCCACCCTCCTGAGCCTCGCCCATCCCTGTATCCCTGCCCATCCACCCTGCCGAGCCTCGCCCATCCCTGCATCCCTGCCCAGCCACCCTCCCGAGCCTCGCCCGTCCCTGCATCTCTGTCCATCCATCCTGCCGAGCCTGGCCCGTCCCTGCATCCCTGCCCAGCCACCCTCCCGAGCATGGCCCGTACCTGCATCCCTGCCCATCCACCCTGCAGAGCCTGGCCCGTCCCTGCATCCCTGCCCATCCACCCTGCCGAGCCTGGCCCGTCCCTGCATCCCTGCCCATCCACCTACCCGAGCCTGGCCCATCCCTGCCCATCCGCCCTCCCGAGCCTGGCCAGTCCCTGCATCCCTGCCCATCCACCCTGCCGAGCCTCGCCCGCCCCTGCATCCCTGCCCATCCACCCTCCCGAGCCTCGCCCATCCCTGTATCCCTGCCCATCCACCCTGCCGAGCCTCGCCCATCCCTGCATCCCTGCCCATCCACCATCCCGAGCCTCGCCCGTCCCTGCATCTCTGCCCATCCACCCTGCCGAGCCTGGCCCGTCCCTGCATCCATGCCCATCCACCCTCCCGAGCCTGGCCCGTCCCTGCATCCCTGCCCATCCACCCTGCCGAGCCTCGCCCGTCCCTGCATCCCTTCCCATTCGCCGAGCCTGGCCCGTCCCTGCATCCCTGCCCATCCACCCTGCAGAGCCTGGCACGTCCCTGCATCCCTGCCCATCCACACTCCCGAACCTGGCCCGTCCCTGCATCCCTGCCCATCCACCCTGCCGAGCCTGGCCCATCCCTGCATCCCTGCCCATCCACCCTGCCGAGCCTCGCCTGTCCCTGCATCCCTGCCCATCCACCCTCCAGAGCCTGGCCCGTCCCTGCATCCCTGCCCATCCACCCTGCCGAGCCTCGCCCGTCCCTGCATCCCTGCCCATCCACCCTGCTGAGCCTCGCCCCTCCCCGCATCCCTGCCCATTCACCCTGCCAAGCCTGGCCCGTCCCTGCATCCCTGCCAATCCACCCTCCCGAGCCTGGCCCGTCCCTGCATCCCTGCCCATCCACCCTGCCGAGCCTCGCCCGTCCCTGCAACCCTGCCCATTCACCCTGCCGAGCCTGGCTCGTCCCTGCATCCCTGCCCATCCACCCTCCCGAACCTGGCCTGTCCCTGCCCATCCACCCTGCCGAGCCTGGCCCGTCCCTGCATCCCTGCCCATCCACCTTCCCGAGCCTGGCCCGTCCCTGCATCCCTGCCCATCCACCCTGCCGAGCCTCGCCCCTCCCTGCATCCTGCCCATACACCCTCCCGAGCTTGGCCCGTCCCTGCATCCCTGCCCATCCACCCTGCCGAGCCTGGCCCGTCCCTGCCACCCTGCCGAGCCTCGCCCATCCCTGCATCCCTGCCCATCCACCCTGCCGAGCCTGGCCCATGCCTGCATCCCTGCCCATCCACCCTCCCGAGCCTGGCCCGTCCCTGCATCCCTGCCCATCCACCCTGCCAAGCCTCGCCCATCCCTGCCCATTCACCCTGCGGAGCATGGCCGTCCCTGCATCCCTGCCCATCCACCCTCCCGAACCTGGCCCGTCCCTACATCCCTGCCCATCCACCTACCCGAGCCTGGCCCGTCCCTGCATCCCTGCCCATCCACCCTCCCGAGCCTGGCCAGTCCCTGCATCCCTGCCCATCCACCCTGCCGAGCCTCGCCCGCCCCTGCATCCCTGCCCATCCACCCTCCCGAGCCTCGCCCATCCCTGTATCCCTGCCCATCCACCCTGCCGAGCCTCGCCCGTCCCTGCATCCCTGCCAATCCACCCTGCCGAGCCTCGCCTGTCCCTGCATCCCTGCCCATCCACCCTCCCGAGCCTGGCCCGTCCCTGCATCCCTGCCCATCCACCCTGCCGAGCCTCGCCCGTCCCTGCATCCCTGCCCATCCACCCTGCCGAGCCTCGCCTATCCCTGCATCCCTGCCCATTCACTCTGCCGAGCCTGGCCCGTCCCAGCATCCCTGGCCATACACCCACCCGAGCCTCGCCCATCCCTGTATCCCTGCCCAGCCACCCTGCCGAGCCTCGCCCGTCCTCGCATCCCTGCCCATCCACCCTGCCGAGCCTGGCCCGTCCCTGCATCCCTGCCCATCCACCCTCCCGAGCCTGGCCCGTCCCTGCATCCCTGCCCATCCACCCTGCCGAGCCTCGCCAGTCCCTGCATCCCTGCTCATTCACCCTGCCGAGCCTGGCTCGTCCCTGCATCCCTGCCCATCCACCCTCCCGAACCTGGCCTGTCCCTGCATCCCTGCCCATCCACCCTGCAGAGCCTGGCCCGTCTCTGCATCCCTGCCCATCCACCTTCCCGAGCCTGGCCGGTCCCTGCATCCCTGCCCATCCACCCTGCCGAGCCTCGCCCGTCCCTGCATCCTGCCCATCCACCCTCCCGAGCTTGGCCCGTCCCTGCATCCCTGCCCATCCACCCTGCCGAGCCTGGCCCGTCCCTGCCACCCTGCCGAGCCTCGCCCATCCCTGCATCCCTGCCCATCCACCCTGCCGAGCCTGGCCCGTGCCTGCATCCCTGCCCATCCACTCTCCCGAGCCTGGCCCGTCCCTGCATCCCTGCCCATCCACCCTGCCGAGCCTCGCCCATCCCTGCCCATTCACCCTGCGGAGCATGGCCGTCCCTGCATCCCTGCCCATCCACCCTCCTGAACCTGGCCCGTCCCTGCATCCCTGCCCATCCACCTACCCGAGCCTGGCCCGTCCCTGCATCCCTGCCCATCCACCCTCCCGAGCCTGGCCAGTCCCTGCATCCCTGCCCATCCACCCTGCCGAGCCTCGCCCGCCCCTGCATCCCTGCCCATCCACCCTCCCGAGCCTCGCCCATCCCTGTATCCCTGCCCATCCACCCTGCCGAGCCTCGCCCATCCCTGCATCCCTGCCCATCCACCATCCCGAGCCTTGCCCGTCCCTGCATCTCTGCCCATCCACCCTGCCGAGCCTGGCCCGTCCCTGCATCCATGCCCATCCACCCTCCCGAGCCTGGCCCGTCCCTGCATCCCTGCCCATCCACCCTGCCGAGCCTCGCCCGTCCCTGCATCCCTTCCCATTCACCCTGCCGAGCCTGGCCCATCCCTGCCCATCCACCCTGCCGAGCCTGGCCCTTCCCTGACACCCTGCCGAGCCTCGCCCATTCCTGTATCCCTGCCCAGCCACCCTGCCGAGCCTCGCCCATCCCTGCCCATCCACCCTCCCGAGCCTGGCCCATCCCCGCCCATCCACCCTGCCGAGCCTGGCGCGTCCCTGCCCATCCACCCTGCAGAGCCTGGCACGTCCCTGCATCCCTGCCCATCCACACTCCCGAACCTGGCCCGTCCCTGCATCCCTGCCCATCCACCCTGCCGAGCCTGGCCCATCCCTGCATCCCTGCCCATCCACCCTGCCGAGCCTCGCCTGTCCCTGCATCCCTGCCCATCCACCCTCCCGAGCCTGGCCCGTCCCTGCATCCCTGCCCATCCACCCTGCCGAGCCTCGCCCGTCCCTGCATCCCTGCCCATCCACCCTGCCGAGCCTCGCCCGTCCTTGCATCCCTGCCCATTCACCCTGCCGAGCCTGGCCCGTCCCAGCATCCCTGCCCATACACCCACCCGAGCCTCGCCCATCCCTGTATCCCTGCCCAGCCACCCTGCCGAGCCTCGCCCGTCCCCGCATCCCTGCCCATCCACCCTGCCGAGCCTGGCCCGTCCCTGCCCATCCACCCTCCCGAACCTGGCCTGTCCCTGCATCCCTGCCCATCCACCCTCCCGAGCCTCGCCCATCCCTGTATCCCTGCCCATCCACCCTGCCGAGCCTCGCCCGTCCCTGCATCCCTGCCAATCCACCCTGCCGAGCCTCGCCTGTCCCTGCATCCCTGCCCATCCACCCTCCCGAGCCTGGCCCGTCCCTGCATCCCTGCCCATCCACCCTGCCGAGCCTCGCCCGTCCCTGCATCCCTGCCCATCCACCCTGCCGAGCCTCGCCTGTCCCTGCATCCCTGCCCATTCACTCTGCCGAGCCTGGCCCGTCCCAGCATCCCTGGCCATACACCCACCCGAGCCTCGCCCATCCCTGTATCCCTGCCCAGCCACCCTGCCGAGCCTCGCCCGTCCCCGCATCCCTGCCCATCCACCCTGCCGAGCCTGGCCCGTCCCTGCATCCCTGCCCATCCACCCTCCCGAGCCTGGCCCGTCCCTGCATCCCTGCCCATCCACCCTGCCGAGCCTCGCCAGTCCCTGCATCCCTGCTCATTCACCCTGCCGAGCCTGGCTCGTCCCTGCATCCCTGCCCATCCACCCTCCCGAACCTGGCCTGTCCCTGCATCCCTGCCCATCCACCCTGCCGAGCCTGGCCCGTCTCTGCATCCCTGCCCATCCACCTTCCCGAGCCTGGCCGGTCCCTGCATCCCTGCCCATCCACCCTGCCGAGCCTCGCCCGTCCCTGCATCCTGCCCATCCACCCTCCCGAGCTTGGCCCGTCCCTGCATCCCTGCCCATCCACCCTGCCGAGCCTGGCCCGTCCCTGCCACCCTGCCGAGCCTCGCCCATCCCTGCATCCCTGCCCATCCACCCTGCCGAGCCTGGCCCGTGCCTGCATCCCTGCCCATCCACTCTCCCGAGCCTGGCCCGTCCCTGCATCCCTGCCCATCCACCTACCCGAGCCTGGCCCGTCCCTGCATCCCTGCCCATCCACCCTCCCGAGCCTGGCCAGTCCCTGCATCCCTGCCCATCCACCCTGCCGAGCCTCGCCCGCCCCTGCATCCCTGCCCATCCACCCTCCCGAGCCTCGCCCATCCCTGTATCCCTGCCCATCCACCCTGCCGAGCCTCGCCCATCCCTGCATCCCTGCCCATCCACCATCCCGAGCCTTGCCCGTCCCTGCATCTCTGCCCATCCACCCTGCCGAGCCTGGCCCGTCCCTGCATCCATGCCCATCCACCCTCCCGAGCCTGGCCCGTCCCTGCATCCCTGCCCATCCACCCTGCCGAGCCTCGCCCGTCCCTGCATCCCTTCCCATTCACCCTGCCGAGCCTGGCCCATCCCTGCCCATCCACCCTGCCGAGCCTGGCCCTTCCCTGACACCCTGCCGAGCCTCGCCCATTCCTGTATCCCTGCCCAGCCACCCTGCCGAGCCTCGCCCATCCCTGCCCATCCACCCTCCCGAGCCTGGCCCATCCCCTCCCATCCACCCTGCCGAGCCTGGCGTGTCCCTGCCCATCCACCCTGCAGAGCCTGGCACGTCCCTGCATCCCTGCCCATCCACACTCCCGAACCTGGCCCGTCCCTGCATCCCTGCCCATCCACCCTGCCGAGCCTGGCCCATCCCTGCATCCCTGCCCATCCACCCTGCCGAGCCTCGCCTGTCCCTGCATCCCTGCCCATCCACCCTCCCGAGCCTGGCCCGTCCCTGCATCCCTGCCCATCCACCCTGCCGAGCCTCGCCCGTCCCTGCATCCCTGCCCATCCACCCTGCCGAGCCTCGCCCGTCCTTGCATCCCTGCCCATTCACCCTGCCGAGCCTGGCCCGTCCCAGCATCCCTGCCCATACACCCACCCGAGCCTCGCCCATCCCTGTATCCCTGCCCAGCCACCCTGCCGAGCCTCGCCCGTCCCCGCATCCCTGCCCATCCACCCTGCCGAGCCTGGCCCGTCCCTGCCCATCCACCCTCCCGAACCTGGCCTGTCCCTGCATCCCTGCCCATCCACCCTCCCGAGCCTCGCCCATCCCTGTATCCCTGCCCATCCACCCTGCCGAGCCTCGCCCGTCCCTGCATCCCTGCCAATCCACCCTGCCGAGCCTCGCCTGTCCCTGCATCCCTGCCCATCCACCCTCCCGAGCCTGGCCCGTCCCTGCATCCCTGCCCATCCACCCTGCCGAGCCTCGCCCGTCCCTGCATCCCTGCCCATCCACCCTGCCGAGCCTCGCCTGTCCCTGCATCCCTGCCCATTCACTCTGCCGAGCCTGGCCCGTCCCAGCATCCCTGGCCATACACCCACCCGAGCCTCGCCCATCCCTGTATCCCTGCCCAGCCACCCTGCCGAGCCTCGCCCGTCCCCGCATCCCTGCCCATCCACCCTGCCGAGCCTGGCCCGTCCCTGCATCCCTGCCCATCCACCCTCCCGAGCCTGGCCCGTCCCTGCATCCCTGCCCATCCACCCTGCCGAGCCTCGCCAGTCCCTGCATCCCTGCTCATTCACCCTGCCGAGCCTGGCTCGTCCCTGCATCCCTGCCCATCCACCCTCCCGAACCTGGCCTGTCCCTGCATCCCTGCCCATCCACCCTGCCGAGCCTGGCCCGTCTCTGCATCCCTGCCCATCCACCTTCCCGAGCCTGGCCGGTCCCTGCATCCCTGCCCATCCACCCTGCCGAGCCTCGCCCGTCCCTGCATCCTGCCCATCCACCCTCCCGAGCTTGGCCCGTCCCTGCATCCCTGCCCATCCACCCTGCCGAGCCTGGCCCGTCCCTGCCACCCTGCCGAGCCTCGCCCATCCCTGCATCCCTGCCCATCCACCCTGCCGAGCCTGGCCCGTGCCTGCATCCCTGCCCATCCACTCTCCCGAGCCTGGCCCGTCCCTGCATCCCTGCCCATCCACCCTGCCGAGCCTCGCCCATCCCTGCCCATTCACCCTGCGGAGCATGGCCGTCCCTGCATCCCTGCCCATCCACCCTCCCGAACCTGGCCCGTCCCTGCATCCCTGCCCATCCACCTACCCGAGCCTGGCCCGTCCCTGCATCCCTGCCCATCCACCCTCCCGAGCCTGGCCAGTCCCTGCATCCCTGCCCATCCACCCTGCCGAGCCTCGCCCGCCCCTGCATCCCTGCCCATCCACCCTCCCGAGCCTCGCCCATCCCTGTATCCCTGCCCATCCACCCTGCCGAGCCTCGCCCATCCCTGCATCCCTGCCCATCCACCATCCCGAGCCTTGCCCGTCCCTGCATCTCTGCCCATCCACCCTGCCGAGCCTGGCCCGTCCCTGCATCCATGCCCATCCACCCTCCCGAGCCTGGCCCGTCCCTGCATCCCTGCCCATCCACCCTGCCGAGCCTCGCCCGTCCCTGCATCCCTTCCCATTCACCCTGCCGAGCCTGGCCCATCCCTGCCCATCCACCCTGCCGAGCCTGGCCCTTCCCTGACACCCTGCCGAGCCTCGCCCATTCCTGTATCCCTGCCCAGCCACCCTGCCGAGCCTCGCCCATCCCTGCCCATCCACCCTCCCGAGCCTGGCCCATCCCCGCCCATCCACCCTGCCGAGCCTGGCGCGTCCCTGCCCATCCACCCTGCAGAGCCTGGCACGTCCCTGCATCCCTGCCCATCCACACTCCCGAACCTGGCCCGTCCCTGCATCCCTGCCCATCCACCCTGCCGAGCCTGGCCCATCCCTGCATCCCTGCCCATCCACCCTGCCGAGCCTCGCCTGTCCCTGCATCCCTGCCCATCCACCCTCCCGAGCCTGGCCCGTCCCTGCATCCCTGCCCATCCACCCTGCCGAGCCTCGCCCGTCCCTGCATCCCTGCCCATCCACCCTGCCGAGCCTCGCCCGTCCTTGCATCCCTGCCCATTCACCCTGCCGAGCCTGGCCCGTCCCAGCATCCCTGCCCATACACCCACCCGAGCCTCGCCCATCCCTGTATCCCTGCCCAGCCACCCTGCCGAGCCTCGCCCGTCCCCGCATCCCTGCCCATCCACCCTGCCGAGCCTGGCCCGTCCCTGCCCATCCACCCTCCCGAGCCTGGACCGTCCCTGCATCCCTGCCCATCCACCCTGCCGAGCCTCGCCCGTCCCTGCATCCCTGCCCATTCACCCTGCCGAGCCTGGCTCGTCCCTGCATCCCTGCCCATCCACCCTCCCGAACCTGGCCTGTCCCTGCATCCCTGCCCATCCACCCTGCCGAGCCTGGCCCGTCCCTGCATCCCTGCCCATCCACCTTCCCGAGCCTGGCCCGTCCCTGCATCCCTGCCCATCCGCCCTGCCGATCCTCGCCCGTCTCTGCATCCTGCCCATCCACCCTCCCGAGCTTGGCCCGTCCCTGCATCCCTGCCCATCCACCCTGCCGAGCCTGGCCCGTCCCTGCCACCCTGCCGAGCCTCGCCCATCCCTGCATCCCTGCCCATCCACCCTGCCGAACCTGGCCCGTGCCTGCATCCCTGCCCATCCACCCTCCCGAGCCTGGCCCGTCCTTGCATCCCTGCCCATCCACCCTGCCGAGCCTCGCCCATCCCTGCCCATTCACCCTGCGGAGCATGGCCGTCCCTGCATCCCTGCCCATCCACCCTCCCGAACCTGGCCCGTCCCTGCATCCCTGCCCATCCACCCTGCCAAGCCTTGCCCGTCCCTGCATCCCTGCCCATCCACCTTCCCGAGCCTGGCCCGTCTCTGCATCCCTGCCCATCCACCCTGTCGAGCCTGGCCCGTCCCTGCATTCCTGCCCATCCACCCTCCCGAGCTTGGCCCGTCCCTGCATCCCTGCCCATCCACCCTGCTGAGCCTGGCCCATCCCTGCCACCCTGCCGAGCCTCGCCCATCCCTGTATCCCTGCCCAGCCACCCTGCCGAGCCTCGCCCGTCCCTGCATCCCTGCCCATCCACCCTCCCGAGCCTGGCCCATCACTGCCCATCCACCCTGCCGAGCATGGCACGTCCCTGCATCCCTGCCCATCCACCCTGCCGAGCCTGGTGCGTCCCTGCATCCCTGCCCATCCACCCTCTCGAGCCTGGCCCGTCCCTGCATCCCTGCCCATCTACCCTGCCGAGGCTGGCCCGTCCCTGCATCCCTGCCCATCCACCCTGCCGAGCCTCACCCATCCCTGCCCATCCACCCTCCCGAGCCTGGCCCGTCCCTGCATCCCTGCCCATACACCCTGCCGAGCCTCGCCCATCCCTGCCCATCCACCCTGCCGAGCCTTGCCCGTCCCTGCATCCCTGCCCATTCACCCTGCCGAGCCTGGCCCGTCCCTGTATCCCTGCCCATCCACCCACCCGAGCCTCGCCCATCCCTGTATCCCTGCCCAGCCACCCTGCCGAGCCTCGCCCGCCACCGCATCCCTGCCCATCCACCCTGCCGAGCCTGGCCCATCCCTGCCCATCCACCTTCCCGAGTCTGGCCCGTCCCTGCATCCCTGCCCATCCACCCTGCCGAGCCTCGCCCGTCCCTGCATCCCTGCCCATCCACCCTCCCGAGCTTGGCCCATCCCTGCATCCCTGCCCATCCAAGCTGCCGAGCCTGGCCCGTCCCTGCCACCCTGCCGAGCCTCGCCCATCCCTGCATCCCTGCCCATCCACCCTGCCGAGCCTGGCCGGTCCCTGCCACCCTGCTGAGCCTCGCCCATCCCTGCATCCCTGCATCCCTGCCCATCCACCCTCCCGAGCCTGGCCCGTCCCTGCATCCCTGCCCATCCACCCTGCCGAGCCTCGCCCGTCCCTGCATCCATGCCCATTCACCCTGCGGAGCATGGCCCGTCCCTGCATCCCTGCCCATCCACCCTCCCGAACCTGGCCCATCCCTGCCCATCCACCCTGCCGAGCCTGGCCCGTCCCTGCATCCCTGCCCATCCAGCTTCCCGAGCCTGGCCCATCTCTGTATCCCTGCCCAGCCACCCTGCCGAGCCTCGCCCGTCCCTGCATTCCTGCCCATTGACCCTCCCGAGCTTGGCCCATTCCTGCCCATCCACCCTGCTGAGCCTGGCCCGTCCCTGCCACCCTGCCAAACCTCGCCCATCCCTGTATCCCTGCCCAGCCACCCTGCCGAGCCTCGCCCATCCCTGCATCCCTGCCCATCCACCCTCCCGAGCCTGGCCCATCCCTGCATCCCTGCCCATCCACCCTCCCGAGCCTGGCCCGTCCCTGCATCCCTGCCCATCTACCCTGCAGAGCCTGGCAAGTCCCTGCATCCCTGCCCATCCACCCTGCCGAGCCTCACCCATCCCTGCCCATCCACCCTCCCGAGCCTGGCCCGTCCCTGCATCCCTGCCCATCCACCCTGCCGAGCCTCGCCCATCCCTGCATCCCTGCCCATCCACCCTGCCGAGCCTCGCCCGTCCCTGCATCCCTGCCCATTCACCCTGCCGAACCTGGCCCGTCCCTGTATCCCTGCCCATCCACCCACCCGAGCCTCGCCCATCCCTGTATCCCTGCCCAGCCACCCTACCGAGCCTCGCCCGTCGCCGCATCCCTGCCCATCCACCCTGCCGAGCCTGGCCCATCCCTGCCCATCCACCCTCCCGAGCCTGGCCCGTCCCTGCCCATCCCCCCTGCCGAGCCTCGCCCGTCCCTGCATCCCTGCCCATTCACCCTGCCGAGCCTGGCCCGTCCCTACATCCCTGCCCATCCACCCTCCCGAACCAGGCCCGTCCCTGCATCCCTGCCCATCCACCCTGCCGAGCCTCGCCCGTCCCTGCATCCCTGGCCATCCACCCTCCCGAGCTTGGCCCGTCCCTGCATCCCTGCCCATCCACCCTGCCGAGCCTGGCCCGTCCCTGCCACCCTGCCGAGCATCGCCCATCCCTGTATCCCTGCCCAGCCACCCTGCCGAGCCTCGCCCGTCCCTGCATCCCTGCCCATCTACCCTGCCGAGCCTGGCCCGTCCCGGCATCCCTGCCCATCCACCCTGCCGAGCCTCGCCCATCCCTGCCCATCCACCCTCCCGAGCCTGGCCCGTGCCTGAATCCATGCCCATCCACCCTCCTGAGCCTGGCCCGTCCCTGCATCCCTGCCTATCCACCCTGCCGAGCCTCGCCCGTCGATGCATCCCTGCCCATTCACCCTGCGGAGCATGGCCCGTCCCTGCATCCCTGCCCATCCACCCTCCCGAGCCTGGCCTTCCCTGCATCCCTGCCCATCTACCCTGCCGAGCCTGGCCCGTCCTGGCATCCCTGCCCATCCACCCTGCCGAGCCTCGCCCATCCCTGCCCATCCACCCTCCCGAGCCTGGCCCGTGCCTGCATCCCTGTCCATCCACCCTCCCGATCCTGGCCCGTCCCTGCATCCCTGCCCATCCACCCTGCCGAGCCTCGCCCGTCCCTGCATCCCTGCCCATTCACCCTGCGGAGCATGGCCCGTCCCTGCATCCCTGCCCATCCACCCTCCCGAACCTGGCCCGTCCCTGCATCCCTGCCCATCCACCCTGCCGAGCCTGGCCCGTCCCTGCATCCCTGCCCATCCACCTTCCCGAGCCTGGCCCGTCTCTGCATCCCTGCCCATCCACCCTGTCGAGCCTGCCCCGTCCCTGCATTCCTGCCCATCCACCCTCCGGAGCTTGGCCCGTCCCTGCATCCCTGCCCATCCACCCTGCTGAGCCTGGCCCGTCCCTGCCACCCTGCCGAGCCTCGCCCATCCCTGTATCCCTGCCCAGCCACCCTGCCGAGCCTCGCCCGTCCCTGCATCCCTGCCCATCCACCCTCCCGAGCCTGGCCCATCCCTGCCCATCCACCCTCCCGAGCCTGGCCCGTCCCTGCCCATCCCCCCTGCCGAGCCTCGCCCGTCCCTGCATCCCTGCCCATTCACCCTGCCGAGCCTGGCCCGTCCCTACATCCCTGCCCATCCACCCTCCCGAACCAGGCCCGTCCCTGCATCCCTGCCCATCCACCCTGCCGAGCCTCGCCCGTCCCTGCATCCCTGGCCATCCACCCTCCCGAGCTTGGCCCGTCCCTGCATCCCTGCCCATCCACCCTGCCGAGCCTGGCCCGTCCCTGCCACCCTGCCGAGCATCGCCCATCCCTGTATCCCTGCCCAGCCACCCTGCCGAGCCTCGCCCGTCCCTGCATCCCTGCCCATCTACCCTGCCGAGCCTGGCCCGTCCCGGCATCCCTGCCCATCCACCCTGCCGAGCCTCGCCCATCCCTGCCCATCCACCCTCCCGAGCCTGGCCCGTGCCTGAATCCATGCCCATCCACCCTCCTGAGCCTGGCCCGTCCCTGCATCCCTGCCTATCCACCCTGCCGAGCCTCGCCCGTCGATGCATCCCTGCCCATTCACCCTGCGGAGCATGGCCCGTCCCTGCATCCCTGCCCATCCACCCTCCCGAGCCTGGCCTTCCCTGCATCCCTGCCCATCTACCCTGCCGAGCCTGGCCCGTCCCGGCATCCCTGCCCATCCACCCTGCCGAGCCTCGCCCATCCCTGCCCATCCACCCTCCCGAGCCTGGCCCGTGCCTGCATCCCTGTCCATCCACCCTCCCGATCCTGGCCCGTCCCTGCATCCCTGCCCATCCACCCTGCCGAGCCTGGCCCATCCCTGCATCCCTGCCCATCCACCTTCCCGAGCCTGGCCCGTCCCTGCGTCCCTGCCCATCCACCCTGCCGAGCCTCGCCCATCCCTGCCCATCCACCCTCCCGAGCTTGGCCCATCCCTTCACCCCTGCCCATTCAAGCTGCCGAGCCTGGCCTGTCCCTACCACCCTGCCGAGCCTCGCCCATCCCTGCATCCCTGCCCATCCACCCTGCCGAGCCTGACCCGTCCCTGCCACCCTGCTGAGCCTCGCCCATCCCTGCATCCCTGCCCATCCACCCTGCCGAGCCTGGCCCGTCCCTGCATCCCTGCCCATCCACCCTCCCGAGCCTGGCCCGTCCCTGCATGCCTGCCCATCCACCCTGCCGAGCCTCGCCCGTCCCTGCATCCCTGCCCATCCACCCTCCCGAACCTGGCCTATCCCTGCCCATCCACCCTGCCGAGCCTGGCCCGTCCCTGCATCCCTGCCCATCCACCTTCCCGAGCCTGGCCCATCTCTGCATCCCTGCCCATCCACCCTGTCGAGCCTGGCCCGTCCCTGCATTCCTGCCCATCCACCCTCCCGAGCTTGGCCCGTCCCTGCATTCCTGCCCATCCACCCTGCTGAGCCTGGCCCGTCCCTGCCACCCTGCTGAGCCTCGCCCATCCCTGTATCCCTGCCCAGCCACCCTGCCGAGCCTCGCCCATCCCTGCATCCCTGCCCATCCACCCTCCCGAGCCTGGCCCATCCCTGCCCATCCACCATGCCGAGCCGGGTGCGTCCCTGCATCCCTGCCCATCCACCCTGCCGAGCCTGGCGCGTCCCTGCATCCCTGCCCATCCACCCTCCCGAGCCTGGCCCGTCCCTGCATCCCTGCCCATCTACCCTGCAGAGCCTGGCCCGTCCCTGCATCCCTGCCCATCCACCCTGCCGAGCCTCGCCCATCCCTGCCCATCCACCCTCCCGAGCCTGGCCCGTCCCTGCATCCCTGCCCATCCACCCTGCCGAGCCTCGCCCATCCCTGTATCCCTGCCCAGCCACCCTGCCGAGCCTCGACCGTCGCCGCATCCCTGCCCATCCACCCTGCAGAGCCTGGCCCATCCCTGCCCATCCACCCTGCAGAGCCTGGCCCGTCCCTGCCAATCCACCCTGCCGAGCCTCGCCCGTCCCTGCATCCCTGCCCATTCACCCTGCCGAGCCTGGCCCATCCCTGCCCATCCACCCTCCCGAACCTGGCCCGTCCCTGCATCCCTGCCCATCCACACTGCCGAGCCTGGCCCGTGACTGCATCCCTGCCCATCCACCTTCCTGAGCCTGGCCCGTCCCTGCATCCCTGCCCATCCACCCTGCCGAGCCTCGCCCGTCCCTGCATCCCTGCCCATCCACCCTCCCGAGCTTGGCCCGTCCCTGCATCCCTGCCCATCCACCCTGCCGAGCCTCGCCCGTGCCTGCCACCCTGCCGAGCCTTGCCCATCCCTGTATCCCTGCCCAGCCACCCTGCCGAGCCTCGCCCGTCCCTGCATCCCTGCCCATCCACCCTCCCAAGCCTGGCCCATCCCTGCCCATCCACCCTGCCAAGCCTGGCGCATCCCTGCCCATCCATCCTGCCGAGCCTGGTGCGTCCCTGCATCCCTGCCCATCCACCCTCCCGAGCCTGGCCTTCCCTGCATCCCTGCCCATCTACCCTGCCGAGCCTGGCCCGTCCCGGCATCCCTGCCCATCCACCCTGCCGAGCCTCGCCCATCCCTGCCCATCCACCCTCCCGAGCCTGGCCCGTCCCTGCATCCCTGCCCATCCACCCTGCCGAGCCTCGCCTGTCCCTGCATCCCTGCCCATCCACCCTGCCGAGCCTCGCACGTCACTGCATCCCTGCCCATTCACCCTGCCGAGCCTGGCCTGTCCCTGTATCCCTGCCCATCCACCCACCCGAGCCTCGCCCGCCACTGCATCCCTGCCCATCCACCCTGCCGAGCCTGGCCCGTCCCTGCCCATCCACCCTCCCGAGCCTGGCCCGTCCCTGCCCATCCACCCTGCCGAGCCTCGCCCGTCCCTGCATCCCTGCCCATTCACCCTGCCAAGCCTGGCCCGTCCCTACATCCCTGCCCATCCATCCTCCCGAACCTGGCCCGTCCCTGCATCCCTGCCCATCCACCCTGCCGAGCCTGGCCCGTCCCTGCATCCCTGCCCATCCACCTTCCCGAGCCTGGCCCATTCCTGCATCCCGGCCCATCCACCCTGCCGAGCCTCGCCCGTCCCTGCATCCCTGCCCATCCACCCTCCCGAGCTTGGCCCATCCCTGCCCATCCACCCTGCCGAGCCTGGCCCGTCCCTGCCACCCTGCCGAGCCTCGCCCATCCCTGTATCCCTGCCCAGCCACCCTGCCCAGCCTCGCCCGTCCCCGCATCCATGCCCATCCACCCTCCCGAGCCTGGCCCGTCCCTGCATCCCTGCTGTTGGACAGGCCACAGGAAGGGCTTGCTTCCCCCCCGCATGACAGGGCCCGAGCCCCGGCCCTCCAGGTGTTACCCACAGAAGCACCCCGCAACCCCTCTCATACGGGACTCCTGCCCCCGGACATCTCTGTATCATGGGGCCGAACCACTACCGGCCCTCGCCCGGCCCGGCCGCCATCTTGGAAACTGCACCACGAGGCCGCGTGGCCTCAGATCGACCCTAACCCTGGGCCTGGCCAGGCCCCGACATCCCGGCACCACCATCCACCCAGGAGGTGAACGGACCACTTGGCAGGTCAATGGGAGAAAGAAGTGTCAATGGTTCTCCCCCGCCAGGTGCCGATCGCCCCCCAGCTCCCCCGGGCGCTGGCTCCACCCCCCTGCTGGGTGTCTGGACTCCCTCATCCCGGACCTCCCGACCTCCAAGTGTGAGGGTCCGGACATCAAAGGGCGCCAGACCTATAACTGGGGCAGCTCCAGAGCAGGAAGGCAGTTGTATCCTGGAGTCGAGAGACACCGTGAAGAACTCATCCTTGACGGACTACTGGCGCTGCCGTAGCCCTGCCTTGCGAACTATCGTCCTGCCTGCTGGCGCTGCCGCAACCTTCTGCATCCTTCATCCTCGTCGGGACCTGCTGGCACTGCCGCGGACCGTTGTAACTACCACCTTCACCGGGACCTGCTGGCGCCGCCGCGGACCGTCGCTACCTACGATCATCTCGGGACCTGCCGGCGCTGCCGCGGCCCGTCCATCTAGAACGCCGAGCTCGAGGATTGTGAGCTATTCATCATATCATCGCATCTACCAGATTGGTAATAAGACTGTCCCGCTACCCCCTTCCCATCCAAGAGACTAGAATCGAGGGGACCCCTGAGTCCAGACCTCCTTGTACCATTCCACCGTACTTAAAGATTACTTATAAAGAACGTTAAACCTTATCTTTGTGTGGTGTACGTCTGTGGGGGGGAAGTTACTCGTCTGTACGATCGCTGGAGGCGGCTCTCCCTGGAGACCTCTCCCCTTGTCCTCGGCCGACCCTCCCGGTCCGTCTAACATTGGTGGCCAGCGGCGCGATCCGAATCAACGCGTAATCGTACAGAGAGTAGCTCACCCCACGACGAAAACACAATGACAACCAAAGAGAGCGGATCCACCGAGAAATTCCAGATGGAGAAATTGGAAGAGTACAGCCATCGTGAATTGAAACAATTCTGCATTGAACTAGGCCTTGCTACCACCGGTCTGAGTACTAAAGACGATTTCAAGCACACCATTGAGTCATGGGCAGAAACCGGGGCCGTCAGACCACCGGACCAAAACGTTGCAGCATCAGAGAGGAACACCACGGCTCCCGAGGAGCGAAGAACGGGTCTCTCGCAGGAAGAGATCCAAGAGAGAGAAAAAAGCAGACTGCAGTAGTTGGAAATGGCCCGACTCAAAATGGACGGTGAACTCAAATTAGCCGAACAGAAACTGAACCTAGAACATTTGCGGCTCCGAGAAGAACGGGAAGAAAAACAGAGGCAGAGAGAGCTCGAAGAAAAGAGATTAGCGTACGAACACGAGCGCAATCTAGCAGAAATAAACCTCCGGAAGCAGAACAAAGAACTGGGGGTGCCCGAGCAACCGCGCACCCCAGGAGCGACAGAAAAGAAAGTACACATCCCCAAGGATGTCGTTCGAGAATATTTCCGAGATGACAACATAAAACAGTGGTTCAAGGCCGACGAGATCGCCATGACCTCCCACCGGATCGAACAAATTGACTGGGGAGCCGGTCTATGGGGGAGGTTCGTCAATGAAGGCCGCGATGCCCTGTTACAGCTCCCAGACCATCTGATGACCTCCTATGACCACATGAAGGCGGCCCTCCTCACCCGATATGGGCTCACACCCGAATTGTACCGCCAGAGGTTCCGAGACTGCACCCGGATCCCGGGTACAACTTGGGTGGAATATGTAAACTATTTCAGCCGAGCCTTCGAGGGTTGGATCAAGGGAAGCCATGTAACAACCTACGAGCAACTTTTTAATCTCATGGTGTGGGAGCACCTCTCTAACAACTGCTTCGTCGAGCTCAGGCAGCACCTCCTCGACAGCAAATTGACTGACCCACGGCAGCTCGCCGCCGAGGCTGACCGGTGGGAGAGCACTCGAGTAGGCCGGAGTGGGCCACACAAACAGAACCGGAACAACCAAGGTCAGCACCGTCCCCGAGGAGGAGGAGGAGGCCAGGGACGAGGAAGAGACACCATCCCGGCCGCTCCCGCTGCAAGCACCCCGCCCCCGGCCAACCGGGGCAACCCCCCGGTGCGCCCGGGGTTCCGAGCCAATGTCACATGTCACCGATGCCAGCGAGTCGGCCACTACGCCAATGACCCGAACTGTCCACAGAACCAGACTCCGAGACCCCGCCAGGTAGCTGCCGCCGCCCTGGGGGGAGAACAAATCTCCGAAGAACAGGAGGAATGCGAACAAGAACAACAAGAGTGGGAAACGGCCGCCATGGTTCTAGCGTGCCTAGGGGGAAGAGACATGGTCCCGCGGGCTCCCCTACCCGCCAACACCAGAAAATATAGTCAGTGGGTGAACATTAATGGGCGCAGGGCCGAAGCCCTACGTGACACAGGGGCCAGTGTGACGGCCGTCCGCTGTCACCTGGTGACCCCAGAGCAGATCCTGCCGAACATTCTCTGCCCCGTCCGTTCAGCCGACAATTCGGAGAGTCTATGTCGGATGGCCTGCGTCCCCTTCGAATGGGGAGGAGTCTCCGGCATGTTGAAGGTGACGGTCCGAGATGACGCCCCCGTGGACTGTCTCCTGGGAAATGATCTTGAGAGTTCCCCGTGGGCCGCCGTAGAAAGAAGAGAGCACCTGGGGATGTTGGGCCTCCCGGACTGGGCGTGTGTAACCACCCGGTCCATGGCCGCCCGTACCATCCCCCGACCAGAAGAACCCGAATGGCCAGCACCTCCTCCCCCGATCGCTCCAGTAGAGGACACCGACCACACCGACCCCCCAGAACAAACTCCCGAAGGGCTCGCTCAGCCCCAGGACCTTCCCGGCCTGGCTCAGTGGCGTCAAGAGGGGGGGCCCACCCAGGAACAGTTCCGTCAAGAACAGAAGACCTGTCCCTCCCTCGAGGGACTCCGCCAGCAAGCCCTCGCCCAGAGCGCAGGGGACACCACCGGAGCCCATTGGATCTATTGGGACAACGACCTGTTGTACAGTGAACAGAGAATCGCGGAGTTAGGGGCCAGTCGAGTGCTGGTGGTGCCCCTCCGTTTTAGAGACTTCTTGTTAAATTTGGCCCACGATGTCCCCCTGGCTGGACACCTGGGTCAAGACAAAACCTACAGTCGCCTGGTGACCCACTTTTTCTGGCCCAAGATGAGAAACGACGTCCTCAACCACTGCCGGTCCTGCCCCACGTGCCAGGCCAGCGGGAAAAGCGGCCGCAAACTTAAAGCACCTCTGCAACCCTTCCCAGTTGTCACCACCCCGTTCGAGAGGGTGGGCATAGACATTGTGGGGCCCCTGGACCCCCGTACAGCACAAGGACATCGGTTCATCCTGGTACGGGTGGACCACGCCACCCGCTACCCCGAGGCTGTTCCCCTGCGAACTGTAACAGCCCCGGTGGTCGGCCGGGCCTTAATGGGGATCTTCTCCCGGGTGGGCTTTCCCCGAGAAGTCGTCAGCGACAGAGGCACAAACTTTATTTCAAAATATATGAAGTCCCTCTGGCAACAGTGCGGGGTCACCTACCGATTCACGACCCCCATCACCCTCAAGGAAACGGACTCGTCGAGCGGTTCAACCGCACGCTCAAAGGGATGATTGGGGGGTTGGAAGAGCCCCTCCGTCGCCAGTGGGATGTGCTACTGCCGTGCCTCCTCTTCGCATATCGAGAAGTCCCCCAGAAGTCCCTCGGCTTCAGCCCGTTCGAACTCTTGTACGGACACCCTGTGCGAGGGCCCCTCAGCCTAGTCAAAGAAGGTTGGGAGATGGCGCCCCTAAAGACCCCTCCAGATGTCTTCAAGTACCTCCTGACCCTACGCAATCAGACCAGGCGATTCAGAGAAATGGCGAAAGCGAACCTGGAGGCCAGTCAGGAGGACATGAAAAAATGGTACGATCAAAATGCCTCCTCCATCGAATTCGAACCTGGCCAACAAGTGTGGGTGATGTCCCCCACCGAACCATGTGCCTTGTAGGACAAGTGGACGGGGCCCTTCAAAGTGGTCGAGCGCAAGAGCCCCGTCACCTATCTCATCGATATGGAATCTCCACGGAACCCCCTCCGGGTCCTCCACGCCAATAGACTCAAACCCCACTTTGTGCGCTCGGAGCTCAGCCTCCTGATGGCTACAGACAGCGGAGCGGAAGAAGACTCAGAGCCTCTCCCTGATCTCCTAAAGACCCGGGAAAAAGATGGTTCCGTGGACGGGGTCCGACTCTCAGATGCCCTCACCCCGGAACAGCGCCAAGGCTGCCGGGACCTCCTGCTGCAGTTTGCGACCCTGTTTTCCCTCACTCCAGGGGTCACCCCCTGGTGCTTGCATGACGTGGACACTGGGGACAGTCCCCCTATCAGACATAGGGCGTACCGCGTACCAGATCGGGAACGGGCCTGCATCCAAGAGGAGGTGTCAAAGATGCTCACGATCGGGGTCATCGAGCCTTCGGACAGCCCCTGGGCCAGCCCGGTCATGCTGGTCCCCAAAGCTGCTGCCCCCGGCACCACCCCTGAGCTCCGATTCTGCGTCGACTATCGGGGCTTGAACGCTGTCACCAGAACCGACGCTCATCCCATCCCCCGAGCAGATGAACTGATCGACGGCATGGGGGCTGCCCGCTACCTCAGCATCTTCGACCTGACGGCGGGCTACTGGCAGATCGGTCTCACACCCCGGGCTCAAGAACGATCCGCCTTTTCCACTCCCGATGGCCACTACCACTTCAAGGTCATGCCGTTCGGCATGAAGAATGCTCCAGCTACTTTTCAGCGACTGGTGAACCAGGTCTTGGCGGGGCTCGAGGAGTTCAGCGCCGCCTACCTGGACGATATCGCTGTGTAGAGCCGCCACTGGTCCGACCACCTCCACCACCTCCGAGAGGTCCTGCAGGCCCTCCAACGGGCCGGCCTCACAATCAAGGCCAGCAAGTGCCAAATTGGTCAGGGGTCCGTGACCTATCTCGGACACCAGGTGGGAAGCGGTCTGGTGGCCCCCCTTCAACTCAAGATCGCTGCCATCCAGTCCTGGCAGCCTCCCGTCACGCAGACCGAGGTCCGAGCCTTCTTGGGGCTCACCGGCTACTACCGGCGGTTCGTGAGGGACTATGGCAGCATTGTGGGGCCCCTCACAGAACTCACATCCAAAAATCACCCGAAGAAGGTCAACTGGACCCCAGACTGTCAAGCGGCCTTCGAGAAGCTGAAGGCCGCCATGTGCACTGCCCCTGTGCTCCAGGCCCCCGACTACAGTCGGGAATTCATCGTACAAACGGATGCCTCCGACCATGGCATTGGGGCGGTCCTCTCCCAGTTGAACACCGAAGGACTTGACCAACCGGTGGCCTTCATCAGCAGACGTCTCCTGGCCCGAGAACAGCGCTGGAGCACCATCGAGAGGGAGGCCTTCGCAGTGGTGTGGGCCCTCAAAAAGCTCCGGCCCTATCTCTTCGGTACCCACTTCCGGGTGCAGACAGATCATTGGCCCCTGCAGTGGCTAATGCAGATGCGGGGGGAAAACCCCAAACTATTGCGTTGGTCCATCTCCCTGCAGGGGATGGACTTCACTGTGGAACATCGACCTGGCCAAGACCACGCTAACGCAGACGGCCTGTCCCGCTTTTTCCGCCTCGACGAGGAGAGTCCCCAAGAGGATGGGTGACTCTCCCCGACTTCAGCTGGGGGGGACGCATGTTGGACAGGCCACAGGAAGGGCTTGCTTCCCCCCGCATGACAGGGCCCGAGCCCCGGCCCTCCAGGTGTTACCCACAGAAGCACCCCGCAACCTGTCTCATACGGGACTCCTGCCCCCGGACATCTCTGTATCATGGGGCCGAACCACTACCGGCCCTCGCCCGGCCCGGCCGCCATCTTGGAAACTGCACCACGAGGCCGCGTGGCCTCAGATCGACCCTAACCCTGGGCCTGGCCAGGCCCCGACATCCCGGCACCACCATCCACCCAGGAGGTGAACGGACCACTTGGCAGGTCAATGGGAGAAAGAAGTGTCAATGGTTCTCCCCCGCCAGGTGCCGATCGCCCCCCAGCTCCCCCGGGCGCTGGCTCCACCCCCCTGCTGGGTGTCTGGACTCCCTCATCCCGGACCTCCCGACCTCCAAGTGCGAGGGTCCGGACATCACAGGGCGCCAGACCTATAACTGGGGCAGCTCCAGAGCAGGAAGGCAGTTGTATCCTGGAGTCGAGAGACACCGTGAAGAACTCATCCTTGACGGACTACTGGCGCTGCCGTAGCCCTGCCTTGCGAACTATCGTCCTGCCTGCTGGCGCTGCCGCAACCTTCTGCATCCTTCATCCTCGTCGGGACCTGCTGGCACTGCCGCGGACCGTTGTAACTACCACCTTCACCGGGACCTGCTGGCGCCGCCGCGGACCGTCGCTACCTACGATCATCTCGGGACCTGCCGGCGCTGCCGCGGCCCGTCCATCTAGAACGCCGAGCTCGAGGATTGTGAGCTATTCATCATATCATCGCATCTACCAGATTGGTAATAAGACTGTCCCGCTACCCCCTTCCCATCCAAGAGACTAGAATCGAGGGGACCCCTGAGTCCAGACCTCCTTGTACCATTCCACCGTACTTAAAGATTACTTATAAAGAACGTTAAACCTTATCTTTGTGTGGTGTACGTCTGTGGGGGGGAAGTTACTCGTCTGTACGATCGCTGGAGGCGGCTCTCCCTGGAGACCTCTCCCCTTGTCCTCGGCCGACCCTCCGAGTCCGTCTAACACCTGCCCATCCACCCTGCCGAGCCTCGCCCGTCCCTGCATCCCTGCCCATCCACCCTCCCGAGCCTGGCCTGTCCCTGCATCCCTGCCCATCCACCCTGCCGAGCCTCGCCCGTCCCTGCATCCCTGCCCATCCACCCTGCCGAGCCTCACCCGTCTCTGCATCCCTGCCCATCCACCCTGCCGAGCCTCGCCCGTCCCTGCATCCCTGCCCATCTACCCGTTGGTTGCAGCTGTGAAGCTCTGGGCCAAAAGACTCCAAAGGGCTCTGTCTGGGAGTTCAGACGTTGTGAGGCGCGTGCGTCTTTGGGGCTGGCTGGACAAAGGTACTCCAGTAGCCACACTTAGGCATTTGTCAGCAAAGTGGTCTCATGACCCAGTCGCCTCGTTGGCTACCAGGACACTCTTGAAAGCCAGCCCATGAATGAATAACAAGCATTGGAAATGCAATAGGTCTCGCATTATGAAAGTTGGAGCTATTGGTCTTGTAAATGACAAATATTTTATTTATTTGTTGGTTTTTAAAATAGCTAAATTGATAGCTTTGTCATTTACAATGCCAATAGTTATAACTTTTTGCGAATGTGACACCTATAGCATTTGGAATGCAACATGTTTTGTATTTACGTGACTTAGATGGCAGCTCTGGTCATTAGGCCACATCTCTAGAGAGTAGGAGAGTGCAGCAGGGGAGAGAAGCACAGCAATGCAATAGGTCTCGCATTAGGAAAGTTTGAGCTATTGGTATTGTAAAGGACAAATTTTTTATTTATGTGCTTGTTTTGAAAATAGCAAAATTAATAGCTTTGTTATTTACAATGGCAATAGTTTTATCTTTCGCAAATGTGACACCTATTGTAACACAATATGTGTTGTAGCACTGAGTGGTGTGAGGGTGAGGGGGGTGAGGGAGTGTGAGGGTGAGGGTGAGTGGGTGTGTGAGGGTGAGGGTGAGTGAGGGGGTATGAGGGTGAGGGTGTGTGAGGGTGAGGGTGTGAGGCTGAGTGAGGGTGAGAGGGTTGTGAGGGGGGTGAGGGTGTGAGGGTGAGTGAGGGTGTGTGAGGTTGAGGGGGTGAGGATGAGTGAGGGGGTGAGGGGGTGTGAGGGTGGGTGAGGGTGAGAGGATGTGAGGTTGTGTGATGGTGAGGAAGTTTGAGTGTGAGGGTGACTGAGGGTGTGTGAAGGGGTGAGGGTGTAACGGTGACAGGGTGTGTCAGGGTGAGGGGGTGAGGGTAAGGGTGTGTGAGGGTGAGGGTGAGGGGGTGTGAGGGTGAGTGGGTGTGTGAGGGGGTGTGAAGGTTGTGTGAGGGTGGGTGAGGGGTGTGAGGATGGTGTGAGGGTGAGTGAGGTGTGTGAGGGTGAGGGGGTGAGGGTGAGGGATGTGAGGGTGAGGGGGTGAGGGTGAGGGTGTGTGAGGGTGTGAGGGTGAGAGGGTTGTGAAGGGGGTTGAGGGTGTGAGGGTGTGTGAGGATGAGTGGGTGAGGGGGTAAAATGGCCTTGGTACTGTGTGAAGCAACATCTAGGTCCCTTTGGCTGTATGCCTGTATGAAAAAAAATAACACCTCAAATGGCTGGGCTCCGCGGTTGCAATGGACTGTGCTTACGACACAATTCAACAAGTACTGGCAAAGGCAGAAGCTAAACGGCTGAGAGAGGGGCCACATCCTGCACAACAGAAAGAAAACAAACAGAAATAAGGTTGGGCGGCACAACAGGGGCTGGAAAAAAAGAGGAGGCTGAAAAAATAAAGGTCGGCTGTGAAACTGCAGGGAGAGAGAGGTGAGGTGCTGGCAGCAGGGGAGCGCGGTATCTGTGGCAGTTCAAAACAAAAAAACACAGTGAACAGCCAGAGAGACAAGAATATTGAGAAAATAAAACGAGACACGGCCTGTCGGCGGTGAAAGTGAAAGTACCGCCGGCCGGCCGTGAATAATTAGGGGAGGAGCAGCCAGGAGGGAGCTGGAGAGGAGGCGCCAAGCTGGGGAACAGATGGCTGGCGATTTGATGCTGTGCACGCGCATTTTAGCTCAATGCGCTTGCGCATTGACCTAAAAGCGCACGGGCACAGTATCAAATCGCCAGTCTAGGTAAAGTCTGTTTAAGCCCCTATAGTCTCGCAAGCTCAATGCGCATGCGCATTGACAGGCGAGACCTAAAAAAGCATCATCTTTATTGTATGAAAATATTAAAACATTCATTACAATACTAAAACACGATAAAAACATAAATTATGAAAATCACAAATGACTTAAAACGTCCTTAAAAACCCACATTCCATTTGCAGTTCCTTTTAATGAGGCTTTGCTAGATCAAAACATTTGCTCAGTTTCACAATAAATTAACAATCTTTTAATAGACCTACAGTTAATAGCAACACATGGGGTTTTCAAGGATTTCCTCAAGTCTAATAAAACGGGGCACAACGAATGCTGCGCTCAGTCGACTCCCCCTCATGGTTGTGTGGGCGACAGATCTTTGAGGGTGAGCAGGTTATGTTCTGTGACCCCTCAGACTGACATATCGGGGTCAACATCAGACGAAATCTCAAACATATGGATTTGCATCTGGACTCCTATTTATGATCTCAGTATTCTTAAATTACAATGGAATACGACTCTATCATATAATGGGCTTATCTATAATTCTGTAATGTTGACAAATCAGTTGCCCTGGCACTCCTCCATACATTCGGTCTTATTAGCCTCTTGCGCTCCAGACGGGGCAATTTTATAAGATCGAATAATGAGGGGATATTGTTTTCCCTGATTACCCAATTTACAGCTGCTAAATTCAATCCAGAGGTCAGTTTACGCTGGATGTTAACTTGTAAATCCCTAATCTCAATGAGTCTTTATTTGCAATCGCAACATTAGTTTATCGTTGCTGAAAATATCTTGCAGGGAATTAAATGAAGGATAGTTCCCACCTCAACTCAGTGAATTGATAAACGAAAGTTCAGTAGAAATCTGAGTTTGTTCTTAGCCAGCTCTGGTGGCTCGGTGGACTAATGCTTCCATTAAAGGGTCTTGTGTTAGACCTCATGGTCACAGGTTCAAATCCCGAAGGGTCCACTCAGCCTTTCATCCATCTGAGGTCGATAACATGAGTACCGTTGAGTTGGGTAACAATGAACATCTGTTATTCAGCGCCCAGAGGCCTCTGGGTGAACGTGCGCTTTACAAATGCACATGTAAGGTTCATATATTTTTCATCCTCGTCATTGATAGATTTTTCCGGGAGAACATTTGCTCGATATGATAAAGCAGGAACTCATTTACATTCAATTACCCCTCAAAGATTGGCGAATTGCACCTCCCCCGCAGACTCTCATGAATCTTTTGACTGATTTGCGATGTGACAAGAGCTTTCATTTTCAGGCTCGAGATCTGATCTATTCTGATCTGATCTGACTTTATTATCGACCGTGAGTCCCAAGTGATTGAACTTTGAGACTTCTTCCGGGACTTCTTCCTCAAATTTTAGTTTTACAAGGTTCCGGGGTTAGCCAAATACCATGGGGCAGATTTACAATAACTTGCGCATCCCTGCATGTCAGCAGGGATGCACCAGTTATTGTGCGTCACGGCTGCGCCACCATGGATGCGCTGCATTTACAATGCATATATTAAACCGAACAATTGCCACTACTGCGGTCCTTTAGTCTCCTTATTTTTCACAACACATTCGGAATTAAACCAAACATGGGTCTAAGACTTACAGATCAGTCTGAATGAATCAACATTTTATTTTTTACTTGAATTACATTTGTCAACTTTTCTTGAATCAGTTGAACAAATTATTCGGCTGTGCGCGCTGTGTTCAATCAGTCGGCTGATTAACACAGCGCACACAGCCGATTGAGAGGAAGGCTGAGACTCCAGGAAGGCGACATCGGGCCTTTTTCAATACATGTGATTCTGGAGTTCTTCGACCTACAATCCAGAAAATTGAATGCAGCAAAGTTCCTCCATACATTTCATTCCCTAGAGGTGCCCACAAGATGTGGGTTTAATTGTCTTACCTCGGGCTCTTCGGTAGCAAAAGCTGGGTGGTCCTGATGAGAACTCTCAACTAATTGGAGTTTGAAACGCGTAGACCGCTAAGTTGTATGCCATAAGACTAAAAAAAAATTCCAGTATTAGTGATAAAAATACAAGCTTTGAAAAAAAACGTATTTTCTATGGTTTTGTGTATAAAGACTTTTGAACTGTCAATGTAAATAGATTATTGTTGTTGGGTGTGTTAGTGAATGGGTGAATGTGGAATGTGGTGATTGATTGGAAGTAATGAATGTTTTGGAATGTATTTTTATTCATTGTATAAAATTGTTGACAAATGTAATTCAAGTAAAAAATAAAATGTTGATTCATTCAGACTGATCTGTAAGTCTTGGACCCACGTTTGGTTTAATTCCGAATGTGCTGTGTAAAATAAGAAGAGTCGAGGACAGCAGTACTGGCAATTGTTCGGTTTAATATTAGGTCAGTGGCTTGGCCTTCCTGTTGGGAGCCCACGCCCAGTAGTGTTTTCTAAGGCATTTACAATGCGGCGCACCATGGGGCAAAAACGGACAGATGCGTGACGCATCTGTGCCGTAAAGGCGGCGCATTGCTTGAGTTGCATTGCAAGCGCAACTCAGCTCCGGCAAAGCTCTGGGGGCCCTATCTGTCCAATGCTGCGTCAATCCTTACGCCTGCTTCAAGCGGGCACAGGGTTTTGACGCAGCATGGGCTCAAAAGTGACTGAGTGAAATTGTGTAGATTTCACTCAGCCACTTTTTGGAGGTGTTCCTGCGCCGGATAGTCCCCCCCCCCCCCTGCGCAGGAACGCCTGCTTCAGGCGCAGGGCTTTACAACGTGACACATCTCCCAGATGCGTCACGTTGTAAATACCCCGCAGCATGGTGGTGGTTTTGTGCCTGTCGGCGGTCAGATCGTCACTATCATAATCAGGCCTAGAGACTCAGATGGTTTAAAAATGGACAGGTATGCATTGTACAGTGAAATAAAAAGTGGCGCTAAAATACAGCCCTGATTGGACCATTACCCCTCAGTATATTTGCTGACAAAGCGTTTTTTTCAACTTAAACTGAAACAATGCATTATCTTGTAAAGAGAGCAAGAAATATACAATGTACGATTTATTCCACATCCTATATTTTTTTCGATTTACCTTTCTCCTATATTTTTTTCTGATTGACCTTGCTGAATGCCAACAAATACTCACTATAACACATCCATAAAGTGATATTTCCTTTTTAAGGTTTTATTTAGTAAAGGTTTTAATGCAATGATGTTATCAGCAGTCGAACATCCTTTTCTAAATCCAGATTGCTCTAGAGGGATTAGATCAACATTTGTGGCCCATCGTAACAGGTCATCACTTGGGAAATTTAGTGAACTGTTTTCCTTCGGCATCCAGAAGAGCAATAAGACAGTAATGGCTTGTATCCCGCTGTAAAAAGAAATCATGTAAAGGGCGTGGAATAGCTCCTTTCCATGAAGGCGGGAGGCTGCTCCTTCTCCTTCCCTGCGGCCAGAGCCTGGAACGACCTTCCGCTCCACCTCAGACGGACAACATTGCTCCCCATCTTTGCAAGAAACCACAAAACCTGGCTCTTCGACAGACTTCCTCCATGATGGACTGGAACCTGCGCCCCCACCCCAGTGCCTTGAGACCCTTACAGGTGAGTAGTTGCGCTTAACAAACACCTTGATTGATTGTAGGCGGAATAGTACTGTAACCTTGAGGGTTCAAGAAGAGAAGGAGCCAATACTGAGAGTAGGGGTATCTGGGTTTATTTATGCTTCGCTGCACAATGAGGTCAAATAAGGTCAGTAACAGATTGATAGAATAAGGCTTCTTTCAGCTTTTTCTGCGGTAGGTAGTCCTAGGGGTTGACTGGTTCTTCGTTTTCTTCACCGTCTCGCCCGGGTATAAAGGAAAGAAAAAGGTGGCCGTTAGATCACAGCTCCCTATAATTTCCGGTTTGGGACAGGGGGTGCGGGTAACATTTGTGAGGAAGGAGAAACCATCACTTCTTTAAACTAAGGTAGTACTCTAACCCCGAGAAGTGCGGTGCTCAGTGCAATAAGAGGAAATGGTGGCCTTTACATAGTCCCTCCCTCCTCCCTCTGCTACCCGTTTTCTCCCTTATCAAAACGTAGAAGTTTTCTCAACCGTTCCCGTACCTGGGTTAGCCACGCATCTTCCTGAGCGTGGCTGGGCGGTGCGAGGGAACGGTGGCCTCCTGGCGTTTCCGGGGGTGTAGTCTCCGGGAAGGCTTTCTCGGGTCCGGCGTCCTCCGGGTTCGCAGCTCTGCTCCCAGCTTTTCAGACACCTGCTCCAACCTCCTGGTTCACGACTCCAGCCTCAGATCTCCAAACTCCGTCATCCTGTAATCTTCCCAGGATCTCGGGATCGGGGAGACAGAAATGACAACACAACAACAGTGTTTTAGGTGTGATTCCCAGCAACCTTTAATATGAAAAGAATAGTGGACAAAGTAAAATAGCGATCTATAGTCTCGCGGCGTGCGGAATTCCACACACCCTGTAGTAAACCAAGAAATAAACAATATTTATAACGATACCCATTAGCCGCCCTCTTACTTCAGCAGGGCTTCGATCCAACCATTCTCCGCATGAATACCGGTCCCGGTATTCCCCAACGGAGGGCACTGTGCAGAGCAATGGCCGACAATGCCGTTGGAAATAGGCTGATGGGGTAGTCTCATACCACTGAGCAGTAGCGCCTGTTATAACTGCTTTATGCGATGTGTTGGAACGCCCCCAGGAATGCGCAGCCGGGCACTCGACTGTAAGGTACAGTGAGTAAGGAAGGGAACAGCCGCTCCACCTTCAACCACTACACACTGTAGGCTGGCGTCCACTTGTCTTTCCGGCGGGGTGCCCTGTTACAGCACCTACACCCTCTAGTGCCTCTCGGATACACCGGAGTCTGAAAACCTAGCAGAGACGCGGCAAACACCTCAGTGGTGTGCGTCTCTGCTCTATCCTGTCTTGGGAGCGTAGAAACCAACACTCTACCAAGACTCCTCTCGAGTGATGGGAAAACGAGCAGCCACTCAGTCTTACCTGCGTCGCGGAACTGTTGCCTTGAAATCAGGTCCTTTGGTATCAAGAACGACGCTGGTTCGGCGTCAATGAACAGCAAGGTCTGTACAGGAAACAAGGAGGCCGGCAAGAATCTCAATATCCGACGCCGTCCCTTGCTCCTGTGCGCCTTATGTAGGCGTTTCTCGTTTGCGCTAGGCATGCTGGTATTGGTAGTTCGGGATCCGCTTGTTACTTACGGACTTTCCTGCCGTTCTGCGCGGTAGTACCACGTTGTGCCACTGGAGACCGGGAGTTTCTTGACAGTACATCCTCCTCCCATCAACCCCTCCCCACGGGGCCCACGCAGGCAGGATGTTTCCTATGGAACGCAGACACTAGCCGAGGGGTATGAACACCAGAAGCTGTGTCCCACGACTGTTCCTCCGGGCCATACCCTTTCCAAGCCACGAGATACCACAGCTTGCCACCCCTCCACTTGGAATCCCTATGCCAGCCACTTCATACTCAACATCTGCGTCCACCTCCACAGGCAAGGGCGGCGCACGTCGACCAGGGGCTGACGGCTTCAGCAGGGAAACGTGGAACACAGGATGGATCAGCATGTGTCCAGGAAGACCCAGCTTCATATTCACAGGGCTGATGCACTGAGTGATGCAATAAGGTCCGATATACCGGGGATGAAACACGCTGTGTCTGTGAAACCGCTGGTTCCTAGTGGACACCCATACGTAATCACCGACGGCATACAGAGGCCCAGGCCTCCGTCTCTTGTCTGCCGATGTTTTGTATGCAGCTTTAGCTGCTTCCAAACATTTCTTCGACATCATCAGTGTTTCCTTGATGTGTGCCACTCTCTCGGATGTCTCCGGCACCTTCTGGTCCCTGACAGGGTGTAGAAACGGCAAGAACCTTGGGTGATGGCTGTAGTTGCTATGAAAAGGGGATGCCTTAGTGGAGATATGCGTGGCATTGTTATAGGCTATTTCCGCAAGCCACAGGAGATCCACCCACTCTTCTTTCCCCTGATCCACAAAGCAACGCAGGTACTGTTTAAGGGACTGGTTCAGGCGTTCCGTCTGGACGTCTGTTTGAGGGTGGTAGCTTGTAGACTTAGCCAAGGTGACGTGCAACGCTGAACACCAGGTCCTCCAGAATTGGGCCGTAAACTGCGATCCCCTATCAGACACAATCAGGCTGGGTAGACCGTGCAATCGCACCACGTTCCTCAACAGGAGCAATGCTAGTTGGCCAGCAGAGGGGCACCTGTTTACAGGCTATGAAGTGCCCCATCTTAGTGAGGTAGTCCACCACAACGAGAATTGCTCTGTATCCCTGGTCTGCCGGCAACCCCACGACAAAGTCTAGGGAAATGTTCCCCCATGGTTTGTTGGGTGTAGGAAGAGGCCGCAGTAAACCTTGCGGGCGTCTGTGATCCGTTTTCATGGCAGCACAGATGTTGCAGGCATCTCCCCACCGTCGAACATCCGCTCTCAAGGATGGCCACCAGAAATGCCTCCCCAGACTGGCCACTGTCTTCTCGAACCCAAGGTGGCCCGCACAAGGCAAAACGTGACACCAATCGAAGGCTTGTTTCCGGAGCCGTGGACTTGGTATCAACAAATGGGAACCATTCACTGGTATCCCGTCCTTCACCTGCCATTCTTTGTGTTTCAAAAGCCAGCTTCTCCAGGTAAATGATCGTATCCCCCTCTGAATCCCCTTTAGGAACGTGTCTGGTTGTATCACCCCTAGCACCGCATCCGGACGGATGAAGGAGTGCACCGGTGCAGTCCGTGGAACCGCAACAGAGGATTGACGAGAGAGTGCGTCCGCTTTCTGTTTTCTGTGCCAGGCCGATACGTGATGTGGAAGTGGAAGCCGGAGAAGAAAAGCATCCACCTCATCTGTCTAGGCGACAGGTGTCTAGCCGCCGTCATGAATTGCAGGTTGCGGTGATCCGTGAACACGGTTACCACATGCCTGGCTCCCATCAACAGGTGTCTCCATTCCGCGAAGGCATCCTTGATGGCTAACAGCTCCTTCTCCGCTATGTGGTAGTTTCGTTCCGCGTCGTTCAGCTTCCTTGACATGAAGGCCACTGGATGGAGTGCTCCGGTGTGTGGGTGCCGTTGTGACAGTATGGCTCCCATGGCGACTTCCGAGGCATCCGCCTCCACAACATATGGCAACTCCGGGTTGGGATGAGCTAAGATGGGTGCTGAAACAAACGCCTTCTTCAACGCCACGAAGGCGGCCTGCGCCTCCAGAGTCCACGTGAAGGACTGCAATTTCTGAAACAGCTGAGTGATTGGGGCCACCAGCCCGGAGAACCCATCGATAAAACGACGATAAAAATTGGCAAACCCAATAAAGCACTGTACGTCCTTCACTCCCTGCGGTGTAGGCCTCTCCTCCACAGCCCTGACCTTACGCTCTGCCATCTCTTGTCCCTCCGGGCTCAGCTTAACCCCGAGAAACTCCATGGACGTGACATGGAAGTCACATTTGCTGAGTTTGCAGAACAGCATGTTCTCTCTGAGTTTCTGGAGTACCGTTGACACATGTTGTACATGTTCCTCCTCCGTGTTGGAATAGATGAGGATATCGTCAATGTACATCACCACGTACACATCCAGACTGTCACGGAATACCTCGTTCAAGACGTACTGGATGGCCGCAGGGGCATTGCAGAGTCCGAACGGCATGACGAGGTATTCGAAGAGGCCGAATCTGGTCTTACATGCCGCCTTCCACTCGTCGCCGTTCATCATGCGCACAAGATGGGTTGCGCCTTTGAGGTCGAGCTTTGTGTAGACCTTGGCTTTCTTTACTTGTTCCCCCAAGACACTTATGAGTGGCAAGGGGTACCGTTTTTTTACGGAAATAGCGTTCAAAGCCCTGAAGTTCACACAAACCCTCAATTCCCCATTGGCCTTAGGGATGAAGAAAAGGGGCGAGGCTGCCGGGGATTTGGAGGGTCTGATGAATCCCAGCCCCAGGAGTTTGTCGAGGTAGGAACGGAGGTGGATGTTCTCCGGCTCCGTTAAGGCGTATAGCCTGCCACTGGGTACACTAGCGCCTGGAACCAAGTCTATTTGGCAATCGTACATCCTGGGCGGAGGAAGGACCTCTGCTCGCACGTTGTCAAAGACGTCCGTGTAATCTCTGTATACCCTAGGCAGGACGACCTCTTTCTCCGCCGCCGTGGCTACTCTGTGAATCAACCCTTGTCCGGTAGTAGAACCCGTCTGCACCCCACAATGCTGAAGACAATGCGGATATGTCATCACAACCGTGTGCGCTACCCAATCGACAGAAGGGTTGTGTTTTTCGAGCCACGGGATACCCTGTATGACCCTGTATTGTGGCGCTCGGATGATACTGAAGTCTATCCCCTCTTGGTGCTGTTCCCCGAATCTCATGGGTATGACACCTGTATGAAATCCGACAGGTCCGGTTACCAGCCTCCTCCCGTCCACTGCATAGACCTCCTCCGGAGTTTCTTTGGGTATGAGGGCAATGCCCAATCGCAGAGCCTCCTCTTTATCCATGAAGAGTCCCGTGGCCCCTGAATCGACCATGGCTTCTACCGGAATCCACCGTGTATCCACGGAGACAAGAACGGTGATATACAGGTGCTGCTGGCGTACCCGAGTAAGGCGTGATAAAGAAGGGATACAGGGCGTGGCCAAGATGGCGGAGTGAACGGACGTGTTCTGCCCGAGCTCCTGCGCCCGCCAAGGCCCTAAGCCCTAAACACCGCTTCTCTCCCCCCTAGCCGAGCCCGGCGATCGGGTGTGGGCGAGGAGATCCCCAGGCACAGCAGAGCGAAACTCCGGTCCCCCGGTGAGCCACGGCACAGACGGCAGAGGTCTCAGCCGCTGGAGCACGGAGCGGAGGTGACGAGGCGGGCCGCATAGAAGACCCAGCTGAGGCGGCGCCGACCCGGAGAGCAGTGAGACGAGCCTCCGGAGAGCAGGGAGACGGGCCTGGAGAGGAACAGCCACACGCTGGTGGCTTTGCTGCGCCGGCCGCCGGAGTTCGTGGTGATCCGGCCCGACGCCCGACGGCACAGAGGACCCCGGCCCCGCCCCCGCCCCGTGGCTACGCGAGGCCGCGGCTGCGGCCTCGCGGGAGGAGATCAGAGGCCTGGGACACCGCCGGAGCGGGGTAGCGGAGGGCCGGACACTCCAAGCAGAGCGGTGTCGCAAGGGAGGTCCTGTAAGTCGGTGGACCCATACCAGGAGCACGCAGGACTGCACTCCAGCGAGGAAGAGTGCTCTGGTCCCGCACCCGCCCCCAAATCTACCTGAGGCCGCGGCTGCGGCCTAGTTGGCGGAGGTCCGAAGCCGCGACCAGCCAGAGACAGCACACAGCCCAAGGCGGACTTCTGGAAGGCAGGGGCCCAGGCGCACGACAGACGGCTGGATCGGCGAGCTCCGAAGTGGGGCGCTTGCACAGAGACGGAGCGGGGCCCTGGCTCCCAACCCCCCTGGCCGGAAGAGGTGAGGAGTGGACCGGTGGAGCGAGTGGTGGTGTGGGCGCCCGGTGGAGCGAGGACTCGAGGTGCACCACACAGGGGTGATCCTACAATTTCAACGACACCTGCCCCCTAGAACGCGGCTGGAGGGACGAATAGGGGCCCGGAAAGCAGCAGCCGGACAGTGCTGGGACGCCATTACTGGGACAGGCACGGGGAGGGCGCGGAGTGCCCTGGGGCATCGCGGATTGACCGTAAGCAGTACCGGAGATTGCGGGGCGGTTGTAGGCCGCGGCGCCAGCATCGGGTGGCCAAGAGCTGGGCCCCGGTCAGAGCCCTCCCCCTCCCCCTCCCCCCCACGGACTCGACGCCTGAGGTGAGGAGTGGGCTGGGTGTGTGTATCGAAGTGCCGAGCCCCCAGTAGAGCCCCAGGTTGCCCCGAAGAGGTCGGAAGTCTGGGACATCTCACACCACAGAGGCCGGGGAACCACGACAACGCCTGGTACCCATTGCGAAGGCGGTGGGGTAACCTGGGAAGAGCAACCGAGTGACGCTGGGCTCTCCCTGAGCAACCAGAAGCCGGGGGTTCGAACGTGGGTCGCAGGACTAATTGAGGACCGACCTACAGGGCGGAGGCTCTCGGAGGTGCAGGCCAGAAGCACGGGCCTGACCGGGAAGCGGATTAACTGGGGACTGCCAGAGCTCACACGCGAGCGGCGGAACAGTGAGGAAGATGGCCGGGCAGAAAGGCGGCAAAGGAGGCAGTCGGGCGCTCACGGAAATGCTCAATAAACCACCCAGCAAAGGGGACAAGGCCTCAACACAGTCAGGAGGTGCATGCGGATCACAAGGGGGAGCAGCGGTGAGCCTCCGGTCACCAGATCCTTTTTAGAGTCCCTGTTTGGGACTTTGAGGGACGACTTTCAGGAGTTGAAAAAGGAAGTGGCCGGTGAAGTACGGGAACTGCGCAGAGAGGTGGATGGTCTTGGGGAGAGGGTGGAAGCGGTTGAGAGCTCCACGCAAAGGCAGGACGATGAGATTACGCACTTGCAGCAAGAGGTCCTCCTCCTCTGGGACCAACACATTGACCTCCAACTACATAACGAAGATCTGGAAAACAGAGCAAGGCGGAACAACATCCGAATCCGGGGAGTGCCGTCCACAGAGGAGACCTCCGGCATAGTGGCCTATTTGCAAGAACTGTTCCGCGTTGTCCTTGGCGAACCTGCGGAGTTCCCTATCAGGATTGATAGAGCTCACAGAGTAGGCCCGCGACGCCGGGCAAATGGACCTCCACCGGATGTACTGGCTTTTCTTCCTGACTTCCCGCTAAAAGAGAGGATTATGTTCGAAGCGAGGAAGAAACAATCAATAGTGTTCAGAGATCACCAAGTGGCGCTATACCAGGATCTAGCTGCGACTACGCTCCAGAAACGCAGGGCATTCAAGATTGCAACAGACTTCCTAAGACAACACGACACGCCCTACTCGTGGGGGCACCCCTTCCGCCTCATTTTCCGATGGAATGGAGAGTCGCACCAGTTACGATCTCTTCAAGATGTCTGCGAAGTCCTAGGGATCACGGCAGAGGAAGAAGAGTCGTCCACGCCACGAAGAAGGAGGAATTCAACTGACGGTGGCTGGCGGAGAGTCTCGAGACACAGGCCGCAGAGGGCCGCGCAGAGGCCGGACTCGCCAACAGTAAGATCTGGAATGGCGGACGCAATTCGAACAGCTACCGAGACCTCGATGGTCGAGGGAGAAGTGGCGCTGACCGCCTAACAGGACTCCGGGGGGAGATTGACAATGCATTACTGATAGAGCTGGCTTGGGGAGGAGGTGGGCGCGGGAATGCGAGGGCGGGGTGCTGGTGGCTAGTCGCCCACGAAGGTAACTCACCACAGACCTGTCCGTAAGGGGCAGGCCTGGGACTCTTTGGACTACAAACGGTTAAGGAGGATGGGTTGGACGGTTCAAGTTGGGGACAGAGGGAAGGGAATGCGGGGGTCGGGGAGTTGGAGTTCGGGGGCCTTGGGATCCGGGAGGGGGGTGTTCGGGGCAACTCAGTCCGGTGTCTTTGTTATGTACGTTCAGCTAAACCGGACCTCACGGGCCGATTCACAGACGGGATTGGCACTTGCCGCCTTCGCCTGCCTAGTGCTGGTAGGTTACATTAATCTGGTATGGCAGGCTTGAAAGTGGTGACTTTGAATGTGAAAGGCCTAAACAACCCCACGAAGCGAAGGGCGGTTCTCTCCTTGTTAGAGGCCTCGCAGGCGGACATCTGTCTGTTACAGGAAACGCACTTGCTGGTGGGTGATTGTCATAGAAAGCGGTCCCGTGCCTTTCCCACTCAGTTCTTTTCTTCCCAATCCACCAAAACGGCGGGAGTTGCTATATTGGTATCTAAATCCTTCAGGGGTGAGGTGCTACACAAATTAGCTGAACAAAAAGGGAGACTATTGGCGTACAGGTTTAAGCTGGGGCTTCTACATTTCACAGTGGGGTCGGTTTACTGCCCAAACGAGCGTCAGGAACACTTCCTCCGCACCACGTTGATAGATGTCACGGCATCCCCTGATCGACATCTCATTCTGGGGGGGGACCTGAACATGGTATTTGATTCCTCACTAGACAGATCAGCACAGCGCTTTCCACAGACTGGGGAACTATCGAACACTATGAAAACACATTTAGCTGAACTCGACTTGCACGATCTTTGGAGAGGGTTACACCCCACGGATAGGGACTACTCATATTTCTCACACGCGCACAAAACATATGCACGGCTAGATTACTTGCTGGTTTCTGGCCCGGTTCGGGACATGGCCACTGCCTCGGAGGTCGGGGTCATCTCCCTATCGGACCACGCTCCGGTCTCGGGTACCTTCCTGCCCCCGTCGATCCCTGTTCAGCGCGGAGTCTGGCGCCTACGGGACGCCCTTTTACACAAAAAACCTGTGGTGCAGCGTATCACTGAGGCTGTGACTGAATTCCAGCAGCACAACGCTAACTCCGACACCACCTTGGCGACTCAATGGGGGGCGCTTAAGTCGGTCTTACGGGGAGAATTTATATCAATATCAGCAACCGAAAATAGGGAAAGGAAAGTTAAACGGGAAGAACTCACGCACAAGGTCAGGGAATTGGAACAGGTGCATCGGCGCACGGGGGCTCCCAGAATTTGGAAACAACTAAAAGCGGCGAGGAAGCTCCTGTCGTCTCTGGATTTGGACAGGGCTGAGTATGCGGCTTTCCGCCTGAAACACGCCTTTTACACGGGGGGGATCGCTGTGGCCGGTTATTGGCAGCTAAGCTTAGAGTTGCACACCAATGCCGTCGAGTCAAAGAACTTGCGGTGCCTGATGGGCGTACAGTCACAGAAGACGCCGACATAGCTGAGGCTTTTCGACAGTTCTACTCCGAGCTCTACGCGGAGGACGGGGCAGCAACTGGGGACCCTGATGAATACCTAGACTCAGTGACTCTTCCGTCCCTAGCTCAAATTCAGACTGACTACCTAGATCGAGAGATTGGGATAGAAGAGGTTATCTCGGCGATCGCTAGGCTAAAACTCGGGAAAGCTCCGGGACCGGATGGATACACCACCCTCTTCTATAGGACGTTTTGCACCGCCCTAGCTCCGATATTGACCAAACTGTTTAACTCCTTTAGCTGCCCCGGCGCTATCCCACCGGATCTCCTGCATGCCACGGTATCGGTCATACCCAAACCGGGGAAGGACAGGGCTCAGTGTGGCTCGTACAGACCGATCTCCCTCTTAAACGTTGACCTAAAAATCTACACAGGGATCTTGGCTGCGAGATTGGCGCAATATCTCCCCGGACTGATTGAAGCGGACCAGTCCGGCTTTATACCCGGCAGGCAAACGGTAGACAATACCAAGCGGCTGGTGCACGTACTGGAGAAGGCTTCACGGATCCCAGGGGAAAGGATGCTCCTCTCCGTCGACGCCGAGAAAGCGTTTGACCGGGTGCATTGGCCGTATCTTGAATGGGTGATGGCTCGAATGTGCATAGGGGAGAAATTTAGGTGCATGGTCTTTAATTGTTATAAGTTCCCGTCAGCGGCAGTGCGAGTCAATGGCTGTGGCTCAAAACGTTTCAATATCGAACGCGGCACGAGACAGGGGTGCCCGCTTTCCCCTTTACTTTTCGCTCTCTATATGGAGCCCTTTGCCCAGAGAGTGAGACGAAATGCAGATGCTACGGGAGTGCGGATGGGGGGTTATACCCACACGGTAAGTTTGTATGCAGACGATGTCATTTTTGCGTTAGAGGATCCACGGAGGGCTTTGCCCGCGTGTATGGAAGAGCTCGGGGCTTTTGCGAGAACGGCCGGGTTCAGGATGAATATGGGGAAATCCACGGCATTGGATATCTCCCTGACACCCGGGACGAGACAAGACTTGCAGAGGCGTTACCCACTGAGGTGGTCACGGGACCATGTGCCTTATCTAGGTATCCTGCTGACCCCCACGCTGTCGGCGATGGTAGCGGTTAATTATGAGACGTTAGGCAAGAAAGTGAAAGAGGAACTGGGGAGATGGAACAAGGGGACGATATCGTGGCTAGGCAGGATAGCAGCGCTGAAGATGACTGTGCTACCACAGATCCTATTTCTCTTCCGGGCACTTCCGCTACAGCCCCCTAAAGGCTGGATACGGATGATGCAGACGGCTCTATCCCAATTTGTCTGGCAAGGCCGGGTGCCTCGGATGAAGAGAACACTGACGACCCTGGCGCCAGAGGCGGGTGGACTGGGTGTCCCTGACCTTCACAAATACTTCCAGGTGTCACAGCTGAGGTACCTAGTGGAGTGGAGCAGATGGGAGTCGGACAAGCACTGGCTCTTCCAAGATCAGGCGGTGGCGGGCCGTCCACTGCAGGAAATACCATTCCTGCGTAGGCAACACAGACCCCCGAACCTTTACGCCTCATATGTTACTAGGGTCCCGCTGAGGGTATGGGACGCTACTTGCGAACGGTTCGAGCTAACCTCGTTCCCCTCTCCGTTCACCCCTATTGCGGACAATCCAGACTTCACGCCGGGGACGGAACCGGGTGCCTTTGCACATTGGCGAGAGAAAGGCTGCAGGGCGCTTTTTCATATGTACGGGGAGGGTGGGGTCCTCCCCTTTGAGGACCTTAAAGAGAGTTACCAGCTGGTCGAGGCGGATAGGATGCGATATTGGCAGGTCAGACATTGGGCACTGCAAACTCAGGTGCGGGATGCGGCAGACAGGAACCTGCTCCCCTATGAGCGCTGGTTGGCGACGCGCACTTCGGACGCGAAACTCATATCGCATCTATATAAAATGCTACAGCCTCCGACCACACACATCTATAACCCTGGTAGGGAGAGATGGAACAGGGAACTTGGGAGAACACTAAGCCACAAAGAATGGGAACAGATCTCATACCGAGCACGACATTCTGCATATCACGTGGGGCTCACAGAAACCTTCACCAAGGTTTCGACATACTGGTACCGCACTCCTGAACGCTTGCACGAAATGAACAGGCTCATAGACACTACATGCTGGCGCGCTTGTGGGCACATTGGGACTTTGACGCATATCTTATGGGAATGCCCACTGCTACAGGACTATTGGAAGGAGGTGCTCGATGAAATTGATAAATGTTTTGGCATAGAATTGCCTCGTTTCCCGGCCTATACCTTACTGGGCCTACCTAATGCCTTAATGTTTCCGTTGAAATCCCGGAGAGGGAGACACATAGCCATCGCCTTGGGCTCCGCTGTGCAGAACATTCTAATACACTGGCGCACCTCCACTGTTCCCTCGATCACGGGCTGGTTACACAGGCTGTGGCATGTACTGGGTATGGAGAAAATTTCCCTTACACTGGCTGGGGAGATCGACCAATTCACAGAGCTGTGGCAACCATTCCATACTTTATTAGCTACTGAATTCAGGGAGCTTACGTGCCCCAGATATCTGAGACTCCTTAGGCTTACACCACCGATCACCTAAATGGCCAGTAGGGGAGAGGAGTGATGGGCAAGTGGGTTGGGTACACAAAGGAAGAGGGCTTGTGAGTGTCTGAGAACCTTTTTTGCGCGGCACCGGACTGAGAGTTGGGGGAGGGGGAAGGAGATGGGTTTGGGGGGTTGTTGGGGTAGTTTGTTATGTTCATTGTGCAGTACAGAGGGATTGTTATTTGCTTTCTGGTTGACGTTCGACTGCAATGCTTGAGAATGCCAACCGTAGCGGCTCTCGCCTGATTCAGACTATAGAACCACGAAGGTGGCGGTGAGCTCTAAAGACTATATCAGCAGTTACTTCGCTCTCTGGGAACTGTCTATTATTGCCCGGTCTTTTTCTTGTTTTACACTGCTATACCACTGTACTTCTTTAATAAAAATATTTAAACCTAAAGAAGGGATACATAATTGACTCCGAGAGGCCCATTCGCTGTTCAGGGAGTCCGTTAGTTTTGCGCCGGGACGTCAATTGCTGCATTCACGGTTCTGTTGGCCCTGAATCGGCTGTTCTTTGGTTTGGCCGGGCATTCTCGTACATAGTGCCCCTTCTTGCCGCAGTATAAACAGAGGCCCTGTTTGCGGCGTGCTTCTTTTTCTGCGGCAGTCAAGCTGGCCCGATTGGCTCCAATATCCATGGGTTCTGTTTTAGCGGGGATGTTGGATTCGGAGATTCCTTGCGACACGTAGGATGGAAACAATTTCCCTTTCCTCTTGTGGTCCCCTTTACGTTCGCCCAAGCGGTGATCTAAGCGAAGAACCAAGCTGATGGGACCCTCACAGGTCTTGGGCTGTGGGTCAATCTGGGCTACAACGACTTTGAGCTCATCGCTCAATCCTTGGTGGAAAAGCGCTGTTTGCTTTGAGAACGGCCATTTGGTCTCTGCCACCAAACGCCTAAATGCATTCAAGTAATGAACCACGCAGCTCCAGTAATTCTCTGTCTGCGGTATAGGAATCTGCACGCCTATCGAATACTTTCAGGAACTCTTCCCGAAAGGCCCCCCAGTCGCAGAGGAGAGGGTCGTCTCTGGCCACCAAGGGAACAGCCCATTGCGATGCGTTCCCCGCCAGATATGAAATGAGAAAGGCTACCCTTGCCTGGCTGGTGGGGAATGCCTTGGGTTTGCAGGACAGGTGCAATGCCACCTGTGTTAGGAAGACTTGCACTGTATTAGGGTCTCCACTGTACCTGTCCGGTGTGGCCAGGGGTACAGCGACGGGCATCTCCACCACAACCGCAGGAGGAGGGGACACGACCTGGCTTTCAGCATCAAAGGGATTTCGTTGACCGGCATCAAATCTGGCTTTTAAATCCGCGGTTTCTTGTCTGGATGCGTTCAGTTCAGCCTGGACAGTCGCCAAGGCAGCCAAGACGTCATCCAATGTGGCCATTTTCCTTCACCCCGACCAGGAGAAGACGGATTGTTAAGGTCGGATATTGTGTACTCTTCCCAGGATCTCGTGATCGGGGAGACAGAAATGACAACACAACAACAGTGTTTTAGGTGTGCTTCCCAGCAACCTTTAATATGAAATATGAAATGAATAGTGGACAAAGTAAAATAGCGATCTATAGTCTTGCGGTGTGCGGAATTCCACACACCCTGTAGTAGACCAAGAAATGAACAATATTTATAACGATACCCATTAGCCGCCCTCTTACTTCAGCAGGGCTTCGATCCAACCGTCCTCCACATGAATACCGGTCCCGGTATTCCCCAACGGAGGGCACTGTGCAGAGCAACGGCCAACAATGCCGTTCGAAAGAGGCTAATGGGGTAGTCTCGTACCACTGAGCAGTAGCGCCTGTTATAACTGCTTTATGCGATGTGTTGGAACGCCCCCGGGAATGCCAGGGAACTCGACCGTAAGGTACAGTGAGTAAGGAAGGGAACAGCCACTCCACCTTCAACCACTGCACACTGTAGGCTGGCGTCCACTTGTCTTTCCGGCGGGGTGCCCTGTTACAGCACCTACACCCTCTAGTGCCTCTTGGATACATCGGAGTCTGAAAACCCAGCAGAGACGCGGCAAACACCTCCGTGGTGTGCGTCTCTGCTCTATCCTGTCTTGGGAGCGTAGAAACCAACACTCTACCAAGACTCCTCTCGAGTGATGGGAAAACGAGCAGCCGCTCAGTCTTACCACCGTCGCGGAATTGTTGCCTTGAAATCAGGTCCTTTGGTATCAAGAACGACGCTGGTCCGGCGTCAACGAACAGCAAGGTCTGGACAGGAAACAAGGAGGCCGGCAAGGATCTCAATATCCGACGCCGTCCCTTGCTCCTGTGCGCCTTATGTAGGGGTTTCTGATCGCGCTAGGCATGCTGGTATTGGTAGTTCGGGATCCGCTTGTTACTTCCGGACTTTCCTGCCATTCTACGCAGTAGTACCACGTTGTGCCACCGGAGACCGGGAGTTTCTTGACACGTCCGTTGGATCCACAGCTCCATTCCGGCTTCTCCTCCCCTGCTCTGAGTCGCGTTGGATCACTGACCACCTTGCATCTTCCTGTTCCGCCTTTCTTTCCCCGGAGGCCAGCGCAGATAGGCCGGCGAACTCCGACCTCACAGAGGCGGAGTCCAAGTCCGGGAAGTCCAGGCTGTCCTTAAAGGGACCGGACCAGTCCTGTAGGGAAGACTGAGAGTCAGTTACGGGGGAAGAGTCCGTGACCCCGTGACAAGTACCTAATTCCAAGACCCTTGTAGATAAATGATGAAGTAATTCACTGCACCATAACTGGTCAGCTATAATCGTGTGTATTGGTATATCGCTTGGCCCAGCTGCTTTTGAAGGATGTGATCTTTTTATTAACACCTCTATTTCTTTTCTGGAAATCCACAGATCAGTATTGAAATAACATGGAATTTCAAATGACACCAAGCTGCTGCATGTGAAAAGATCATCCACATATAAGTCCATGCAATTTCCATGCCTCATTGATATGTAAAAGTCAATAGCTCCTTTAATAGAACCAGTACTAGGGCTCACCAAGGAACAGAATAGTCTTGTATCATGTATTTTAATAAAGGGATGCAGTTAAATCCAGGCTAAGTCCTGATTCCTTCAGCGGATTTCTGAAACTTCATGCCTTTTTTAAATTTCTTATCTCAATTTCTCTCCAGGCAGTTCTCTGATTCTTTAACATTGCTCTCAGCTGTTTTCTTTTTTATAAGATTAGAGAGTGATCTTTGATTTTAAGACAAAAAACTGATCTCTTGGACATTTTATCTGAGATAAAGAAAAGTATATGTTGTAGAAAATGTACCCAAGCTCTGCACCAATGAACAGATCTTTGAGAGAAATAAATGATAAAACTGTGTTCACTTAGTGACATTAATTTACAGCTACAACTGCTATTCCACTTAATTGATCTTAGATTCATTAATTTTCAAATTATTTGTTGTGGGATATGATCTCTTTCCTTCCTTTGTACCATTTGATAATCCTTATTGAAGAAAAAAAAGAGTTACCATCAAAAAGAGTAAAATCAATAACATTTTTAACTTGGCCGACATAAACGTGGGTTAGGTTGGTTGCTTCAAAGAAATTTCCCTTTAGAACATGGAGACCTCGGTAGAAGTAAAATCTCCACATAGGATTGCTATTTTGCCACCAGTTACCAATGATAGGGTCTGGAATATTCCACGAAAAGTCAGAAGAATCATCATGAAAAGGAGGTGACCGTAGATTGAATGATAAATTATTAAAATCTCCAGTTATGATAACCGTCCTCGAAGCATTCTGACCAAGGATTCATTGCAGTTCATCCAGTGCTGCTTAAATACCATTTTTATTCACTATCAACAGCCCTCTCTTATGAACAAGAGGTCACCGTCAACAAATGGTTTCACCCGTTGGCCCCTAACTGGGTTTGCAACAGCCGTGGTGAAGGCTGTCCATGAGGGATTAATAGGGTCAGAGGACTAAATTCACCAGGACTTAGAGGCTGCTCTCAAATATCCCTACCGGCAGAACGCTTCTGCCTTACCCCCTGCTTGAGGAGGCGGGCAGCATGTTATGGTGAATTTGTATAGCACTCCAATCACCAAAGAGGGTATCCAGGAACTTGGGTAGGTGTGCGGTCCCAAAGGTGCTTATGCAAAGAACTAGGTCTTCAGCTTCTTGCGAAACTCAAGACATGAGGAGGAGGCTCAGATGTGTTGAGGTTGGTCTGAAGAAGCGAGGAGGAGACTCTGATGTGTAGAGGGAGGTTTCAAGAAGCGAGGACGAGGCTCAGATGTGTTGAGGGAGGTCTCAGGAAGCGAGGAGGAGGCTCAGATGTGTTGAGGGAGGTCTCAGGAAGCGAGGAGGCTCAGATGTGTTGAGGGAGGTCTCAGGAAGCGAGGAGGAGGCTCTGAGGTGTTGAGGGAGGTCTCGAGAAGTGAGGAGGAGGCTCTGAGGTGTTGAGGGAGGTCTCGAGAAGTGTGGAGGAGACTCTGAGGTGTTTAGGGAGTCTCAAGAAGTGAGGAGGAGGCTCTGATGTGTTGAGGGAGGTCTCAAGAAGTGTGGATGAGGCTCTGATGGGTTGACCAAGGTCTAAAGAAGTGTGGAGGAGGCTCAGATGTGTTGGGGAGGTCTCAAGAAGTGTGGAGGAGGCTTCGATGTATCGATGGAGGTCTAAAGAAGTGTGGAGGAGGCTCTGATGTGTTGAGGGAGGTCTCAAGGAACGCGGAAGAGGCTCTGATGTGTTGAGGGAGGTCTCAAGAAGTGGGGAGGAGGCTCCGAGGTGTTGAGGGAGGTCTCAAGGAACGCGGAGGAGGCGCTGATGTTTTGAGGGAGGTCTCAAGAAGTGAGGAGGAAGCTCGGATGTATTGAGTGTGGTCTCAAACAGTGAGGAGGAGGCTTGGATGTGTTGAGGGAGGTTTGAAGAAGCGAGGACGAGGCTCTGATGTGTTGAGGGAGGTCTCAAGAAGTGAGGAGGAGGCTCAGATGTATCGAGAGAGGTCTCAAGAAGTGAGGAGGAGGCTCTGAGGTGTTGAGGGAGGTCTCAAGAAGCGAGGAGGAGGCTCTGGTGTGTTGAGGGATGTCTCAAGAAGCGAGGAGGAGGCTCTGATGTGTTGAGGGAGGTCTCCAGAAGTGAGGAGGAGGCACTGCTGTGTTGAGGGAGGTCTCAAGAAGTGAGGAGGAGGCTCTGATGTGTTGAGGGAGGTCTCAGGGAGTGAGGAGGAGGCTCTGGTGTGTTGAGGGAGTCTCAAGAAGTGAGGAGGAGGCTCTGAGGTGTTGAGGGAGGTCTCAAGAAGTGAGGAGGAGGCTTGGATGTGTTGAGGGAGTCTCAAGAAGTGAGGAGGAGGCTCTGAGGTGTTGAGGGAGGTCTCAAGAAGTGAGGAGGAGGCGCTGATGTGTTGAGGGAGGTCTCAAGAAGTGTGGATGAGGCTCTGATGGTTTTAGCGAGGTCTAAAGAAGTGTGGAGGAGGCTCAGATGTGTTGGGGAGGTCTCAAGAAGTGTGGAGGAGGCTTCGATGTATCGATGGAGGTCTAAAGAAGTGTGGAGGAGGCTCTGATGTGTTGAGGGAGGTCTCAAGGAACGCGGAAGAGGCTCTGATGTGTTGAGGGAGGTCTCAAGAAGTGGGGAGGAGGCTCCGAGGTGTAGAGGGAGGTCTCAAGGAACGCGGAGGAGGCTCTGATGTGTTGAGGGAGGTCTCAAGAAGTGAGGAGGAAGCTCGGATGTATTGAGGGTGGTCTCAAACAGTGAGGAGGATGCTTGGATGTGTTGAGGGAGGTTTGAAGAAGCGAGGACGAGGCTCTGATGTGTTGAGGGAGGTCTCAAGAAGTGAGGAGGAGGCTCAGATGTATCGAGAGAGGTCTCAAGAAGTGAGGAGGAGGCTCTGAGGTGTTGAGGGAGGTCTCAAGAAGAGAGGAGGAGGCACTGCTGTGTTGAGGGAGGTCTCAAGAAGTGAGGAGGAGGCTCTGAGGTGTTGAGGGAGGTCTCAAGAAGAGAGGAGGAGGCTCGGATGTGTTGAGGGAGGTCTCGAGAAGTGAGGAGGAGGCTCTGTTGTGTTGAGGGAGGTCTCAAGAAGCAAGGAGGAGGCTCTGATGTGTTGAGGGAGGTCTCAAGAAGCAAGGAGGCGGCTCTGATGGGTTGAGGGCGGTCTCAAGAAGCAAGGTGGGGGCTCTGATGGGTTGAGGGAGGTCTCAAGAAGAGAGGAGGAGGCTCTGGTGTGTTGAGGGAGGTCTCAAGAAGAGAGGAGGAGGCTCTGATGTGTTGAGGGAGGTCTCAAGAAGAGAGGAGGAGGCTTGGATGTGTTGAGGGAGGTCTCAAGAAGTGAGAAGGAGGCTCTGATGAGTTGAGGGGCTTTGAAGAAGTGTGGAGGAGGGTCTGGTGAGTTGAGGGGGGTCTCAAGAAGCGAGGAGGAGGCCCTGATGTGTTGAGAGAGGTCTCAAAAAGAGAGGAGGAGGCTCTGAGGTGTTGGGGGAGGTCTCAAGAAGCGAGGAGGAGGCCCTGATGTGTTGAGGGAGGTCTCAAGAAGAGAAGAGTAAGCTCTGAGGTGTTGAGGGGGGTCATTCCATGTCTTGGGTCCGATGTAGGAGAATGAGCAGCCTCCAGTTTTTCTTTTGAGCATGCAGGGATTGAGTGTGAAGCAATTCATAGATGCCTGTGGTTTTGTAAAAGTGATGCAGCTGTTCAGGCATTCTGGTCTTGTGTTGTGTAGGGCTTTGTAAGTGTTTGTGAGAAGTTTGAATTGGCTGCGCTTGTGAATGAGGAGCCAGTGAAGCTTCCTGATGTGTGGTGTGATGTGGGTGCGGCATAGGTGGTCGAGTTTGGGTCTTGCAGCAGTGTTCTGGATGGTCTGGAGTCTGTGTAGGAGTCGTTTGGAGATTCCGGACTAGGGAGTGTTGCCATAGTCCACCCTGCTGGTGATGAGTGCTTGTGTGACGCTCCTAAATGGTAATCTAAGGCAACTATTTGAAGATCTTTCGCAGCATAGTAGGATGCTAAAGCAGGGGGTACACATTGTGTTGACTTGAGCAGTCATGTTAAGCTGGTCATCTTGGATGATCCCTAGATTTCTTGCATGGTCTGTGGGCGTGGTCTACCTCCGACGGCTGCCAGGTGGAGTCCCATGGGGCTGTCTTGTTGGTGAAGACCAGTACTTCTGTCTTGCTGGAGTTGAGCTTCAGGCAGTTGGTTTGCATCCTATCTGCATCCATGGTGCTGCAGTTGGTGAAGATGGTTCTGCTGGTGTTTGTCTTGTCCATCAGGGAGAGGATGAGTGGGTGTCATCAGCATAGGAGATGACAGAGGTGTCTTGTGACCGGATGATGTTGGCGAGCGCTGTCATGTATATGTTGAAGAGTGGGGCAGAGCGAGGATCCCTGTGGGACTCCGCATATTAGTTTCTTGGTCTCTGATGTGAAGGGCGGCAGCCTGACTCTTTGGGTTGTTCCCATGATGAAGGAACAGATCTTTTTGAGAGTGGATCCTTGTATGCCAATCTTGTGGAGTCTTCTGATGAGGGTGTTTTGAAGACAGTGTTGAAGGTTGAGCAGGACGAGGACTGCTGTTTCTCCTTGGTCCAATTTGATTCTAATGTCGGTGTCCACAATGAGTGCCGTTTCAGTGCTGTGGTTCTTTCTAAAACCTGACTGAGTGTTGTCTAGCAGATGGTGCAGTTCGAGGTGGTTGTGAGTTGCTTGTTGCTTGTTCTCAATCACTTTGCCTGGTAGGGGAGCAGGGAGACGGGTCGGAAGCTGCTCAGATGAATCGGGCCAGCTGTGGGCTTCTTAAGAAGGTTGTTGAATTATGCAAGTTTCCATTTGTGTGCCTACAAACACTCCCTGAAGCACTAGCACAATCTCAATGGATTTCGCAGCAGCTGTTCACTGCTGGAATAAACTTGCTAGAGGTGCACGCCGTCAAGGCCTCCACCTGGTAGCAGCTGGACCCCGTCCAGCTTCACTCAGATAAGGAACTGCTTTTTTGCATTTCTGGAGGCAGTTTATGAGGCTATGAGAAGAGGGTCACTTAAAAGAAACAAGCATAGACTCGCTCGATACTGGCTTCTCACTTCGGGGGCGACATGACTTCATTCCTCCGGCAGCAGTGGCAGTGCCCACAGCTCAAGACTGCAGGGCTCTGCCAGGGGTGAACGTCATTGTCACTCTGGTGCAATCATAATACAGTTTATTAGGGAACTGGGCAGTGAGAGGGACCCATTTTCAGCAGAGATCCCTCCTAAGCAGAGGAACCGGAGGCCCCTTTGCAGCATAGGTCACTCCTGCACAGGGACCCCTTTGCAGCAAAGGTCACACCTGCACTGGGACCCCTTGGCAGCAAAGGTCACTCCTGCACAGGGGCCCCTTTGCAGCAAAGGTCACACCTAAGCATAGAGACCAGGGACCCCTTTCCAGCAGAGGTCACTCCTGCACAGGGACCCCATTGCAGCAGAGGTCACTCCTAAGCAGAGGAACCGGGGACCCCTTTGCAGCCGACGTCACTCCTGCACAGGGACCCCTTTGCAGCAGAGATCACTTCTAAGCAAATAGACCAGGGACCCCTTTGCAGCAGAGGTCACTCCTGCACAGGGACCCCTTTGCAGCAGAGGTCACTCCTGCACAGGGACCCCTTTGCAGCCGAGGTCACTCCTGCACTGGGACCCCTTGGGAGCAAAGGTCACTCCTGCACAGGGACCCCTTTGCAGCAAAGGTCACACCTAAGCATAGAGACAAGGGACCCCTTTCCAGCAGAGGTCACTCCTGCACAGGGACCCCTTTGCAGCAGAGATCACTTCTAAGCAGAGAGAGCAGGGACCCCTTTGCAGCAGAGGTCACTCCTGCACAGGGACCCCTTTGCAGCCGAGGGCACTCCTGCACAGGGACCACTTAGCAGCAGAGGTCACTCCAGCACAGGAACCACTTTGCAGCAGAGGTCACTCCTGCACAGGGACCCCTTAGCAGCAGAGGTCACTCCTGCACAGGGACCCATTTGCAGCAGAGGTCACTCCTGCACAGGGACACCTTTGCAGCAGCGGTCACTCCTGCACAGGGACACCTTTGCAGCATGGGTCACTCCTAAGAAGAGAGACCAGGGACCACTTTGAAGCAGAGGTCACTCCTGCACAGGGACCCCTTTGCAGCATGGGTCACTCCTAAGCAGAGAGTCCAGGGATCCCTTTGCAGCAGAGGTCACTCCTACATAGGGACCCCTTTGCAGCAGAGGTCACTCCTGCACAGGGACCCCTTTGCAGCAGAGGTCACTCCTGCACAGTGACCCTTTTGCAACAGGGGTCACGCCTGCACAGGGACCTCTTTGCACCAGAGGTCACTCCTAAGCAGAGGAACCCTTTGCAGCTGAGGTCACTCCTGCACAGGGACCCCTTCGCAGCAAAGGTCACTCCTGCACAGGGACTCCTTAGCAGTAGAGGTCACTCCTATGCAGAGACCAGGGACCCCTTTGCAGCAGAGGTCACTCCTGCACAGGGACCCATTTGCAGCAGAGGTCACTCCTGCACAGGGACACCTTTGCAGCATGGGTCACTCCTAAGAAGAGAGACCAGGGACCACCTTGAAGCAGAGGTCACTCCTGCACAGCGACCCCTTTGCAGCATGGGTCACTCCTAAGCAGAGAGTCCAGGGATCCCTTTGCAGCAGAGGTCACTCCTGCATAGGGACCCCTTTGCAGCAGAGGTCACTCCTGCACAGGGACCCCTTTGCAGCCGAGGTCACTCCTGCACAGTGACCCTTTTGCAACAAGGGTCACGCCTGCACAGGGACCTCTTTGCAGCAGAGGTCATTCCTGAACAGGTATCCCTTCGCAGCATGGGTCACTCCTAAGCAGAGAGACCTGGGACCCCCTTTGCAGAAGAGATCATTCCTGCACAGGGACCCCTTTGCAGCATGGGTCACTCCTAAGCAGAGAGACCTGGGACACCCTTTGCAGCAGAGGTCATTCCTGCACAGGTATCCCTTTGCAGCATGGGTCACTCCTGCACAGGGACCTCTTAGCTGCAGAGGTCACTCCTGCACAGGGACCCCTTAGCAGCAGAGGTCACTCCTAAGCAGAGAGACCAGGGACCCCCTTTGCAGAAGATGTCACTCCTGCAGCAGAGGTCACTCCTACGCACAGAGTCCAGGGACCCCCTTTGCAGCAGAGGTCACTCCTGCACAGGGACCCCTTTGCAGCAGAGGTCACTCCTGCACAGGGACCTCTTAGCTGCAGAGGTCACTCCTGCACAGGGACCGCTTATCAGCAGAGGTCACTCCTAAGCAGAGAGACCTGGGACCCCCTTTGCAGAAGAGGTCATTCCTGCACAGGGACCCCTTTGAACCATGGGTCACTCCTAAGCAGAGAGACCTGGGACCCCCTTTGCAGCAGAGGTCATTCCTGCACAGGTATCCCTTTGCAGCATGGGTCACTCCTGCACAGGGACCTCTTAGCTGCAGAGGTCACTCCTGCACAGGAACCCCTTAGCAGCAGAGGTCACTCCTAAGCAGAGAGACCAGGGACCCCCTTTGCAGAAGATGTCACTCCTGCAGCAGAGGTCACTCCTACGCACAGAGTCCAGGGACCCCCTTTGCAGCAGAGATCACTCCTGCACAGGGACCCCTTTGCAGCAGAGGTCACTCCTGCACAGGGACCTCTTAGCTGCAGAGATCACTCCTGCACAGGGACCCCTTATCAGCAGAGGTCACTCCTAAGCAGAGAGACCAGAGACCCCCTTTGCAAAAGATATCACTCCTGCAGCAGAGGTCACTCCTATGCACAGAGTCCAGGGACCCCCTTTGCAGCAGAGGTCACTCCTGCACAGGGACCCCTTTGCAGCAGAGGTCACTCCTGCACAGGGACCTCTTAGCTGCAGAGGTCAATCCTGCACAGGGACCCCTTAGCAGCAGAGGTCACTCCTAAGCAGAGAGACCAGGGAACCCTTTGCAGCACAGGTCATTCCTGCACAGGGACCCTTTGCAGCATGGGTCACTCCTAAGCAGAGAGACCAGGGACCCCTTTGCAGCAGAGGTCACTTCTAAGCAGAGTGACCAGGGACCCTTTTGCAGCAGAGGTCATTCCTGCTCAGGGACACCTTGGCAGCAGAGGTCACTCCTAAGCAGAGAGACCAGGGACCCTTTTGCAGCAGAGGTCATTCCTGCACATGGACCCCTTAGCAGCAGAGGTCACTCCTGCACAGGGACCTCTTAGCTGCAGAGGTCACTCCTGCACAGGGACCCCTTTGCAGCAGAGGTCACTCCTGCACATGGACCCCTTTGCAGCAGAGGTCACTCCTGCACAGGGACCTCTTAGCTGCAGAGGTCACTCCTGCACAGGGACCCCTTAGCAGCAGAGGTCACTCCTAAGCAGAGAGCCCAGGGAACCCTTTGCAGCACAGGTCATTCCTGCACAGGGAACCCTTAGCAGCAGAGGTCACTCCTAAGCAGAGAGACCAGGGACCCCTTTGCAGCAGAGGTCACTCCTGCACAGGGACCTCTTAGCTGCAGAGGTCACTCCTGCACAGGGAACCTTTAGCAGCAGAGGTCACTCCTAAGCAGAGAGACCAGGGACCACTTTGCAGCAGAGGTCATTCCTGCTCAGGGACCCCTTGTCAGCAGAGGTCACTCCTAAGCAGAGAGACCAGGGACCCTTTTGCAGCAGAGGTCATTCCTGCACAGGGACCCCTTAGCAGCAGAGGGCACTCCTAAGCAGAGAGACCAGGGACCCCTTTGAAGCAGAGGTCACTCCTGCACAGGGACCCCTTTGCAGCCGAGGTCACTCCTGCACTGGGACCCCTTGGCAGCAAAGGTCACTCCTGCTCAGGGACCCCTTGGCAGCAGAGGTCACTCCTAAGCAGAGAGACCAGGGACCACTTTGCAGCAGAGGTCATTCCTGCTCAGGGACCCCTTGGCAGCAGAGGTCACTCCTAAGCAGAGAGACCAGGGACCCTTTTGCAGCAGAGGTCATTCCTGCACAGGGACCCCTTAGCAGCAGAGGGCACTCCTAAGCAGAGAGACCAGGGACCCCTTTGAAGCAGAGGTCACTCCTGCACAGGGACACCTTTGCAGCATAGGTCACTCCTAAGCAGAGAGACCAGGGACCCCTTTGCAGCAGAGGTCACTCCTGCAGAGGGACCCCTTAGCAGCAGAGGAGACTTCCAATCAGAGAGACCAGGGACCCCTTTGAAGCAGAGGTCACTCCTGCACAGGGACCCCTTTGCAGCATAGGTCACTCCTAAGCAGAGAGACCAGGGACCCCTTTGAAGCAGATGTCACTCCTGCACAGGGACCCCTTAGCAGTAGAGGTCACTCCTATGCAGAGACCAGGGACCCCTTTGCAGCAGAGGTCACTCCTGCACTGGGACCCCTTAGCAGCAAAGGTCACACCTAAGCAGAGAGACCAGGGACCCTTTTGCAGCAGAGGTCATTCCTGCACAGGGACCCCTTAGCAGCAGAGGTGGCTCCTAATCAGAGAGACCAGGGACCCCTTTGAAGCAGAGGTCACTCCTGCACAGGGACACCTTAGCAGCAGAGGTGGCTCCTAATCAGAGAGACCAGGGGCCCCTTTGCAGCAGATGTCACTCCTGCACAGGGACCCCTTAGCAGCAGAGGTGGCTCCTAATCAGAGAGACCAGGGACCCCTTTGAAGCAGAGGTCACTCCTGCACAGGGACACCTTTGCAGCATAGGTCACTCTTAAGCAGAGAGACCAGGGACCCCTTTGCAGCAGAGGTCACTCCTGCAGAGGGACCCCTTAGCAGCAGAGGTGACTCCCAATCAGAGAGACCAGGGGCCCCTTTGAAGCAAAAGTCACTCCTGCACAGGGACCCCTTTGCAGCATAGGTCACTCCTAAGCAGAGAGACCAGGGACCCCTTTGAAGCAGATGTCACTCCTGCACAGGGACCCCTTAGCAGCAGAGGTCACTCCCAAGCAGAGAGACCAGGGACCCCTTTGCAGCGGAGGTCATTCCTGCACAGGGCCCCTTTAGCAGCAGAGGTCACTCCTGGGCAGAGAGACCAGGGACCCCTTTGCAGCAGAGGTCGCTCCTGCACAGGGACCTCTTAGCTGCAGAGGTCACTCCTGTACAGGGACCCCTTAGCAGCAGAGGTCACTCCTAAGCAGAGAGACCAGGGACCCCTTTCAAGCAGAGGCCACTCCTGCATGGGCACCCCTTAGCAGCATGGGTCACTCCTAAGCAGAGAGACCAGGGACCCCTTTGAAGCAGAGGTCACTCCTGCACAGGGACCCCTTAGCAGCAGAGGTCACTCCTAAGCAGAGAGACCAGGGACCCCTTTGAAGCAGAGGTCATTCCTGCACAGGTACCTCTTAGCTGCAGAGGTCACTCCTGCACAGGGACCCCTTAGCAGCAGAGGTCACTCCTAAGCAGAGAGACCAGGGACCCCTTTGAAGCAGAGGTCATTCCTGCACAGGTACCTCTTAGCTGCAGAGGTCACTCCTGCACAGGGACCCCTTAGCAGCAGAGGTCACTCCTGCAGAGGAACCCCTTAGCAACAGAGGTGGCTCCTAAGCAGAGAAACCAGGGACGCCTTTGCAGCACAGGTCATTCCTGCACAGGGACCCTTTGCAGCATGGGTCACTCCTAAGCAGAGAGCCCAGGGACCCCTTTGCAGCCGAGGTCACTCCTAAGCAGAGAGACCAGGGACCCCTTTGAAGCAGATGTCACTCCTGCACAGGGACCCCTTAGCAGCATGGGTCACTCCTAAGCAGAGAGACCAGGGACCCTTTTGAAGCAGAGGTCACTCCTGCACAGGGACCCCTTAGCAGCAGAGGTCACTCCTAAGCAGAGAGACCAGGGACCCCTTTGAAGCAGAGGTCATTCCTGCACAGGTACCTCTTAGCTGCAGAGGTCACTCCTGCACAGGGACCCCTTAGCAGCAGAGGTCACTCCTAAGCAGAGAGACCAGGGACGCCTTTGCAGCAGAGGTCACTCCTAAGCAGAGAGACCAGGGACCCCTTTGAAGCAGAGGTCATTCCTGCACAGGTACCTCTTAGCTGCAGAGGTCACTCCTGCACAGGGACCCCTTAGCAACAGAGGTGGCTCCTAAGCAGAGAAACCAGGGACGCCTTTGCAGCAGAGGTCATTCCTGCAGAGGGACCCCTTTGCAGCAGAGTTGGCTCCTAAGCAGAGAGTCCAGGGACCCCTTTGCAGCCGAGGTCACTCCTGCACAGGGACCCCTTTGCAGCAGAGGTCCTCCTGCACAGAGGGACCTAGGACCACTTTGCAGCATGGGTCACTCCTGCGAACAGACCGGGGACCACTTTTCAACAGAGGTCACTCCTGCACAGGGACCCCTTTGCAGAAGGTCACTCCTAAGCAGAGAGCCCAGGGACCCCTTTTGCAGCAAAGGTCACTTCTGCACAGGGACCCTTTTGCAGCAGAGGTCCCTCTTGCACAGAGGGACCTAGGACCACTTTGCCTCATGGGTCACTCCTGCGAATAGACCGGGGACCACTTTTCAACAGAGGTCACTCCTGCACAGGGACCCCTTTGCAGAAGGTCACTCCTAAGCAGAGAGCCCAGGGACCCCTTTTGCAGCAAAGGTCACTTCTGCACAGGGACCCCTTTGCAGCAGAGGTCCCTCCTGCACAGAGGGACCTAGGACCCCTTTGCAGCATGGGTCACTCCTGCGAACAGACCGGGGACCACTTTTCAGCAGAGGTCAGTCCTGCACAGAGACCGGGGACCCCTTTGCAGCATGGATCACCTCTGCGCACAGAGACCGAGCAGAGATTTTTGGCAACTGGATAGGATCACATGCAATGCACAGAAGTCCCACAGGACGGGGATGCTTTGTCTCTACCACGTCGCTCTGTTTCTGCTGTTGATCGCTTCTGGTTCACACTTCCAATCTGCGTGGGTTCCTTGCTGGGCCCTGATGAAGAAGCAGGATTAACGATGGCTTTAGGAGAATGCTCAGTAAGATAGATTCATTTCACCGCTCTTCTCTCCCGTGTGCCTGTGGATGGTCAATCTGTGATATTAGATCAATGAGAACCAAAAAGGTGGTGGGTCATTTGGCAACCATAGACACTGCATCCTGAAGACCCTCATAAAATACAGCTGCTTCATCGGTTTATGAAGCCCCAAAATCAAGTCATTCAAAGATCACTTCGAACTGAATCAGGAATGCATCTTAATTATGTAACACTGCATCATGTTTTAGTATTGTTGCAGCTGATCAATCAAGTGCTTCCTTACTTAACGAGACCTAAAAAGGAAGCACAAACAATACTTTAGATAAATCTGGATATGAAATAAAATGTAACTGGCGTTGAGCTAAAAAGGATGAACACCTAATCGGATCACTAACAAATTTAAGAGGGGAAACCATGGCAGTACCCACAGTAGGCATTATCGGTGGTAATGCGGTCATCTTATTTTGTAAGGGACAGACCAGGTCCTCTAAATTTGATCTCTCAGTCTCAAGGGTTTTTCAAATCAATTTGTATTATTTTGACGACCTGAGAATACCTAAAGGGGGTTAGCTGCGTTATCCATTTGTCCTGGTAAAATGCCATGAATCCGGGATAAGGGAAGTGAATACTACAGGTAATCCCTAGTTTTCCAGCAGCCACAGGCCCCCAAGGGCACAATTTGTAGATGAAATGAACTAGGAAAGAGATAGCCGGGGGACACAGGGGAACCAAGCAAAGAGAAAATGGTAAAAGACAATGGGACCTGATGTGACACTGCAGGGCATGGAACACACTCAGAAGACGCTACCAAAAGTTAATACAGTATATTAAAAAATAATACAGTACTCACAGAAAAGGCGTCTGAATATTACTCACCTCTAACAAGGCCGATGACCACTCGCCCAAGTGAAGGACGATGAACCCACTGGAAAAATGTAGCAGCTGTAATAAAGCAAAAATACCAAAAACCAAGGACTAATCCCAGCCAGGACTAACATGAGGGAGGGAAGTGAGAAAAAACAACAAATTGTTGCACGGCTCATGTCTTCCAGCACAGAGACACCTTTCTCAGTTCAGAATTAAGACGTGTTTTGAACATGTAACAAGAGATGAATTGACTTCACATCAAATGCACGTTTCTGACATGCGTTTATTCAGTAAATATATCATGAACTCGTCTGATAAGCAAGATCAATCAAAACATATGCAATCATAATTTAGTGACTATCTAGCTTTGAAATTATTGCAGTAATGTCATAAACCGTATGACTGTTTCCCTTCGCAATTCTATTATATTAATCACTTGCTTTTAGGCTTCATACTTTTAGTTTTAGGTTCTGAAACACACACGATAGGTTCCATTGTAGCTATAGTTTCCATATTAGTTAACCGTTCTAACTTGTTTATCTTTGGCCCCGAATAAATCCTAGGTAAAGGAGGCTGCCATCTTTGCTAAAGGAGGCTGCCATCTTTGACAATGGAGGCTGCCATCTTTGACAATGGAGGCTGCCATCTTTGCTAAAGGAGGCTGCCATCTTTGACAATGGAGGCTGCCATCTTTGACAATGGAGGCTGCCATCTTTGACAATGTCTTCTCATATTATGCAATATCATCAACATGACTGCCTTTGACGCAGATATAGTCTGTGCCATTCCCTTCAAGAACGGTAAATCGGTGAAGTCATCAACAAAACCCCAGTGTGACATCAGTCTGGGACAGGTCCCTTTTTCAAGGTCATTTAACATATATAGACAAAATATTGTACTCTGAATTGACGTTATTATTTATTCATCCGCTAGAGCTAGCATAGCGCTAAGAGATAGCACAGTGAGGGAGTAAGAGCTATGAAATGTGATGTTAGAGTTTCTTTGCTTTTACTGTTATTGAAAAGCTTAGCTGCTTTTTATTATCTTCTGTGAAGTTATGTGCCCTAGATCCCAGCATTTTAAAATAACTATTTTAAAATAAATATCTTAAAATACATATTCCAATCCTAGTGATCCCGAGCGTGGAAAGCATGATGAACAATCGTTTGGACTACCGCTGCCCCTCTTAACCCAAAATCAGGGATGCCACCTTATTTATATATTGGGTGAGGTTCTGCGGGCTACAATAACCGTTTTTTCACATTTGTCAATGATGCATTTGTAGGAGAGTAGGATCTGCTTACTATGTTTATCCCCACTTTTTGCTGGTGTTTCACTGTTTTTCGACTTTAGTCTGGCTGGGGCCCTGCTATTCAGGACCCCAGCCTAGCTGTTTCCTCTCTAAAATGATTGCATGTACTTTAGGTACACTCCAGATTGGTTACGGGGGTACCCTTATGAGTCCCTAGTATATGGTACCTTGGGTACCAAGGGCATAGGTACCCCAGAAGCCTACCAGGGGCTGAAGCATGTATTATGCCACCCCTGGGAAGCCTTCCACAATGGCACCACAGGACTGCTACTGCAGCCTGGGTAATATGCTGCATGCACCCCTTGCTAAGATATAGGTTACCTATATCTACCTTTAATCACTGACACATATAAACCTATAAGTCACTCCTATGACAGGCCTTATCAATCCTGAAGGCAGAGTGCTTGGTTTTGTGTGAGAGGGTGCCCATGCATGAGCTGGGCACCTCTGCAGCTTTCGGAGCCTATTCTCTGAGGCTGTTCTGTGATGCAACCAGACCATATACTCTTAAGTGCATTATAACCTCGCAGTAAATGCTAACTTTGGAATGGCTGCATGGAAACATGTCGTGTTTGGTGTCAAACACTTTGGAATCCCCCCCCCCCCGCCAGTTCTGTCAGCAGTGGGTAGAATTCTATCCTTCTACAGGAAGAGACATGTCCACACTTGTCTAACCGGTAATAAGTTAACAGAGCCCTGGCATCCCAAAATGGATGTCACAGCCACAGACACAGGTCTGACTTCCTGCTGCTGGACGAAACTCCAGCAGGGGAGGCCTGGACAATAGGTTTCCTGTCACAGGGAGGTGTAACCACCTCCCAGACAGGCTTTAGTGTATTGGGGCTGGGTGGGTGCATTCAGGGAATGCTTTTCAGACCATGCTGGGGGCACACTTGGTGCCCCTGTGCATATCCCAGTTCAAACCGGTTGCAGGGGCACTCAGCCCCTGCTCTGGAGCGAAACACGACAAAGGGAATGGGGGTAACCACCCCACTTCCCAGACCCTCCCATAGGTGGGTCCCCAGAGTATGTCCAACCTCCTTTCTTAGTATAAGTATGGGACCTCAGTCCTTAGGACTTCGGATTACAACTGGGTGAAACTCGAATACATATATCCTGGAACTTCGACATTCTACACGACTAGAAGACGAAAGAATCTCCCTTGGGGTCAAGGAGTGACTCCCATGTTCAAACAGGCACCAAAGAAGCATCTTGCCGGTCTGCATTTCCGAGGTTCCTGTCGGACCTCGAAGTATTTGCGACTCAGGACACAGACTTCCAGACTTCTCAGAGACTGACACTAAATCCCAGCAAAGCTGAGACCCGCGGCCCTCACGAGTGACGTGGGACCGGAACTCCTGGAGACCGTGCACATTTGCAACTGCATTGACTTCCTGAGCTTTCTTGAAGTTGTGCATTGGGCTACTTGTAGTCAAAGCCCCGAGCACCATCTGCACCGAAGATTGTGGGCCTACACTCCACGAGTGCTCCGTGAGCTTGCTTCTAGCATTTCTGCTCGAGGCCCCTTCGCGATCCCTGGTCCGTCGACTGCTGGGTCCCCACAAAGGTAACTCTTCTTTCCTTTGGGCTTCCCTGGTTGCTCCAGACATGCCCTGACTCCCTACCAAGAGGTCAGTCCCTCAGACCTTGCTGGTCTGCACCAAAGCCAATCTTTGCTTTCTGCGTGGGTTGATGTTGCCAAGGCTTGCTGGGTCCAATACAGAAACAGACACCGCAGCACTCGACATCCTTCGTGGGACAGCTCGAATCCAGCTCCTGGTCGTCCTCAATGCCTCTGGGTCCTCCTAGCTAAAGAGTCAAGCTTCACCTTCTTCACCAGACATTGGTGGGCATCTTCTCATCGCCTTCCTGGTCACTGGCAAGTGACACAGACTCTGTCCCCTCTGCTTTCGGGTTCTTCACATCTCCGATCCACCCTTGGATCCACCCGGACACTTTCCACTTGGACGCCAGCAGCATTTTGCAGCAGCTCTCCATTGAAATTGACGACAACACCCAACACGAAAAGAAATTCTATGCGCCCGGTTTCCCTGGTGAGGTAACTCGAGGTAAGTCGAGTACTCCGGTGCTCCTGTGGGTGTTGACTCTAGAACCTCCTAGTTCTAAAGCGGTTTGCTCCAAGCCCTCTTCTAAGTGTCCTTAAACTTTAAAATTCCAACTGCGACTTTCCCCATAGAAGTTAATCGTGATTCGCGGCTGTGTTTAGACACTGCACGCATCCCCCGTGGGTCCGCTGTGTCACTACCTTGGGTGGTTCCTGGTGGCCCCAGCGGTGCTAAAGGCTCTAGGCCTTGTGTATATGTCAGTCGTGGTTCTTTTACCACTTCTTAATATATGGTTTGGTACGCCCCTAGGGCTCAACGTATATTGTGCTAATTTACTGTGTGCTAAATAAATTTACTGAATGTACTTTTGCCTGTAGTCTCATAAAGAGACTAGAGGGTTGTGTTTAATAATAAATACATATATTTTATATATATACCTGGTGTGGTTCTCCTTTCATTCGGTCATTCATGAGATCATAGACTGGTAAATCAAGCTGCTTTACATTCCTTCAAGACTTAGCCTGAAGGTTGCTCTCCACAGCTACCACTAGGATAGCTTTCTATATAGATTGTCTTTAAACCTACCATCAATAAGGGTCGTTTGAACTGGTGCAAGGTGCCCACTAGAATAGTGGACTGCATATGCCAGGCCAACTTCTCACAGCATTAAACTAAGTTCACTTGTGTCACCTGAGGGTGTGAAAACAAACCTCGTAGAGCTGAGCCACAGACTCAATTTACACAACAAAATGTGAGCGAGGGGGAGCTGGGTGATGAATTGTAATGAAGAAAGAGAAGCCAACCAACACCCAATGTTGGCAGGCAGTGTGTTCCTTTACCTTTTTTATTTTGTCCATGCCACGCGTGACCTAGAACAGGAAAAAAATCAGACCCATCTGGGATTGAGAACCTACATGGGATTGGGGTCATTTTACATGACTCAGCATTCATAAAAAGTGGGGACTTCTTCTTGGAACAAGTTTCAAATGAGTGCAAATCAAAGGCCTTCTCCACCTCCACCACCATCCCAGACCCCGACTCGAGATCCCCCAACTCTCTAACTCGCTGACTTGGACTTGCCATCTATCTTCACAATGCTGAACACAACACTGGGCCCAACATTTCACCAAAGTGGTGGTGCCATGGTGGTGATGGCAAAAACGGGCCCTCCTTCTAGCCCTCTGTTCCCAACAAAACTTCAGTTTCTTTAGAAAACAACTTAAGACCTTTCAGTTTGCAAATATCATCGCTGCTGCACGTAGGAGTAGTTTATAGCTACCCATATTATCCTTCTGTCCTTATAGCACCTGGACACTTTAACTCTGAAGTAGCTGCTTCGCACTGTGAAGAATAGTCTTTTCATTCATTGGTTCAAGGCTTTGCCGATCCCAGATAGAGAGCATGAGTTTAAGTTCTGACAATCACGTTTAGGCTGCTTCTTGGCTATCAGGCTTGTTAGAGTGCGACTATTGCTCATAGCTGGCCACTAAGTTCTTACAGTAGCAAGTGAGTCCTAGGAAACCTTTCACTTGAGTCTGGGTGGTGGGAACCTCAACACACAGTGTTTACTGGCATCCACCGGCTGGATCTTCAAGATTTTTATTTATTTATTTACTAGCAGCCCCTCCCGACGTTGTCCGGGTATGAATTGCTGCCGGCCAGTAGTATATTGTTTGGTAGGATTTCGTTTTGATAGCATTTCTTATCTGTGACAGGCCTGTGAAATGCTCCGATTCACAGTGCACTGCTGATGAACTTAAGAGTGCGCGTTCACTAGTGTGTGAACTCGAGTTTCCCTACTTTATTTTTCCTTGCAATATTATATAGCGCGAACTCGACAACATGGCATGAGCACAATTTACATTACAGAAGAGCACATTCATTTGTGGTAGGCCCGGGGAGACAAAGCGATTTGCCTGGAATCACAGGATGTTGAGCTGATGCCGAGATTCAAACGTAGCTCCCCAGCTCTAAAGTTCGCAATTCTAGAACTTGTGGCGGGAGGTGTGTCTAAAAGTGTATGTTGGTGCTGGCCATCAATGAGAGAGACCTGTGCATTTTTCAAATCGGAGGTGAAAAAAATATGAGTATGTTGCTGGAGATGTGGGCCGCCGTGCCACCAATGTACTTACCGGGGGAGGGTAAACACCCATTTTTCCGCAACTTTCTTTCCACATACCATCACTCCGCATACTTTCATTATGAAAGTACCATGACTCCGCAATGCCATTATAACGCATGGCATTACATTTTATATGCTTTTACCACGCATACATTTACAACGAAATTCGTTGTAAATGCATGAAGGGTAAAAGCATGTTTTTTTTAAAATGTTTGGATAAGGTAAGTATGGGTATATGTTTTGGGGTGTTTGGGTATTTTAAGGGTTCAGATATAGTTATGGGGTACAGGGTTTTTTTAGAGGTTAGGGATAGGTATGGGTTTTGGGGTATAGGGGTATTTTTAGGGTTCAGGGCTAGGTTTGGGTTTTGAGGTACAGGGGTATTTATAGGGTTCAGGGCTAGGTTTGGGTTTCGGGTACAGGGGTATTTTTAGGGTTTAGGGATAGGTTTGGGTTTTGGGGTACAGGTTACATTTATAGGGTTAAGATGGGTTAGTGTTTAAGGGTGTTGGAGTATTTTAAGGAGTAAGGGTGGGTTATGATTATGGGGTGCAGGGGTATTTAAAGGGAGCAGGGTGGACACTCTGAGCTAGAATGTACAGAACCTGAGAAGAAAAAACAATGAAATATTGGGCACAACGCTCGCTTTTTTTTCCCCGTAATCCCGCGCCCCGCACATGCCCATGCTCCCAGCACACGCCCACAACACACAATATGAGACATGGCATGAAGGGTGGAACGTACCACACACCCCCAGTGTTTGTCACGCCCCCAGCACAACGCAGACACGCCCACAAGGGACTACTTTGCTGGCACGGTTCTTTTACATTTTAAATGTATATGGTGGGCGTCTGCATAGCCTATGTCCTTCTGCTGCAACTGCCCTTTCCAACGCTGTATTAGGTGTTGTGATTGGTGCTGTGGTTCCTGAGATTACCCGCCTCAAAGGTTTGGCCTCTCTCTTTATTATATTAGCATAGATTTATTTTATTTAACTTATAAGGCACACAGCTACCCGCAGTGGGTTTCCCGGCGCCAAGGGACAGATAGAAGACAGAAAGAACCACCAAGAATACTTGCAGAAAGGAACACTCTAACTGTTACTGGAAAAACCACGTTTTTAGTCCCTTGCGGAAACGTAAAAGATCTGTTTCCGTTTTAAGGCTCACAGGCATTGCATTCCAGAATTTTGGGCCAAGATGTGAAAAAGAGCGGCCGCCCATCTTTACTAACTTAAATCTAGGAATCATGAAATCGCCTTTCCCGGAGGATCTCAAGGGGCGACAAGGCTTATAGACCTGAATAAGATCCTGTAGATACTTAGGGGCTGAGCCTTGTTTAATCTTAAAGATGTGGCAGAGAGCCTTAAATTGAATTCGGCTCGAGATCCTAAGCCAATGAAGGTCAGAGACTGCTTGGGAGGCAGACATTCTCCGTTGAACATGCCGGAGAAGTTGTGCCGCCGCATTCTACACAACTTGGAGTTTTTTTATTGTTGTTTGATCGGCTCCAAGATAAAGGACATTGCCGTAGTCCAAGCGGGAAACTACCAATGCCTGGACTACAGTCCTCTGTGTAGAAACGGGGAGCATCCAAAGGATTTTTTGGAGCCATCTTAAGGTGGCAAAGCAGATAGAAGCCACCTTTACTGCCTGCTGCCGCATCGTGAGCTTTTCATCGATGAGAAAGCCGAGGTTGCGAACCTGAGCCACAGGCTGAGGGGGAGGGCCCATGTCCTTGGGCCAATGTTGAGGACCCCATAGGTCTCTGCTCTTGCCCAGGATCACAACCTCGGTCTTGTCTCCGTTAAGCTTAAGGAAATTGCTCCGCATCCATTCGGAGACCCGAGTCAATCCCTGCTTAAGAACAGAAATATTATTTTCCTCCAGATTGGAAAGGGAGAAAATTATTTGGGTATCGTTGGCGTATGAAAATAGAGTAAGTCCAGCTTCCTCCACAATGGTAGCCAGGGGTCTAACATAGATGTTGAATAGCAACGGGCTAAGAATAGACCCCTGGGGAACGCCGTACGCTGAAGGACAGATTTTGGAGGATGCCTTTGCAGAAAAGACTTGGAAAGTGCGAGCACTCAGAAAGGAGGCTATCCAGGCTAGGGCCGAACCTTCAACTCCAAGGGACCGAAGAGGTGCCAAAAGAATGGAGTGTGACACAGTATCGAACGCCGCACTCAAATCGAGAAGAAGGAGTGCAGATGTTTCTCCGCGATCGATACACTGTCGCAATCTCTCGGTGACTCCCAGGAGTGTAGTTTCGGTGAAATAATGTGCCCTAAAGCCTGATTGAGATGAATGCAGGAAGCCTGAACTCTCAACAAGATGCGTCAGCTGTGTATTAATGTGTCTTTCCAGAATTTTAGAAAAAGCAGGAAACAGCGAGATAGGCCTAAAGTTGGCTAAATTAGACGCATCAGCTCCAGCCTTCTTAAGGAGGGGAACAATCACCGCATGTTTCTACTCCTGTGGAACATGTGACATTTCCAAGGAAGCATTAAAAAGCTTCATCAAAACGCCGCGGGAATCCGGGTCAAGCTGCTTCAGAAACTGGACTGGTACAGGATCACGAGGAGATCCTGATTTAATACTATCCAGACAGTGAGCAAAGGAAACATCATCAAACGGTGACAGTCTGTCAATTTAACTGGCAAGCAAGGTATGCTGTTATAGACAGGTGCCGACATAGGAGGTGAGTCCTCATCAGAGGAGGAAGGGCCCAGAGAGTCATATATGCGCTCCACCTTTCCTATGTAGAATTCCGCAATAGAATTACATTGTTCCTCATTTAAAATAGGGGGGGGTCGGGGTCGAAGATGTTCATCTGATGCCCAAGGTAGACTACAGAGCACTGCTCTACCTGACACTTTGTTGCCTTGATGGTCAGTTTCATTCACTGTATCCTTACCAACACCTATTCGAGGTGATGATGGTGGTGATCTTTCAAATTGCTAAAGATGCCAATTTGATCACAGTAGACCAAATGGAACTGTTCCAGTCCTGAGATAACATGGTTCATCAGAAGTTGGACAGTGGCGGGAGCATTCTTAAGTCCAAAAACATGAATGGCAAAACCACTCTCATGTACAGAATGCAGTATTCTCTTAGCCATTAGATACTAATGTGATCTGCGAGTAAACACTAGTCAGACCAAAGGTACTCAATTGGCGAGCAGGACTTACTCAGTCTGCTCTGAGAATCGGGTGCACATCTGTAAAACGTCAATTCACTGAGGTCCCGGGAGTCCACACAAAAGTCAGTGGTATCCTTGCAGGGCACCAGGACTACTGGGATAGCATAATGACAATGGGAATACTCAAGTCCGCAATTAATGAAAAGTGATGGGAAAATCATCCCAGCACCTCCCTATACTCTATTTACTGGTCCGGTGTTGATACAGGGGCCCCCCTTAACATCACTGTGCAGCAGCTCAGGAAAAAGGTCACAGTCAACCTCTTAATTGATTGGCAGGTGGTTAATGTGAAGTTTGTCTGGAGGTACGGCATGAGCCGGTTCACATAGAACACCATCTTTGACACCCATGTGGCACTTATGTCCACCAAGTAGTTTACCTCAGAAATCTTCTCTTCTACCTTGTATGGCCCTCACCTTTTATCTTCCAAAGCTCTTGGACAAATGGGCTCCAACACCTACTGACCGTCCTGGTACGTAGGCAGAGTTGCTTTCCGGTAATGCCGCTGCCTTCTGTGGAATTTTTATGTAAGCAAATAAAAGACGTGGCAGGAGAAGATACTGCTTCCTCCCTGCGGTTCTCCAGCAGAGTTCCCATCATGTACTTGAAGGGACTTGTTAAACCGTTCTCTCACAGGTAACAGTAAAGTTTGTTCCCAGTTGGAAACCGCTGCTCTAGGAAATCCAACCCTTATAAATACCTACCTACCACCATCTAAGTTGTGCTCCCTGGAGGTACAGTCTTTGGATATTTGGAAGCATGATCAAACGCAATCAAGGATGCTTGGACGGGAGGTGGTCGATGTTAAATGGACCATCAGAGTCTATCTGTTATGCTCAAATAGAACACCTACCACTGATAGTGGCACTGAGTGCGCCTTGGTCTTGCCTCCTTACTTAACACTCAATTGGCAATCAGGACCGGTTCAACACAACCTCTGTGTCTCAACTAATCCCTGGCCAGTAGAACAGAGTTCAACCTACACAGAGTCTTTTTTTTATGGACCACCTTGTGAGAAACAGGGAGTTTCTGTGCACTAGCTGAATCGAACAAGTTACTTACCTTCGGTAACGATATATCTGTAAGAAACAGTGGTTAGCTTTAGATTCCTTACCTTAGAATATCCCCAGGAGTCAGGATCCGGAAACTTTTGCATAGCAGTACCCTTGCGTGTCGGTAGGCGTCGTCTGCGGCTCTGCGTCCGTCGGCGGCGGCGTCGTTGGCACCGGGATGACGTCCCCGGAGTACTTAGATGCGCGCTGACGTCAGTGCTTATACACAGCTTTTCCGCGCCAGAAACGCAGAGCCATGATAAAAACCAACACTGGTGCCAAGAAACTAGGGCCCTGAAAGGGGAAGACCTTAACCCTAGATATTGGTTTGCAGAACGGGGAGGATTGGTGGTTCGGTAAGGAAATGTAATACTTACTACTGTTTCTTACAGATATATCGTTACCGAAGGTAAGTAACTTGTTCATCTGAAAGAAACAGGTTAGTATTAGATTCCTTACCTTAGAATAGATACCCCAGCAATACCAACCCCGGTGGTGGGTCTGCGAACCAATAATCACACCAGAAAGTCCTGGAGAACGGAACGGCCAAAGAAGCCATCCCCAGAAAGTCCTGGAGGACGGAACGGCCAAAGAAGCCATCCCTCCGGACTTGGCTGTCCAGGCAGTAGTGTCTTGCAAACGTGTGAAGCGAGGCCCACGTAGCTGGCTGACAGATGTCCTGCAAGGGGACTCCCCGGCCCAGGGCAGTAGTAGCCGACGTGGCCCGAGTGGAATGGGCCCTCAGCCAAAGAGGAGGCTCCTTCTTAGCCAAAGAGTAGCATGCCTTGATACACAGGACGACCCACCGAGAGATGGTCCGCTTGTGCACCGCCCGTCCCTTCTTAGCGCCCAAGTAACCAACAAAGAGTTGGTCATCCACCTGGAACTGGAGTGTGCGATCCTAATAAAAAGAGAGCGCACGTTTTGGGTCCAGCTGGTGGAGCCGCTCTTCCTCTTTAGAGGAATGCGGAGGCGGAAAGAAGGTGGGCAAGATGATGGACTTCCCGATGTGGAAGGCTTTGACTACCTTGGGTAGGAAAGAGGGTCTTGTCCGCAACACAACCTTGTCCGGGTGGACAGAAAGGAAAGGAGGCTTGGATGAAAGAGCCTGGAGCTCACTCACTTTCCTGTCAGGGGTGATGGCAACCAGGAAAGCAGTCTTAAGCGTAAGAAGACGGAGAGGACAGTTATGAAGTGGCTTGAAGGGAGCGCACATCGGATAAGTTAGGACAAGGTTCAAGTCCCACTGAGGCATCACAAAAGGAACAGGGGGGAACATATGAGTGATGCCCTTCAAAAACCTATTTACAATCGGGGACTTGGACAAAGAAGGCTGATCAGGTGGCCTCAAGAAGGCGGAAAGGGCAGAAAGGTAGCCCTTGATAGTGCCCAGAGCGGAGCCCTGCTGGGCAAAAGAAAGAAGAAAGAGGAGAAAGAAGAGGGGAACCTCAGAAAGAGGGGCAGAAAGGGTATCCACAGACTTTGCTGTGCACAATGCCACAAATGTGTTCCACCTCCAGGCGTATACCGACTTTGTGGAGGGACGCCTGGCTGCCAGAATCACATCACAAACTTCGGGAGGCAAGTCAAATGGCCTCAACTGTCGCTGCTCAATCTCCAAGCATGGAGGTGGAGACTGGACAGGTTCGGGTGGAGGACCGTCACCTGCTGCTGCGACAGAAGGTCCTCCTGAAGAGGCAGACGAATCGGGGGATCGACAGATATGCTGAGTAGCTCAGGATACCAGTATCTTCGTGCCCAGTCCAGAGCCACAATATAACTTGGGCCCGGTTGCGCTTGATCTTGTTCAGCACTCTGGGCAGGAGTGGTATAGGCGGAAAGGCGTACAACAGACTGCAGCTCCACTCGCGACGAAAAGCGTCTCCGAGCGAGTGCCGCCTTGGAAATTCCAACGCACAGAACTGATGACATTGCACGTTCTCTTCTGTGGCGAATAGATCTAACCAAGGCTCTCCCCACTGCTGAAAGAGGCCTTGCGCCACGTCAGAGTTCAGACGCCATTCGTGATCCATCATGCACCGATGGCTGAGTTCGCCGCCCTGGCGTTCAGGAAACCCGTCAGGTGTTAAACCACCAGGGTCACGCCCTGATGTTCCAGCCACTGCCAGAGGCGCAGAGCCTCCTGGCATAGGGTCCACGACCCCACCCCGCCCTGTTTGTTGCAGTGCCACATGGCGGTGGTGTTGTCCATGAACACCTGCACTACACTCCCCCGGACAGGGGGGAGGAATGCCTTCAGTGCAAGCAGGATCGCCCGCAGCTCCAGAAGGTTGATGTGGAGCCGGGACTCCGCCGGAGAACAGAGGCCTCTGATCTCCGCCTCTCCCATGTGGCCCCCCAGCCCTGGAGGGACGCGTCCGTCACAACTACGTGTTCATGTTGGGGTAGGGAGCGGTATCTGCCGCTGACCCAATTGAGGTCCGTGAGCCACCACTGCAACTGTTTTGCAGTGCCCTTCAAGATCAAGACATGGTCGGACAAGTTGCCCTGATGCTGGGCCCACTGAAACTTCAGGTCCCACTGCAGAGCCCGCATCCGCCACCTGGCGTGATGCACCAGAAGGATGCAGGAGGCCATCAGCCCCAGAAGCCGCAGCGTCAACCTGACCGAGACTCAGGATAACGGCTGAAAGATCGGAATCAGAGCCTGAATATCCCGAACCCGCAGCTCGGGAGGATAAACCCGAAACCGTGCCGAGTCTAGAACCGCTCCGATGAAGAGGAGCTTCTGAGAGGGACACAGGTGTGACTTCGGCACGTTGATGGAGAACCCCAGCAGGTGCAGGAGGTCGGCCGTAGTCTGGAGGTGGCTGACGACTGTCTGGGGCGAGCCTGCCTTCAACGACCAGTCGTCGAGGTAGGGGAGGACTGAAACCCCTAACCTGCGCAGATGAGCTGCGACCACCGCCATCACTTTTGTGAATACCCGTGGGGTGCTGGTAAGGCCGAAGGGGAGCACAGTAAACTGAAAGTGCTTGTGGCCTACCGTGAACCGCAGGTAACGCCGGCGGGCCGGCAGGAAGGGGATATGAAAATAAGCATCCTGCAAGTCCAACGCTACCATCCAGTCTCCTGGGTACAGGGCAGCTAAAACCTGAGCCAGTGTCAGCATCTTGAACTTCTCCTTCCGGAGGAAGCCGTTGACGTTCCGCAGGTCCAAGATAGGGCGTAGGCCCCCTTTGCCCTTCTTGGGTACCAGAAAGTAGTGGGAATAACAACCACACCCTACTTCTGGCCCAGGAACGTGCTCGATGGCCCCCTTGGCCAAGAGGGCCGTAACTTCCTCCTGTAGAAGTCGCAAGTGATCCCCGACATGTGGTGGTACTGCGGTGGCATGGCTGAAGGGGTCGCATCGAAGGGGAGGGAGTGGCCCCTTCGGACGATTTGCAGCACCCACTTGTCCGATGTGACAGTGCGCCAGTGGAGAGGGTGATGGCGAACCCTGCCCCCCACTGGCGTCACATGGGCCTGAAAGCTCGGACTAGGAGGGTTTTGAGGCGGATGCTGCAGGGGCAGGTGTGGACTGGCCTCGCCGTTCTCCCCGACCGCCGCCACGGCGGTTTCCACGTCCGCCACCGTGCTGGATGGTAGTCTGCGGCCTGTGGCTGGCAGGACTTGTGGGGGCGCCCCTTCCTTGGCCACGAAAGGAGCAAAAGGCAGCCGTTTGCTGGCGCGGGCCATCATGCCGTCATGTCCATAAGGGTGTTCCGGACATCAGCCGAAAAGTTGGCGGACCTCAACCAGGCGTGGCGACGAGTCGCCACCGTCGTTGCCATCGCTCTGCCCAGTGAGTCCGTGGTATCCAGCCACACCGGATGGAATACAGTGCCGCATCTCAACCCTCCGCAAGGGCTTGGGCGAGTTTAGTTCAGACCCCCCTCCGGACATTGTGGCAGCACGTCCACGACCGTGTCCCATAGAGAGTGTGGGTGTAATTTCCCAAGAGGCACGCGGCGTTGAGTGACCGCAACCCCAAACCCAGGGAGAACACCTTTTTCCCGTATTGCTCATACCTCTTGGATTCCCGATCGGGGGAGCCGTCGGGAATGCGGTCTGGGAGTTAGAGGCCTGGATGACCAGGCTCTCGGGGGTGGGGTGGGTGGACAGGAAGCAAGGGTCGCCCGCAGCCGGGAGGTGGCGTCTGGCCACGTTCCTATCTACAGGCTGACCTGCAGCGGGCCTGGACCAAGTACCCAGAAGACGTCAGACAAGGCCTCATTAAACAGCAGCAGAGGCTCGGCCGAGCTTGCATGCGGTTTAAGGACCTCAGTGAGGAGGTTAGTCCTCATGCCCACGTCAACACCACACTATAGGCAGCTACCTCCTCCGTAGCCACGGTAGGAGGGGAGACAAAACCAGTGTCTGGCGAGGTGTCCAGACCACTGGTCTCCCCTAGCTCACCTGCCCAGTCCAGATAAGACTGGCACTCCTGTCCCAGAGGGTCCTCAGACCCCTCCCAATCCTCATCGCCACCCATCTCCTGAAACTCAGGACCAAAGGACGGGGGCGGGTCATAGAAGTAGAAATCTCCCATCGGCGTCGAGAGCGGTGCCGGCGCCTCTCCTGCGCCGGACCCGAATCGAGGGAGGAATCGGGGACGGCGCCGCCCGGAGGCGGCGCCGGAGGCGACACCCTGGGGGCCGGCGTCAGCGAGGTCGTAAGGTCGACCGGTGACGACCCGGAACCGGATCCTGTGGGGGCCTGTGGCACCGGGACCGAAGTCAGCGGCGGCGTCGGGACCGAAGCACCAGACGGCGTCGGAGCCAAAGCACCCGGCCCGCTGGGACCCCCAGTCGGGGCCACTGGGCCCGAAGGCGCCGCGGAGCCCGATGGAGGAGTGAGCGACCTCATGGCCGTGAGGAAGGCCTCGATCTCCTACGGCGTCGCGTTCTGCCCAGGGACCGACGGGTATGGAGCAGGCCGCGATGCCTGCGTCGGGGGGAGTCGAAAGAGCGATGACGCCTCTTCGACTTCTTGTGCTTACCCAAGGACTTCGAACCCGAAGACCGAGGACGACTCCCGGAGCTATGGTGGCTCCGACCCCGGGACGGGTCCCTCGACCTCCACGCGGACCAGGACCTCGAGCGGCGCGGGCCGACTGCTGGAGCTTGAGTCGCTTGCAGGACCGCTCCCGTCTAGCTTTAGACGTCAGGGCCCGGCAGTCGGAGTAGGCGTTGTCATCGTGGTCGAGGCCCATACAGTGAAGGCACCGGCGATGGGGGTCGGTAACCGACGTCAGTCGGTCGCAGTCGGCACAGGGTTTGAACCCGGGCATCCCTACCGGCACCGTCTGAGTCGATAAACTTCGAAAAATTAGCAAAAAAGATCGAAAAAGTTTAGTCAAAAATCGACTAAGGGTACCACTTTTTCCGGATCGGTGCTTGCTGGCGCGGAAAAAAGAAAAAAGTGTATAAGAACCGACGTCAGTGCTCGATGGCGGCATCTAATTACTCCGGCGATGTCATCCCGGCGCCAACGACGCCGACGACGGAGCCGCAGACGACGCCTACCGACGCGCAAGGGTACTGCTACGCAAAAGTTTCCGGATCCAGTCTGACGCCTGGGGATATTCTAAGGTAAGGAATCTAATACTAACCTGTTTCTTTCAGCTATACGCGTCTTGCAAGCTCCTGGCTAACCTGTTCCTGGACTTCCTTTCGAAGACGCGAGTCCCTTGCTCTCCATGCCACTGGAATCAAGCTATCCTGGCTGAAGAGGGGTGAAACCCTGAAACCGGTCCTAGGATGCTTGTTTCCAGTCCAGGGAGGTCCTGGCCTGGCAGTTCTGGCTGGCCTGTTCCCATTGGGCGCAGGGTCAAGACTGATTTGAATATGGCTGGGTTCAAACTTGAATGGCATAGTGAGCACAAAATGATGGATTTAGGCCCAGATCTCTGTACTGGGGTGAATGTATGACATTGTTCTGCATTCTGTCCATCAATAGTTCTTTTTGCCTTAGACACGCTCTCTTCCATCTCCGTGTCCATCTGTTTCTCCTTCCTCCTCCTCGCAGACACTTCCTTCCACACCTGGCCCTGCTGGTCTTGTTGAACGAGGACAGAGAGATTAATCTGGATAGGGCTGGGGTGTAGTGTTGCCAATACTCCTGGTAGTGTCACTGCTAAAGACAAGGCACTATGGGCCCAATTCACAGAACTAACTTAAGACAAAATCCTAAACTTACCACTTTTGGTATTCACAGAAGTTAGGATTTTGTCTTAAGTTTGTCTTAAGACAGACTTAAGACAGACTTAAGTTAGGATTTTGTCTCAAGTCTGTCTTAAGTCTATCTTAAGTTTGTCTTAAGACTAAATCCTAACTTCTGTGAATACCAAAAATAGTAAGTTTAGGATTTTGTCTTAAGTTAGTTCTGTGAATCGGGCCCAGGGTCAACTGACAAAAACCAGCAGTCACCTCAGTCCACAAGGAGGTTAGTACCTGCAGGAAGAACAGAGAGGCATTATTGATACTACCAAGCAGATCACTAGACCCACCCCAGTGACTCCACGTAGGACACAAAAGCTGCCCCCTGGAAGGTCACCGGGAACTGGAAACAACCAGGGGAAAAATACTGCTTCTAAAAGAAATAAAGTTGTGGATGGCACAGATGCTACAACAAGCTCTGGTCAGGGGAGCTCAAGGTGTCAAATCACCATAAGGGTGAGATATTTCTCAGTCCCTGGATAAAGCCTCTGCTGGACAAATAAAATATGCAGGAATTCTCCTGATATGGTTATAAGCATCAATGCAAAGGCACCTAGACATAAGTGTACAGAGTAGGGTCTCCACAAAATGTAGAAGTGAACACATGCACTCTGATTCACATTCAGTGACACATAGAAAGAAATACCTATTTGAACACAGACATGCAAGCAAAGACAGGGAGAGTTCCAGAAATCTGTATAGTACACATGCCAGTGTGAAATCATGACAGATGAAGAGGAGGGTGTATAAACGTCCTTTATTACTTCGCACATTTCCTGGCCGTTCGTCTGGACCCGTTGGCATTGATGGCCGGAGGGCCTTCTGGTTCCCTTAACACCCAGTCTTGGCGAGTCTGATCCTGGTCATTCCTTACCCGTGGCTCGGAGCCATAGCCGACGGGACCCTCTCAAATGTATTTTACTTTTGTACCCAGGCTTGGGACCACAGCCTTAGCGTCCAATCCATGATCACAAGTACGAATAAACCACCTCTCCTGGTATCCACGTGGAGTCGCAATGCACCTTTTGCCACAGTCAGAACCTGGCTACATGTAGAGGCCACCTGTGTGAAGCAAGGACAGAAAACTGCGTTCAATAAGAGACCTGGAACATTGGGGGAAAAGCGGCCATCTTCAACGTGTGGTTTCTCCAGGCTGTCTCATCGTTCTTGTCTAGCACCCTCTTTGATTTTCTCTTTCTCTAGCTCCAGCTCATCAATCCCTCTTGCACTTCAACTTCTTGGTACACAGTTTCCTAAAGATTTGTTGAGTGCTTAATGTGGGATTTTCCTCAACATCCTTTTCTGTGGACATCCATCTTCTGAAATTTAGCTTCCTGTTTGTGACTGTCCGGTCTGTCTTGAGCATATTGCTCAAGGTGCTTGTTTGTCTAACAATTACTACCTGTAACACTTTCCTTTATTTACCTTTTCTACCCAAGTTCCTGTTTCTCCAACACTGATTTCCTGCAACATATTTCTTGGTTTACCTCTTCCATCAACAAACTTCCAGCCTCTTCCAGTTTCTCCAACCCTGCCACTTTTAGTGAAGATGGTCTCTTACCCTCGTCCTTCAGCAAAGCTCTCTGGGGGAGGTCTGTCTGTCTGTCTCTCTCTCTCTCTCCCCCCTATTCAGCATCTCCATAACGCAAGGCAGTTTGCAAGAAACTCTCAAGACAGGCCCACTCCCCACCACAGGTTGTAAAGAAGGAAAGAACCCTACTGTAGACCCTGATGACCTCATCAACTACTGACCCATCACTCTCCTGCCATTCATTGGCAAGATCATTGAGAAGGCGGTCTATGTTCAGCTCCAAGTTCACATCAATGTTAACCATCTCCTGCACGACTTCAGTTCGGCTTCCGCTCATGGTGCAGCACGGACACCGCCCCTTGCAGATCATGGACAACGCTCTCCTGACCATAGATAAAGATGCCCCCGCCTCCTGATATCGCTGGACCTCTCTGCTGCCTTCTACACAGTCGGCCATCCCACCCTCAAACACACCCTGGAGTCTGAAATGCGATTCACCTGCAATGTCCTTCACTGGTCCTTCTTCTACCTTTCCAAGGCACACGTGTCTTCACGTGGGCCCCTCTGGGTCCCAAAAGATGCCCATTACCCGCAGAGACTCCCAGGGTTCTGTAGGGTCCCCTGCCACCTTCAACCTCTACATGGAGCCCGAGGGAGCTCTACTCACTAATAGAGACATGAAACTTCACCAGTATGCAGTCAATGCACAACTCGACTTGAAAGTCTCCTCTGCTTCAGACACCCGACGCCTCTGGCACGGCCTGCACGTTATCTAGAGCTGGACGTTCAACCTGTGTGAAGCTCAACACAACCAAGAAAGAATGTGCTTTATTTAATAACAATCATCAAGCAAACAATGGTTCTGTCGGAATTCAAAACAATTTCTTAGTTCAGTTAAATTATACTTAGTGCTTTTAGTGTATTTCACATTATTAATCATGGAAATACTCCATATGAAGAACACACACCACAATTTGTAGTTTTATCAAGGTTATTATTATTTTTGTCACCTTGCGTGAATTAATTCAAATATAAACACTGGGCTGTCCAAAAACAACTGAAATTACAATTAGGGTGAAGTGCTGAGGTGAGTGATAGTGATCAGTGAATAGGTGACTGTTCAGTGACACAATTACATGTAAATATATAAGATAACATCAGTCCAAAGTTCTACATTAGTAATCTCCAACAACACGATTACTCATTTTTACTGTTGGGACATAGTATGGACCGATTGATAATATCACGTCGACATTTCGACCCTATGTGCAGACTTATTAGCAACCGTATCGGGTCTTCTTCAGGACAAAAGAGAAGGACAACCTTGTATTATTGTAGATATGGATGCTTCTTCACGTAGCCTCTGGGGGCGGGGAGTCCACCCTCACCCTTGTAAGTATTTCTCAATTGGGATATCTTGACGTTATTTGGAGATTTCTTCACCATCCAGTGGAAAAATCGGGATTAAAGTGCCGCATTAGCGATCACTTGAGGAGCAGAACAGCAGGCGTCTGTGTCGGTCTATGGTCAGCTAAGGATTCGTAATACCGATTGAGAAATACTTACAAGGGTGAGGGTGGATACCCCGCCCCCAGAGGCTACGTGAAGAAGCCTTCATATCTACAATAATACAAGGTTGTCCTTCCCTTTTGTCCTGAAGAAGACCTGATACGGTTGCAAATAAGGGTCGAAATGTCGACGTGATATTATCAATCGGTCAATACTATGTCCCAACAGTAAAAATGAGTAATCGTGTTTTGGAGATTACTAATGTAAAACTTTGGACTGATGTTATCTTATATATTTACATGTAATTGTGTCACTGAACAGTCACCTAATCACTGATCACTATCACTCACCTCAGCACTTCACCCGAATTGTAATTTCAGTTGTTTTTGGACAGCCCAGTGTTTATATTTGAATTAATTCACGCAAGGTGACAAAAATAATAATAACCTTGATAAAACTGCAAATTGTGGTGTGTGTTCTTCATATGGAGTATTTCCATGATTAACAATGTGAAATACACTAAAAGCACTAAGTATAATTTAACTGAACTAAGAAAATGTTTTGAATTCCGACAGAACCATTGTTTGCTTGAAGCTTATTACCCAGGTTCTGAGGGCCACTGGGTCACCCCATTATAATTAATGGTTATTTAATAACAAGACGCAAGAAGTAGTAAAACCTGGCTCAATGGCATGAACCTTGACAGCTTCAAACCTCAACTTTCACCGAATGCCAAGTAACTTGGATTCGCCCTGAACACCAACCTCGCCCCCCAGGAACACAATGCCAAAAATGAAAGACAGCCCAGTGCCAGCTCTCTTGTCTACGGAAAGTGAAACAGTGTCTTCCAGAAAGTGACCAGAGTACTGCTGTTTAAGCCCTCGGCGCCCTCGCTTCTGGAGACGGGTAACATCCTGCTCTATGGACACTTATTGCTCGTCTCTGATGGAAGAGCATTGTATATGCCGAAGCACGTCCCATCCAGAGACTGGAGGAATCGATTCAGTCACCGCCGTCCAGGTGGAGCTACAGTGGCTCCCCTTGTCGGCCCGCACCATATTCAAAACCAGCGGCACCATTTACAGAGCCATCACGACCAGCACCATCTTCAAAACCAGATGCATCATTTACAGAGCCATCATCACCAGCACCATCTTCAAAACCATCTGCATCATTTACAGAGCCATCACGACCAGCATCATCTTCAAACCATCTGCATCATTTACAGAGCCATCACGACCAGCACCATCTTCAAACCAGCTGCATCATTGACAGGACCATCACGACCAGCACCATCTTCAGAACCATCTGCATCATTTACAGAGCCATCACTACCAGCACCATCTTCAAAACCATCTGCATCATTTACAGAGCCATCACGACCAGCATCATCTTCAAACCATCTGCATCATTTACAGAGCCATCACGACCAGCACCATCTTCAAACCAGCTGCATCATTGACAGGACCATCACGACCAGCACCATCTTCAAACCAGCTGCATCATTGACAGAACCATCACGGCCAGCACCATCTTTAAAACCACCTGCATGATTTACAGAGCCATCACCACCAGCACCATCTTCAAAACCATCAGCATCATTTACAGAGCCATCACGGCCAGCACCATCTACAGAACCATCAGCATCATTTACAGAGCCATCACGTCCAGCACCATCTTCAAACCAGCTGCATCATTGACAGGACCATCACGACCAGCACCATCTTCAAACCAGCTGCATCATTGACAGAACCATCACCACCAGCACCATCTTCAAACCAGCTGCATCATTTACAGAGCCATCACGCCCAGCACCATCTTCAAAACCATCTGCATCATTTACAGAGCCATCACGGCCAGCACCATCTTCAAACCCATCTGCATCATTTACAGAGCCATCACCACCAGCACCATCTTCAAACCACCTGCATCATTTACAGAGCCATCATGACCAGCACCATCTTCAAAACTACCTGCATCATTTACAGAGCCATCACGGCCAGCACCATCTTTAAAACCACCTACATGATTTACAGAGCCATCACCACCAGCACCAACTTCAAAACCATTGGCATAATTCACAGAGCCATCAAGACCAGAACCACCTTCAAACCACCCGCATCATTTACAGAGCCATCACGACCATCTTCAAAACGATCGACTTCATTCACAGAGCCATCACGACCAGAACCATCACCACCAGCACCATCTTCAAATCCATCTGCATCATTTAAAGAACCATCACGACCAGCACCATCTTCAAACCCATCTGCATCATTTACAGAGCCATCACGGCCAGCACCATCTTCAGAACCAGCTGCATCATTTACAGAGCCATCACCACCAGCACCATCTTCAAAACCATCAGCATCATTTACAGAGCCATCACGGCCAGCACCATCTACAGAACCATCAGCATCATTTACAGAGCCATCACGGCCAGCACCATCTTCAAAACCATCTGCATCATTTACAGAGCCATCACAAGCAGCACCATCTTCAGAACCACCTGCATCGTTTACAGAGCCATCACGACCAACACCATCTTCAAAACCATCTGCATCATTTACAGAGCCATCACCACCAGCACCATCTTCAGAACCACCTGCATCGTTTACAGAGCCATCACGACCAACACCATCTTCAAAACCATCTGCATCATTTACAGAGCCATCACAACCAGTACCATCTTCAAACCCATCTGCATCATTTACAGAGTCATCACCACCAGCACCATCTTTAAAACCACCTGCATCATTTACAGAGCCATCACCACCAGCACCAACTTCAAAACCATTGGCATCATTCACAGAGCCATCAAGACCAGAACCATCATCAAACCACCCGCATCATTTACAGAGCCATCATCACAACCAGCACCATCTTTAAAACCAGAGGCATCATTTACAGAGCCATCACTACCAGCACCATCTTCAGAACCATCTGCATCACTGACAGAGCCATCACAACCAGCACCATCTTCAAACCACCTGCATCATTAACAGAGCCATCACGACCAGCACCATTTTCAAACCAGCTGCATCATTGACAGAACCATCACCACCAGCACCATCTTCAAAACCATCTGCATCATTTACAGAGCCATCACGATCAGCACCACCTTCAAAACCATCTGCATCATTTACAGAGCCATCACCACCAGCACATCTTCACAACCATCTGCATCATTGACAGAGCCATCACGACCAGCACCATCTTCAAACCACCTGCATCATTGACAGAGCCATCACGACCAGCACCATTTTCAAAAGCATCTGCATCATTTACAGAGCCATCACCACCAGCACCATCTTCAAAACCATTGGCATCATTCACAGAGCCATCAAGACCAGAACCATCTTCAAAACCATCTGCATCATTTACAGAGCCATCACGATCAGCACCACCTTCAAAACCATCTGCATCATTTACAGAGCCATCAGCACCAGCACCATCTTCAAAACCATCTGCATCATTTACAGAGCCATCACGATCAGCACCACCTTCAAAACCATCTGCATCATTTACAGAGCCATCACGACCAGCACCATCTTTAAATCCAGCGGCATCATTTACAGAGCCATCACTACCAGCACCATCTTCAGAACCATCTGCATCATTGACAGAGCCATCACAACCAGCACCATCTTCAAACCACCTGCATCATTGACAGAGCCATCACGACCAGCACCATTTTCAAACCAGCTGCATCATTGACAGAACCATCACCACCAGCACCATCTTCAAAACCATCTGCATCACTTACAGAGACATCCCGATCAGCACCACCTTCAAAACCATCTGCATCATTTACAGAGCCATCACGACCAGCACATCTTCAGAACCATCTGCATCATTGACAGAGCCATCACGACCAGCACCATCTTCAAACCACCTGCATCATTGACAGAGCCATCACGACCAGCACCATTTTCAAAAGCATCTGCATCATTTACAGAGCCATCACGACCAGCACCATCTGCATCATTTACAGAGCCATCACAACCAGCACATCTTCAGAACCATCTGCATCATTGACAGAGCCATCACGACCAGCACCATCTTCAAACCACCCGCATCATTTACAGAGCCATCACGATCAGCACCACCTTCAAAAACATCTGCATAATTTACAGAGCCATCACCACCAGCACCATCTTCGAACCACCTGCATCATTGACAGAGCCATCACGACCAGCACCATTTTCAAACCAGCTGCATCATTGACAGAACCATCACCACCAGCACCATCTTCAAACCAGCTGCATCATTTACAGAGCCATCACCACCAGCACCATCTTTAAAACCATCTGCATCATTTACAGAGCCATCACCACCAGCATCATCTTCAAAGCCATCTGCATCATTTACAGAGCCATCACGACCAGCACCATCTTGAAAACCATCTGCATCACTTACAGAGCCATCACGACCAGCACCATCTTCAAAGCCATCTGCATCCTTTACAGAGCCATCACGACCAGCACCATCTTCAAAACCATCTGCATCATTTACAGAGCCATCACCACCAGCACCATCTTCAAAACCAGCGGCATCATTTACAGAGCCATCACCACCAGCACCATCTTAAAACCATCTGCATCATTGACAGAGCCATCACCACCAGCACCATCTTAAAACCATCTGCATCATTGACAGAGCCATCACGACCAGCACCATCTTAAAACCAGCTGCATCATTGACAGAGCCATCACCACCAGCACCATCTTGAAAACCATCTGCATCATTTACAGAGCCATCACCACCAGCACCATCTTCAAAACCATCAGCATCATTTACAGAGCCATCACCACCAGCACCATCTTCAAAACCATCTGCATCATTTGCAGAGCCATCACGGCCAGCACCATCTTCAGAACCATCAGCATCATTTACAGGGCCATCACGGCCATCACCATGTTCAAAACCATCTGCATCATTTACAGAGCCATCACCACCAGCACCATCTTCAAAACCATCAGCATCATTTACAGAGCCATCACGGCCAGCACCATCTTCAGAACCATCAGCATCATTTACAGGGCCATCACGGCCATCACCATGTTCAAAACCATCTGCATCATTTACAGAGCCATCACCACCAGCACCAACTTCAAAACCATTGGCATCATTTACAGAGCCATCACGACCAGCACCATCTTCAAAACCATCTGCATCATTTGCAGAGCCATCACCACCAGCACCATCTTCAAAACCATCAGCATCATTTACAGAGCCATCACCACCAGCACCATCTTCAAACCAGCTGCATCATTGACAGAGCCATCACCACCAGCACCATCTTCAAAACCATCTGCATCATTTGCAGAGCCATCACCACCAGCACCATCTTCAAAACCATCAGCATCATTTACAGAGCCATCACGACCAGCACCATCTTCAAAACCATCTGCATCATTGACAGAGCCATCACTGCCAGCACCATCTTCAAAACCAGCTGCATCATTGACAGAGCCATCACCACCAGCACCATCTTCAAAACCACCTGCATCATTTACAGAGCCATCACCACCAGCACCATCTTCAAAACCATCTGCATCATTGACAGAGCCATCACTGCCAGCACCATCTTCAAAACCATCAGCATCATTTACAGAGCCATCACGACCAGCACCATCTTCAAACCAGCTGCATCATTGACAGAGCCATCACCACCAGCACCATCTTCAAACCAGCTGCATCATTTCCAGAGCCATCACGGCCAGCACCATCTTAAAACCATCTGCATCATTGACAGAGCCATCACCACCAGCACCATCTTAAAACCATCTGCATCATTTACAGAGCCATCACCACCAGCACCATCTTAAAACCATCTGCATCATTGACAGAGCCATCACCACCAGCACCATCTTCAAAACCACCTGCATCATTTACAGAGCCATCACCACCAGCACCATCTTAAAACCATCTGCATCATTGACAGAGCCATCACCACCAGCACCATCTTCAAAACCAGCGGCATCATTTACAGAGCCATCACCACCAGCACCATCTTAAAACCATCTGCATCATTGACAGAGCCATCACGACCAGCACCATCTTAAAACCAGCTGCATCATTGACAGAGCCATCACCACCAGCACCATCTTCAAAACCAGCGGCATCATTGACAGAGCCATCACCACCAGCACCATCTTAAAACCACCTGCATCATTTACAGAGCCATCACGACCAGCACCATCTTAAAACCATCTGCATCATTGACAGAGCCATCACCACCAGCACCATCTTAAAACCAGCTGCATCATTTACAGAGCCATCACGACCAGCACCATCTTAAAACCAGCTGCATCATTGACAGAGCCATCACCACCAGCACCATCTTAAAACCAGCTGCATCATTGACAGAGCCATCACCACCAGCACCATCTTAAAACCAGCTGCATCATTGACAGAGCCATCACCACCAGCACCATTTTCAAAACCACCTGCATCATTTACAGAGCCATCACGACCAGCACCATCTTCAAAACCAGCGGCATCATTGACAGAGCCATCACGGCCAGCACCATTTTCAAACCAGCGGCATCATTGACAGAGCCATCACCACCAGCACCATCTTAAAACCAGCGGCATCATTGACAGAGCCATCACCACCAGCACCACCAGCACCCCGCTTACAGACAGGACCAGCAGCATCTCTGGTGGCTCTCGGCACACCTCAGCCGCGACACCCTCCGACTGCAGACTAAGACGCGTCCAATAAAGGTGGCCTGCTGTTTCTTTCTATGCACCCAGGATCTGGAACAACGCCCCACTGTGTAGTATGGATCCTTGAAATGAAACATCACATATTCCAAGTTGGATTTAAAGGCGATATCCACCAGGACCGACCTAACGCTGCTGCACTTCACCAAAGAGTTGAAGACTCCCCTCAATAAAGATCTCTACATCACAAGCATTAACCAGCCACAAACTAGCTCCCTCGTCCATCACTGGTTGGCTCTGAGCTGGCCTTTGACCCTGTGCACCGCTCCACTGCCTTTGGGTAGGTTTACGCTGCATAAATATCACATCCATACATCACACACACGCTGGAGCCGGTGAGAAACACTGAAACCATCAAACCGAGCAATTCAAGCTGCTGCGGCCCCCTCTGCAGGGCTCTGCTGCCCTCCGGCGGCCACTGGCGGGACTGCGCCGTACGTACCTGTCACCTCTATGCAGGCGCCGGTGATGTAGGCGCTGTCATCCGAGGCCAGGAAGGCGCAGACATCGGCCACATCTGGAAGCAGAGAGGATCATGGGTAAGTACTGGCTCACATGTGCAGGATTCTCACCATGGTGACGGTCGCATGTCCTCTTTATTGGCAAAACTGAAATCTACTCTAACTTTCTAACTGTGCAATCATTGAAGCAAACAGGGTCACGATTGGTCGCATCAATGATCGCGCACACACCCTCTGCTCACTTTGAGAAGCTTTCGGGAGGTCTGGAGTAAAGCTTCTCAAACTGTAAAGCAGACTGTTTGTTTCTGGGTCTACTCCAATCCTTCAGGCAGCCACGGACACTACAGGTGCGCGGCGACGCGCGCACTGCGAGAAGCATAGATGTTTTTATTTTTATCTTTCATTTGTTTGACATGTTTTTTCCCCAGGCTGCGGCCAGGAGACGCGAACTGCGAGCCCGGAGCCGCTGAAGCCACGTGCTGCCTTCAGTGAACGAGAGCTGTGCCCACGAGTGACTATCAAAGGAAAGTAAAACCGTATTTCGCTTGTTGAGCGCTCCCTTCACAACAGCAACGCCATCCGATGGCGGCTCTCCCAGTGTGGCGCCCTCTTGTGGCGCCTGATAGAGCGGAGCACACTGGCTTTACACGAGCACCAGGCATACACGCCCACATTACAGATGCATTCTCCATTTCAAGTGTATTTTATCAAGCATTTACAATGCAACGGTCTCACCTTTGCAAAAGTTAGAGCTATTGGCATTGTAAATGACATTTTTATGTATGTGTTGGTTTTGAAAACAGATTCATAAATGGCATTGTCGTTTACAATGCCAATAGCTTAATCTCTCGCAAATGCAAGACCTATTGCATTTGCACCTACACAGAGCCACACACACAGAGCCCCCCACACACACAGAGCCACACACACCACACACATACACAGAGCCACACACACACACAGAGCCACACACACACAGAGCCACACACACACAGAGCCACACACACACAGAGCCACACACAGGGCCACACACACACCGAGCCACACACACACAGAGCCACACACAGAGCCACACACACAGCCACACACACACAAAGCCACACTCACAGAGCCACACTCACAGAGCCACACTCACAGAGCCACACACACACACACACACACAGAGCTACACACACACACACACAGAGCCACACACACAGAGCCACATACACACACACAGAGCCACACACACACACACAATAACACTTATACCACCTTGCTCCTGGGGGCTGTTAGAAGTCTGCAGGGGTAACATCATCCATAACGCTACCGCATTATCCTAACGCGCAACGGGCCCTCCACCTGAGGTCTGAGGCGCAACAGTGTGGTAAGCTGGTAATAATTCAGCTGAAATTAAGCAATGACCTCTGCCCACTTTAGCATACGTTTACAAAAAACCCATCCAGTACTTCAAGCTAGTGTTCCAGCAGGCCAGACCTGCACCAAATGCCCCGGGGCGCATCCCAGACTGGGTCAAAACATGCATGACAACCCAAAGCTCCCTGTCCTGGGCAGCCCTTTGGTCGAATTAGGTGTTAAAGCAGGATGGAATAATAGCATGCATCCCCCGCAGCCGAACCGGCGCTCACATATCTCCGAATCACGCAACGGCGACCCCTGTGGCAACTCTGAACCGGGCGAAACCATACACCTCTTCAGAACAGCGTGTCCTAACTAATGATAATTAGCTCCAGAATGAGGGGAGAACCGGCGAAAACTCTTGATGGGCGCAGCCGCACAGTTGTCCTGGACAGCGTGTACAAACGACTCCTTGTAGTATCTGGTGACCAAACTGGCAAACAAATCTAATGTATGCCGTGCGCTCTATCCCGTAACGGAGTACACCTGAAATCCATCGGCACCGTAGCAGCACAAAATCACGTAGTTCATGTAGTCTTTAACACATGTTATCCCGGGCCTATCCTAACACTGAAGAAATCATGCCCGTGGCCACCGTGTCACCATCCCCCACGAATGAGTAAATACTCCCCAGAGGCTCACGACCGGGAAAACGGTGATTAATCATGTGTTCTGAGCCATAAAGGTTTTCAAATTCCCACCTACTAGTCCCAGTTCAGACATGTTACCCGAGGCGGAAATACCGACGTTCGTGGGGGGTGGGGGGGGTAGACTCACCGCCAAAACCAGACGAGGTCACGAAGCATGCCCCGAGCGCCAGACAGGGGAACCAGCACGCTGCGAGCGGAATCTGACAGTCCAGGATGGTGATCACGACGCCCCGGGGCACACATGGCGCTGAAGCGAGGGAGGATTTTTCCGAGCAGGGAATGGCGAGAGACGCTGACCATGCTTGTCGCCACCGCTGCCCAAACAGTTCAGCGCGACGGGAGGATGGAACCCCTCCCCTTCACCTACCCCCGTCCCAAACCTATGTCCCAACTCCGCACAGGCACTGAAAAAGAAAACATTACCACACCAAGCGGACCTTCCGTGTTGTCCGGGAAGATAATTAAACCATAAACGCGGTTCCACAGGGTCTTGGCCCAGGTGGTGGGACTGGGGGGTTGGAGTAAAGCTCGCCTCCCATTCAATTCAACCAACCAAACGATCAAGCATGGACCCGGCCGCAATCGTCCCTAAAAACCAACGAGACAGCGGGGGGGGGGTGAACCGGACTGCTCTCGCCAGATTAAGGAAGGGGGGAGGGGGAGAGGCGTGTGCCACACACATGGCACCAGAAACCCTCAGAGCTCACTCAACTACCAGAATACGCCCCTCCCGGCCCCTCGTGGCTTCTTTTTATTTATTAGGTCTCGCCTGTCGATGCGCATGCGCATCGAGCAAGGCGAGAGTATTGGGACTTATCCGCTCTTTATCCACACTGCAAGGAATCGTGGAGATTCCTTGCAGTGCCCGTGACTTTTAAGCTCAATGCGCATGCGCATTGAGCTTAAAAGCGCGTGCACGTCCGTCTTTGTTTACCCGTTCCGCCCCCTCCCCTTCCCGCCGTGTCGCATTTCTCCTCCCCCCTCCCCTCTCTTCCCTCCAGCTTGTTTTTTGTTTATTTGACCCGCTCCGCCCCCTCCCCTTCCCGCCGTGTCGCATTTCTCCTCCCCCCTCCCCTCTCTTCCCTCCGGCTTCTTTTTTGTTTATTTTACCCGCCGTGTCGCCGTGTCTCCGATCCTTTCGCTCTCCTCCCCCCTCCCCTCTCTTCCCTCCGGCTTCTTTTTTGTTTATTTTACCCAAAATAATAGAGTAAAAAATACGGCATAAAAGAATTTGCAAGCAGTAGCATGTCGCGTCAAGATTGTGCCGTTTAAAACACAAAGGAGGTTCTATCTTACCTTCCTGTTACTGTATTACGGCCGCTCTAACTGCAAGTCAGAAAGAATGCTCTCAAATGCTACTTCCAGTGACCGTAACTAAGAAAAATCCACTATCACTTTCCCTTTGAGTCACCAGGAAACACGCGCTTGGAATGAACTTCACTGCCCCTCCCACAGTTGCAAAAGAGATGCCAAATCACTTCCATGATCACGTGCTCCAATATCTGAGCACATTTCCCGATAAAGTCATCAACATTTGTACATGCCCTAGAGTTTAAATGTATAGCCTCCGTTCATTTTCTTACAATGTGCAGCTGCACATGAGCAAACAGGGGAGCCCCAGCATTTGTAGGGGTCCCCTGAAAGAAACCAATGTGATGAGCTCCCGCTATGACCAGAAAGCAGCTAGCACGAAGGGGAATGCAACAGTGAACCATAACAGAAGGTCATCACTCAGAACATACTACCTGCATTTTGGCTAGTTATAAAGTGCGTTACAGCATAACCGAAATAAAGAAGGGATTTAAAAAAAATCTCGAGGCAAAGAAATAATAATTATCAAGGGTTACATACCTCAAATAAATTAAAATAACAATACAGACCGAGAATGAAACAGAAACGCAAACATGAGAAAACGATGCAAACCTATTTCAAAGGAATACTTGGGCTGAAAAGGTTCTTTGGCATCAGTCATCTCCTGCCGCCTTTATATTTCCGCTTTGGTCTTGGGGAGCGACAAGTTCTCCTATTACTTCAGGTTGCGCCAATGCTTTAAGGTTTGGCAGCCACTTTAACACAGCTACCGTTTAACAGGATCCCAAGGACTAGATGTCAAATGCAAGCCCAACAAGTAGGCAGTTCATGTCAATTGAGATGGATCCAATTCCTCACTGTGTTGATTGAATTTCTTTGAGGAATTGCAGCAGGTAGCTCAAGACGCACTAAAATGAAAGGAGGTTTCGAGTATATCCTGCATGTGTCCTTTGTAGCACCCCACCTTCATGCTGAGACCCAGCAGATCCACATGGGAAATTTGGAGACAGGTTTTGCAGTGTGCGATGGAGGCAGAATATATGGTCAGAATATCATTTGAGATAAATAGTGTGTCCCAAATAACCGATCACACCAACATCTGCATCAGCAACACAAAATCAACACCCAATGGGACTTTTTTTTGCAAACAATAGTTAGGACAATATATATACCAGATCATATTTCTGCATACGGAATGTCTTAGAGGGTGCTGGCTCTATCCTGATGCATTTCACCACGGCTGTGGGGCATCCCCGTTAACTTCTGTTCATCTACAAAACCTTAGGTATGGTTGTGACTGGAATTCTGGATCTGTAGGTGGCGGTTGGAGGAGAAAGTAAAAGAAAATAGTCCTAGTAGTATCTTTCTGCATCGATTGAAACAATGCAGACTACTGTTTTTCTACACTACCCTAGATCTCATAGATTAATAATCCTCCCAAAGTTCATGTACGTATTTTGAAAATCTTGAATTTTAGCGAAGGTCTCCGATCCTTTCGCTCTCCTCCCCCCTCCCCTCTCTTCCCTCCGGCTTCTTTTTTGTTTATTTTACCCAAAATAATAGAGTAAAAAATACGGCAGTAAATCCATGACTCAAGGTTACACATACATTATGAAAATGACAATCAAGGGATAATTGCAATGTCAGCCCAAAACAGTTGGTGATCATAATCACTAGCTGACAGTGATCAGTGCATTACAAAATTTGGTTTTCACTAGTCCCAGGTGGCAAATTTAATTCCGCTCACAAAATTGGTGAAATTTGGCCTACCATGCGTTACTCTTGAAATGTGGGGTGCCAAATTCTGCCAATCGCCGCGTGCTGCAATTTTTCCCCTGTGAAGCACCAGAAATGTAAACTGGCGCTCAAGAGATTTGGCATCCCCTTGTGCAGTTTTCTGGTCACTAGGAGGACTTTTGGCACGATTTTGTAACCCAGGCTGTCACGAGCCGCCGCTGGTCCGAGTTCTGCTTCTGGAGTAGATTATGTAGTTCAGCGGAAGCAAAATCAACTCGAATGGTCACGTGGTCTTGTGCACTGCGTGCGCCATTCGCCCTGATTTTTTCAGCATGGAACTCAATACCAGCGCTAAATCACAGCACGAGCACCTGGCCATTTTCTAGCATCAGCCGGGGTTCATTTAAATGACAATAGACTTTTGATAGTTTTGCTTGGCTACCTGCTATTTTGTATTACACACTCGTTGGGCTTGGACCTCCTTATGTGTTGTGTTCGATTTTTAACATCATTATTCTCCTTTTAAAATACACCTTTCCTTGCATTGGTTCTGTTTTAAACCTAATGGCTGTTAATTATATATTTTTTTCTACTTATTTGATTTTAAAATTAAATCGCACTTTCCTTTGGCTTTGACGTTTTTAAACATGAGCATTTGCACTATTTTTATGATACAACACGTAGCCATGAACCGGCCCACTATGGCATTGTTGAACACCCGATTGCGCTTGTACAAGAGAACATGGCATGCCGGTATCTCACTCACGTTTTCACAGGTCACACGTAATTTTAATATGAGACATCCCATACCGTAGCCACCCTCACTCACCCTCACCCTCACTCACCCTCACCCTCAACCCCTCACCCTCAACCCCTCACTCTCACTCATCCTCACTCACCCTCACTCACCCTCACTCTCCCTCAACCCCTCACTCACCCTCACTCACTCACCCTCACTCACCCTCACCCACCTTCACCCTCACTCACCCTCACTCTCACTCACCCTCACTCACCCTCACCCTCACTCACCCTCAACCCCTCACCCTCACACAGTGCAATAGGTCTCGGAGCATTTGAGTTAGAGCTTTTAGATTTGTTTATGGCTTTTTTTATTTGTAATTCTTTAGCATTGGCTACAGGAAACAAAAATGCTAAAGATTTAAAAAAAAAACCCATAAACAATTCTAAAAGCACTAACTCTAATGCTGCGAGACCTATTGCATTTCCAATGCTTGTTTATTTATTTGGAACCTATGCCTTTTGTGGACATTGCGCAAGCTCGTCACCCACTGAGCCGTCCTACCAGCCTGATTTACTATTTCTGTTACGGGGCGGAGAAGTAGCGGCACCCGCTGCGGTGTCGGCGCTATGCGGCATCAGACCAGCCCTCAGAGCGCTGGGCTTCCAGCCTACCGCAACAATCACCGTTACTATGGCTATCATAACTCGCACATAATCCTAGTGTTCCACAATTATTATAACTATCAAGGATGACCAACTGCAAACGCTGCCATTTCTCGCACCTTGAGCCCTTCTTACCCCGCACTGTTTTTGGCGCCAAGCGCTTCATCCTGTTCGCCTGCTGCCTGGGGAGCTGGGGGTCGTATGGGCTGGGGGCCTTCTTCGCTGTTCCCTGGGTCATGAATTAGCGAGCAGCAGTTGCCAACGAGTAGTAGCGGGTGGGGGTGGGGGGATGGGGATGGATGTGCTGCTTTCTCTTAAAGAGCCTGACTTCCTGCTGACGTAAAAGCTTTCTTATCTTCTTTATGGGGCCATCTGTTGGACCCATAAAGAAGATAAGAAAGCTTTTACGCCAGCCGGAAGTCAAGGAGCCCAGTCTGAAAAGGACGGGGCTTAGCGAGAAAGGAGAACGTCACTAGGACCTCTACTCCAATGGCTGGCCACCATTTAGGAGGCCAGCCAATGGAGAAGAGGGGCGGGGCTTACCCTCGCTAGTGATATTCTCTCTATCTCATTAAATCTTGCCAGTGAGACTGCACATGTTCGCAGCCTACGCTAGCCGAGACTCAAAAAACGCCTGCCATCTTGAAACACAGGCCGGATTAGGGTGAGCCCTGCTGTATGTCACATCCGGTAAATATAATGCTGACAATGTTCCCATTCCAGTCCTGAAAGTGGTGCTGCAGACAGCCCCCGGCATCGGACTCGCCAGTGCACATGTTATGCATCAATTTATTGGGATTTGACTCTTACACAGAGCATCAAGTAAGAGAACACAAACAGGCGCCCGGACCGCTCTCTACAGCGCCCTGTAGGTGTCATCACAACAGGTACAACAAGGATGAGGACAAGCCGGGCTGTGCATTGCCATGGTGGTCACCACACGGGGGCACCAGAGGTGTGGATGGGCTCGGAGTACTCTTCCATGGCTCTCTAGTCTCCACGAGGCATGGATGGGCTCAGCGTACTCTCCCATGACTCCCTGCTCTCCAGCGGCGTGTATGGGCTCAGAGTACTCTTCCATGGCTCCCTGCTCACGAGAGGCGTGGGTGGGCTCAGAGTACTCTTCCACGGCTCACTGCTCTCTACGAGGCGTGGATGGGCTCAGAGTACTCTTCCATGGCTCCCTGCTCACGAGAGGCGTGGGTGGGCTCAGAGTACTCTTCCATGGCTCCCTGCTCTCCACGAGGCGTGGATGGGCTCAGAGTACTCTTTCATGGCTCCCTGCTCTTCACGAGGTGTGGATGGGCTCAGAGTACTCTTCCATGGCTCCCTGCTATCCACGAGGCGTGGATGGGCTCAGAATACTCTTCCATGGCTCCCTGCTCTCCAGAGGTGTGGATGGGCTCAGAGTACTCTTCCATGGCTCCCTGCTCTTCACGAGGCGTGGATGGGCTCAGAGTACCTTCCATGGCTCTCTGCTCTCTACGAGGCGTGGATGGGCTCAGAGTACTCTTCCATGGCTCCCTGTTCTCCACGAGGCGTGGATGGGCTCAGAGTACTCTTCCATGGCTCCCTGCTCTCCACGAGGCGTGGATGGGCTCAGAGTACTCTTCCATGGCTCCCTGCTCTTCACGAGGCGTGGATGGGCTCCGAGTACTCTTCCATGGCTCTCTGCTCTCCACGAGGCGTGGATGGGCTCAGAGTACTCTTCCATGGCTCCCTGCTATCCACGAGGCGTGGATGGGCTCAGAGTACTCTTCCATGGCTCCCTGCTCTTCACGAGGCGTGGATGGGCTCCGAGTACTCTTCCATGGCTCCCTGTTCTTCAGAGGTGTGGATGGGCTCAGAGTACTCTTCCCATGGCTCCCTGCTCTCCAGAGGCGTGGAGGGGCTCCGAGTACTCTTCCATGGCTCCCTGTTCTCCACGGGGCATGGAAGGGCTAAGAGTACTCATCCATGGCTCTCTGCTCTCCACGAGGCGTGGATGGGCTCAGAGTACTCTTTCATGGCTCCCTGCTCTTCACGAGGCGTGGATGGGCTCAGAGTACTCTTCCATGGCTCCCTGCTCTCCAGGAGGCGTGAATGGGCAAAGAGTACTCTTCCATGGCTCTCTGCTCTCGAGCGCCGTGGATGGGCTCAGAGTACTATCCCATGGCTCTCTGCTCTCTAGAGGTGTGGATGGGCTCAGAGTACTCTTCCATGGCTCCCTGCTCACGAGAGGCGTGGGTGGGCTCAGAGTACTCTTTCATGGCTCCCTGCTCTTCACGAGGTGTGGATGGGCTCAGAGTACCTTCCATGGCTCTCTGCTCTCCACGAGGCGTGGATGGGCTCAGAGTACTCTTCCATGGCTCCCTGCTATCCACGAGGCGTGGATGGGCTCAGAGTACTCTTCCATGGCTCCCTGCTCTCCACGAGGCGTGGATGGGCTCAGAGTACTCTCCCATGGCTCCCTGCAATCAGGAGGGGTGGATGGGCTCAGAGTACTCTTCCATGGCTCCCTGCTCTCCACGAGGCGTGGATGGGCTCAGAGAACTCTCCCATGGCTCCCTGCAATCAGGAGGGGTGGATGTGCTCAGAGTACGCTTCCATGGCTCCATGCTCTCCAGAGGTGTGGATTGGCTCAGAGTACTCTTTCATGGCTCCCTGCTCTTCACGAGGCGTGGATGGGCTCAGAGTACCTTCCATGGCTCTCTGCTCTCCACGAGGCGTGGATGGGCTCAGAGTACTCTTTCATGGCTCCCTGCTCTTCACGAGGCGTGGATGGGCTGAGAGTACTCTTCCATGGCTCCCTGCTATCCACGAGGCGTGGATGGGCTCAGAGTACTCTTCCATGGCTCCCTGCTCTCCAGGAGGCGTGGATGGGCTAAGAGTACTCTTCCATGGCTCCCTGCTCTCCATAGGCGTGGATGGGCTCAGAGTACTCTTCCCATTGCTCCCTGCTCTCCACGAGGCGTGGATGGGCTCAGAGTACTCTTCCATGGCTCCCTGCTCTCCACGAGGAGTGGATGGGCTCAGAGTACTCTTCCATGGCTCCCTGCTCTCCAGAGGCGTGGATGGGCTCAGAGTACTCTTCCATGGCTCCCGGCTCTCGAGCGCCGTGGATGGGCTCGGAATACTCTTCCATGGTTCCCTGCTCTCCAGAGGCGTGGATGGGCTCAGAGTAATCTTTCCATGGCTCCCTGCTCTCCACGAGGCGTGGATGGGCTCAGAGTACTCTTCCATGGCTCCCTGCTCTTCGCGAGGCGTGGATGGGCTCTGAGTACTCTTCCATGGCTCCCTGCTCTCCAGGAGGCGTGAATGGGCTAAGAGTACTCTTCCATGGCTCTCTGCTCTCGAGCGCCGTGGATGGGCTCGGAATACTCTTCCATGGCTCCCTGCTCTCCAGAGGTGTAGATGGGATCAGAGTACTCTTCCATGGCTCTCTGCTCTCTACGAGGCGTGGATGGGCTCAGAGTACTCTTCCATGGTTCCCTGCTCTTCACGAGGCGTGGATGGGCTCAGAGTACTCTTCCATGGCTTCCTGCTCTCCAGGAGGCATGGGTGGGCTCTGAGTACCCTTCCATGGCTCCCTGCTCTCCAGAGGCGTGGATGGGATCGGAGTACTCTTCCATGGTTCCCTGCTCTCCAGAGGCGTGGATGGGCGCAGAGTACCCTTCCATGGCTCCCTGCTCTCCAGAGGTGTGGATGGGCTCAGAGTACTCTTCCATGGCTCCCTGCAATCAGGAGGGGTGGATGGGCTCAGAGTACTCTTCCATGGCTCCCTGCTCTCCAGGAGGCATGGGTGGGCTCTGAGTGCTCTCCCATGGCTCCCTGCAATCAGGAGGGGTGGATGGGCTCAGAGTACTCTTCCATGGCTCCCTGCTCTCCACGAGGCGTGTATGGGCTCAGAATACTCTTTCATGGCTCCCTGCTCTTCACGAGGTGTGGATGGGCTCAGAGTACTCTTCCATGGCTCCCTGCTATCCACGAGGCGTGGATGGGCTCAGAATACTCTTCCATGGCTCCCTGCTCTCCAGAGGTGTGGATGGGCTCAGAGTACTCTTCCATGGCTCCCTGCTCTTCACGAGGCGTGGATGGGCTCAGAGTACCTTCCATGGCTCTCTGCTCTCTACGAGGCGTGGATGGGCTCAGAGTACTCTTCCATGGCTCCCTGTTCTCCACGAGGCGTGGATGGGCTCAGAGTACTCTTCCATGGCTCCCTGCTCTCCACGAGGCGTGGATGGGCTCAGAGTACTCTTCCATGGCTCCCTGCTCTTCACGAGGCGTGGATGGGCTCCGAGTACTCTTCCATGGCTCTCTGCTCTCCACGAGGCGTGGATGGGCTCAGAGTACTCTTCCATGGCTCCCTGCTATCCACGAGGCGTGGATGGGCTCAGAGTACTCTTCCATGGCTCCCTGCTCTTCACGAGGCGTGGATGGGCTCCGAGTACTCTTCCATGGCTCCCTGTTCTTCAGAGGTGTGGATGGGCTCAGAGTACTCTTCCCATGGCTCCCTGCTCTCCAGAGGCGTGGAGGGGCTCCGAGTACTCTTCCATGGCTCCCTGTTCTCCACGGGGCATGGAAGGGCTAAGAGTACTCATCCATGGCTCTCTGCTCTCCACGAGGCGTGGATGGGCTCAGAGTACTCTTTCATGGCTCCCTGCTCTTCACGAGGCGTGGATGGGCTCAGAGTACTCTTCCATGGCTCCCTGCTCTCCAGGAGGCGTGAATGGGCAAAGAGTACTCTTCCATGGCTCTCTGCTCTCGAGCGCCGTGGATGGGCTCAGAGTACTATCCCATGGCTCTCTGCTCTCTAGAGGTGTGGATGGGCTCAGAGTACTCTTCCATGGCTCCCTGCTCACGAGAGGCGTGGGTGGGCTCAGAGTACTCTTTCATGGCTCCCTGCTCTTCACGAGGTGTGGATGGGCTCAGAGTACCTTCCATGGCTCTCTGCTCTCCACGAGGCGTGGATGGGCTCAGAGTACTCTTCCATGGCTCCCTGCTATCCACGAGGCGTGGATGGGCTCAGAGTACTCTTCCATGGCTCCCTGCTCTCCACGAGGCGTGGATGGGCTCAGAGTACTCTCCCATGGCTCCCTGCAATCAGGAGGGGTGGATGGGCTCAGAGTACTCTTCCATGGCTCCCTGCTCTCCACGAGGCGTGGATGGGCTCAGAGAACTCTCCCATGGCTCCCTGCAATCAGGAGGGGTGGATGTGCTCAGAGTACGCTTCCATGGCTCCATGCTCTCCAGAGGTGTGGATTGGCTCAGAGTACTCTTTCATGGCTCCCTGCTCTTCACGAGGCGTGGATGGGCTCAGAGTACCTTCCATGGCTCTCTGCTCTCCACGAGGCGTGGATGGGCTCAGAGTACTCTTTCATGGCTCCCTGCTCTTCACGAGGCGTGGATGGGCTCAGAGTACTCTTCCATGGCTCCCTGCTATCCACGAGGCGTGGATGGGCTCAGAGTACTCTTCCATGGCTCCCTGCTCTCCAGGAGGCGTGGATGGGCTAAGAGTACTCTTCCATGGCTCCCTGCTCTCCATAGGCGTGGATGGGCTCAGAGTACTCTTCCCATTGCTCCCTGCTCTCCACGAGGCGTGGATGGGCTCAGAGTACTCTTCCATGGCTCCCTGCTCTCCACGAGGAGTGGATGGGCTCAGAGTACTCTTCCATGGCTCCCTGCTCTCCAGAGGCGTGGATGGGCTCAGAGTACTCTTCCATGGCTCCCGGCTCTCGAGCGCCGTGGATGGGCTCGGAATACTCTTCCATGGTTCCCTGCTCTCCAGAGGCGTGGATGGGCTCAGAGTAATCTTTCCATGGCTCCCTGCTCTCCACGAGGCGTGGATGGGCTCAGAGTACTCTTCCATGGCTCCCTGCTCTTCGCGAGGCGTGGATGGGCTCTGAGTACTCTTCCATGGCTCCCTGCTCTCCAGGAGGCGTGAATGGGCTAAGAGTACTCTTCCATGGCTCTCTGCTCTCGAGCGCCGTGGATGGGCTCGGAATACTCTTCCATGGCTCCCTGCTCTCCAGAGGTGTAGATGGGATCAGAGTACTCTTCCATGGCTCTCTGCTCTCTACGAGGCGTGGATGGGCTCAGAGTACTCTTCCATGGTTCCCTGCTCTTCACGAGGCGTGGATGGGCTCAGAGTACTCTTCCATGGCTTCCTGCTCTCCAGGAGGCATGGGTGGGCTCTGAGTACCCTTCCATGGCTCCCTGCTCTCCAGAGGCGTGGATGGGATCGGAGTACTCTTCCATGGTTCCCTGCTCTCCAGAGGCGTGGATGGGCGCAGAGTACCCTTCCATGGCTCCCTGCTCTCCAGAGGTGTGGATGGGCTCAGAGTACTCTTCCATGGCTCCCTGCAATCAGGAGGGGTGGATGGGCTCAGAGTACTCTTCCATGGCTCCCTGCTCTCCAGGAGGCATGGGTGGGCTCTGAGTGCTCTCCCATGGCTCCCTGCAATCAGGAGGGGTGGATGGGCTCAGAGTACTCTTCCATGGCTCCCTGCTCTCCACGAGGCGTGTATGGGCTCAGAATACTCTTCCATGGCTCTCTGCTCTCTACGAGGCGTGGATGGGCTCAGAGTACTCTTCCATGGCTCCCTGCTCTCCGGGAGGCACGGGTGGGCTCAGAGTACTCTTCCATGGCTCTCTGCTCTCTACAAGGCGTGGGTGGGCTCTGAGTACTCTCCCATGGCTCCCTGCAATCAGGAGGGGTGGATGGGCTCAGAGTACTCTTCCATGGTTCCCTGCTCTCCAGGAGGCGTGGATGGGCTCAGAGTACTCTTCCATGGCTCTCTGCTCTTCACAAGGTGTGGATAGGCTCAGAGTACTCTCCCATGGCTCCCTGCTCTCGAGAAGCGTGGATGGGCTCGAAGTACTCTCCCATGGCTTTCTCCTCTCCACGAGCCTTGGATGAGCTCAGAGTACTCTTCCATGGCTCACTGCCCCCCAGAGGCGTGGATGGGATCAGAGTACTCTTCCACGGCTCCCTGCTCTCGAGAGGGTTGGATGGGTTCCGAGTACTCTCCCATGGCTCCCTGCTCTCGAGAAGCGTGGAAGGGCTTGAAGTACTCTCCCATGGCTTCCTCCTCTCCACGAGCCTTGGATGAGCTCAGAGTACTTTTCCACGGCTCACTGCTCTCCAGAGGCGTGGATGGGATCAGAGTACTCTTCCATGGCTCCCTGCTCTCGAGAGGCGTGGATGGGCTCAGAGTACTCTTCCCATGGTTCCCTGCTCTTGAGAGGCGTGGATGGGCTCAGAGTACTCTTCCATGGCTCCCTGCTCTCCACGAGGCGTGGATGGGCTCAGAGTACTCTTCCACTGCTCACTGCTCTCTATGAGGCGTGGATGGGCTCAGAGTACTCTTCCATGGCTCACTGCTCTCTACCAGGCGTGGATGGGCTCAGAGTACACTTCCACGGCTCACTGCTCTCTACGAGGCGTGGATGGGCTCAGAGTACTCTTCCATGGCGCTCTGCTCTCCACGAGGAGTGGGTGGGCTCAGAGTACTCTTCCATGGCTCCCTGCTCTCGAGCGCCGTGGATGGGCTCAGAGTACTCTTCCATGGCTCCCTGCTCTCCACGTGGCGTGGATGGGCTCCGAGTACTCTTCCATGGCTCCCTGCTCTTCACGAGGCGTGGATGGGCTCAGAGTACTCTTCCATGGCTCCCTGCTCTCTACGAGGCGTGGATGGGCTCAGAGTACTCTTCCATGGCTCTCTGCTCTTCACGAGGCGTGGATTGGCTCAGAGTAATCTTTCCATGGCTCCCTGCTCTCCACGAGGCGTGGATGGGCTCAGAGTAATTTTTCTATGGCTCCCTGCTCTCCACGAGGCGTGGATGGGCTCAGAGTACTCTTCCATGGCTCTCTGCTCTCCACGAGGCGTGGATGGGCTCAGAGTACTCTCCCATGGCTCCCTGCTCTCGAGAGGCGTGGGTGGGCTCACAATACTATCCCATGGCTCTCTGCCCTCTAGAGGTGTGGATGGGCTCAGAGTATTCTTCCATGACTCTCTGCTCTCTACCAGGCGTGGATGGGCTCAGAGTACTCTTTCATGGCTCCCTGCTCTTCACGAGGCGTGGATGGGCTCAGAGTACTCTTCCATGGCTCCCTGCTCTTCACGAGGCGTGGATGGGCTCCGAGTACTCTTCCATGGCTCCCTGCTCTCCAGGAGGCGTGGATGGGCTAAGAGTACTCTTCCATGGCTCTCTGCTCTCGAGCGCCGTGGATGAGCTCGGAATACTCTTCCATGGCTCCCTGCTCTCCAGAGGTGTAGATGGGATCAGAGTACTCTTCCATGGCTCTCTGCTCTCTACGAGGCGTGGATGGGCTCAAGAGTACTCTTCCATGGCTCCCTGCTCTTCACGAGGCGTGGATGGGCTCCGAGTACTCTTCCATGGCTCCCTGCTCTCCAGGAGGCGTGGATGGGCTAAGAGTACTCTTCCATGGCTCTCTGCTCTCGAGCGCCGTGGATGAGCTCGGAATACTCTTCCATGGCTCCCTGCTCTCCAGAGGTGTAGATGGGATCAGAGTACTCTTCCATGGCTCTCTGCTCTCTGCTCTCTACGAGGTGTGGATGGGCTCAGAGTACTCTTCCATGGCTCCCTGCTCTTCACGAGGCGTGGATGGGCTCAGAGTACTCTTCCATGGCTCCCTGCTCTTCACGAGGCGTGGATGGGCTCCGAGTACTCTTCCATGGCTCCCTGCTCTTCACGAGGCGTGGATGGGCTCAGAGTACTCTTCCATGGCTCTCTGCTCTCTACGAGGCGTGGATGGGCTCAGAGTACTCTCCCATGGCTCCCTGCTCTCCAGGAGGCGTGGATGGGCTAAGAGTACTCTTCCATGCCTTCCTGCTCTCCAGGAGGCATGGGTGGGCTCTGAGTACACTTCCATGGCTCCCTGCTCTCCAGAGGTGTGGATGGGATCAGAGTACTCTTCCATGGCTCCCTGCTCTCCAGAGGTGTGGATGGGCTCAGAGTACTCTTCCATGGCTCCCTGCTCTCCACGAGGCGTGGATGGGCTAAGAGTACTCTTCCATGGCTCCCTGCTCTCCAGGAGGCGTGGATGGGATCGGAGTACTCTTCCATGGCTCCATGCTCTCCAGAGGTGTGGATGGGCTCAGAGTACTCTTTCATGGCTCCCTGCTCTCCACGAGGCGTGGATGGGCTCAGAGTACTCTTCCATGGCTCCCTGCTCTCCAGAGGCGTGGATGGGCTCAGAGTACTCTTTCATGGCTCTCTGCTCTCTACGAGGCGTGGATGGGCTCAGAGTACTCTTCCATGGCTCCCTGCTCTCCAGGAGGAGTGGATGGGCTCAGAGTACTCTTCCATGGCTCTCTGCTCTCCAGGAGGCATGGGTGGGCTCAGAGTACTCTTCCATGGCTCCCTGCTCTCTACAAGGCGTGGGTGGGCTCTGAGTACTCTCCCATGGCTCCCTGCAATCAGGAGGGGTGGATGGGCTCAGAGTACTCTTCCATGGCTCCCTGCTCTCCAGGAGGCATGGGTGGGCTCAGAGTACTCTTCCATGGCTCCCTGCTCTCTACAAGGCGTGGGTGGGCTCTGAGTACTCTCCCATGGCTCCCTGCAATCAGGAGGGGTGGATGGGCTCAGAGTACTCTTCCATGGCTCCCTGCTCTCCACGAGGCGTGTATGGGCTCAGAATACTCTTCCATGGCTCTCTGCTCTCTACAAGGCGTGGGTGGGCTCTGAGTACTCTTCCATGGCTCCCTGCTCTCCAGGAGGCGTGAATGGGCAAAGAGTACTCTTCCATGGCTCCCTGCTCTCCAGGAGGGGTGGATGGGCTCAGAGTACTCTTCCATGGCTCCCTGCTCTCCAGGAGGCGTGGATGGGCTCAGAGTACTCTTCCATGGCTCCCTGCTATCCACGAGGCGTGGATGGGCTCAGAGTACTCTTCCATGGCTCCCTGCTCTCCAGAAACGTGGATGGGATCAGAGTACTCTTCCATGGCTCACTGCTCTCTACGAGGCGTGGATGGGCTCAGAGTACTCTTCCATGGCTTCCTGCTCTCCAGAGGCGTGGACGGGCTCAGAGTACTCTTCCATGGATCCCTGCTCTCCAGATGCGTGGATGGATCCAGAGTACTCTTCCATGGCTCTCTGCTCTTCACAAGGTGTGGATAGGCTCAGAGTACTCTTCCATGGCTCCCTGCTCTCGAGAAGCATGGATGGGTTTGAAGTACTCTCCCATGGCTTTCTCCTCTCCCAGAGCCTTGGATGAGCTCAGAGTACTCTTCCATGGCTCACTGCCCCCCAGAGGCGTGGATGGGATCAGAGTACTCTCCCATGGCTCCCTGCATTCGGGAGGGGTGGATGGGCTCAGAGTACTCTTCCACGGCTCCCTGCTCTCGAGAGGGTTGGATGGGTTCCGAGTACTCTCCCATGGCTCCCTGCTCTCGAGAAGCGTGGAAGGGCTTGAAGTACTCTCCCATGGCTTCCTCCTCTCCACAAGCCTTGGATGAGCTCAGAGTACTCTTCCACGGCTCACTGCTCTCGAGAGGCGTGGATGGGCTCAGAGTACTCTTCCATGGCTCCCTGCTCTCTACGAGGCGTGGATGGGCTCAGAGTACTCTTCCATGGCGCTCTGCTCTCCACGAGGAGTGGATGGGCTCAGAGTACTCTTCCATGGCTCCCTGCTCTCCACGTGGCGTGGATGGGCTCAGAGTACTCTTCCACGGCTCACTGCTCTCTACGAGGCGTGGATGGGCTCAGAGTACTCTTCCATGGCGCTCTGCTCTCCACGAGGAGTGGATGGGCTCAGAGTACTCTTCCATGGCTCACTGCTCTCTACGAGGCGTGGATGGGCTCAGAGTACTCTTCCATGGCTCCCTGCTCTCCACGTGGCGTGGATGGGCTCAGAGTACTCTTCCATGGCTCCCTGCCCTTCACGAGGCGTGGATGGGCTCAGAGTAATCTTTCCATGGCTCACTGCTCTCTACGAGGCGTGGATGGGCTCAGAGTACTCTTCCACGGCTCACTGCTCTCTACGAGGCGTGGATGGGCTCAGAGTACTCTTCCATGGCGCTCTGCTCTCCACGAGGAGTGGATGGGCTCAGAGTACTCTTCCATGGCTCCTTGCTCTCCACGTGGCGTGGATGGGCTCAGAGTACTCTTCCATGGTTCCCTGCCCTTCACGAGGCGTGGATGGGCTCAGAGTAATCTTTCCATGGCTCCCTGCTCTCCACGAGGCGTGGATGGGCTCAGAGTAATTTTTCTATGGCTCCCTGCTCTTCACGAGGCGTGGATGGGCTCAGAGTAATTTTTCTATGGCTCCCTGCTATCCACGAGGCGTGGATGGGCGCAGAGTACTCTTCCATGGCGCTCTGCTCTCCACGAGGAGTGGATGGGCTCAGAGTACTCTTCCATGGCTCTCTGCTCTCCACGAGGCGTGGATGGGCTCAGAGTACTCTCCCATGGCTCCCTGCTCTCGGGAGGGGTGGATGGGCTCAGAGTACTCTTCCATGGCTCCCTGCTCTCGAGAGGCGTGGGTGGGCTCACAATACTATCCCATGGCTCTCTGCCCTCTAGAGGTGTGGATGGGCTCAGAGTATTCTTCCATGACTCTCTGCTCTCTACCAGGCGTGGATGGGCTCAGAGCACTCTTTCATGGCTCCTTGCTCTCTAGGGGGCGTGGATGGGCTCAGAGTACTCTTCCATGGCTCCCTGCTCTTCACGAAGCGTGGATGGGCTCAGAGTACTCTTCCATGGCTCCCTGCTCTTCACGAGGCGTGGATGGGCTCCGAGTACTCTTCCATGGCTCCCTGCTCTCCAGGAGGCGTGGATGGGCTAAGAGTACTCTTCCATGGCTCTCTGCTCTCGAGCGCCGTGGATGAGCTCGGAATACTCTTCCATGGCTCCCTGCTCTCCAGAGGTGTGGATGGGATCAGAGTACTCTTCCATGGCTCTCTGCTCTCTACGAGGCGTGGATGGGCTCAGAGTACTCTTCCATGGCTCCCTGCTCTTCACGAGGCGTGGATGGGCTCAGAGTACTCTTCCATGGCTCCCTGCTCTTCACGAGGCGTGGATGGGCTCCGAGTACTCTTCCATGGCTCCCTGCTTTTCACGAGGCGTGGATGGGCTCAGAGTACTCTTCCATGGCTCCCTGCTCTCCAGAGGTCTAGATGGGATCAGAGTACTCTTCCATGGCTCTCTGCTCTCTACGAGGCGTGGATGGGCTAAGAGTACTCTTCCATGGCTCCCTGCTCTCCAGGAGGCGTGGATGGGCTAAGAGTACTCTTCCATGGCTCCCTGCTCTCCAGGAGGCGTGGATGGGCTCAGAGTACTCTCCCATGGCTCCCTGCAATCGGGAGGGGTGGATGGGCTCCGAGTACTCTTCCATGGTTCCCTGCTCTCCAGAGGCGTGGATGGGCTCAGAGTACTCTTCCATGGCTCCCTGCTCTCCAGGAGTCGTGGATGGGCTCAGAGTACTCTTCCATGGCTCCCTGCTCTCTACAAGGCGTGGGTGGGCTCCGAGTACTCTCCCATGGCTCCCTGCCTTTGGGAGGGGTGGATGGGCTCAGAGTACTCTTCCATGGCTCCCTGCTCTTGAGAGGCATGGATGGGCTCAGAATACTTTTCCATGGCTCCCTGCTCTCGAGAGGCGTGGATGGATTCCGAGTACTCTCCCATGGCTCCTTGCTCTCGGGAGGGGTGGATGGGCTCAGAGTACTCTTCCTTGGCTCTCTGCTCTCCAGAGGCGTGGATGGGCTCAGAGTACTCTCCCATGGCTTCCTCCTCTCCACGAGCCTTGGATGAGCTCAGAGTACTCTTTCACGGCTAACTGCTCTCCAGAGGCGTGGATGGGATCAGAGTACTCTTCCACGGCTCACTGCTCTCTACGAGGCGTGGATGGGCTCAGAGTACTCTTCCATGGCTCCCAGCTCTCCATGAGGCGTGGATGGGCTCAGAGTACTATCCCATGGCTCTCTGCTCTCCACGAGGCGTAGATGGGCTAAGAGTAATCTTTCCATGGCTCCCTGCTCTCCAGGAGGCGTGGATGGGCTAAGAGTACTCTTCCATGGCTTCCTCCTCTCCACGAGCCTTGGAGGAGCTCAGAGTACTCTTCCATGGCTCCCTGCTCTCCAGGAGGCGTGGATGGGCTAAGAGTACTCTTCCATGGTTCCCTGCTCTCTACGAGGCGTGGATAGGCTCAGAATACTCTTCCATGGCTCCCGGCTCTCCAGAGGCGTGGATGGGCTCAGAGTACTCTTTCATGGCTCCATGCTCTCCACGAGGCGTGGATGGGCTCAGAGTTCTCTTCCATGGCTCTCTGTTCTCCACGAGGCGTGGATGGGCTCAGAGTACTCTTCCATGGCTCCCTGCTCTCCACGAGGCGTGGATGGGCTCAGAGTACTCTTCCATGGCTCCCTGTTCTTCAGAGGCGTGGATGGGCTTGGAGTACTCTTCCATGGCTCTCTGCTCTCCACGAGGCGTGGATGGGCTCAGAGTACTCTTCCATGGCTCCCTGCTCTCTACAAGGCGTTGATGGGCTCAGAGTACTCTTCCATGGCTCCCTGCTCTCCAGGAGGCACGGGTGGGCTCAGAGTACTCTTCCATGGCTCCCTGCTCTCTACAAGGCGTGGGTGGGCTCTGAGTACTCTCCCATGGCTCCCTGCTCTCGGGAGGGGTGGATGGGCTCAGAATACATTTCCATGGCTACGTGCTCTGCACGAGGCGTGGATGGGCTCAGAGTACTCTTACATGGCTCCACGCTCTCCACGAGGCGTGGATGGGCTCAGAGTACTCTTCCATGGCTCCCTGTTCTTCAGAGGCGTGGATGGGCTCAGAGTACTCTTCCATGGCTCCCTGCTCACTACAAGGGTGGGTGGGCTCTGAGTACTCTCCCATGGCTCCCTGCTCTCTACAAGGCGTGGATGGGCTTGAAGTACTCTCCCATGGCTTCCTCCTCTCCACGAGCCTTGGATGAGCTCAGAGTACTCTTCCACGGCTCACTGCTCTCCAGAGGCGTGGATGGGATCAGAGTACTCTTCCACGGCTCACTGCTCTCTACGAGGCGTGGATGGGCTCAGAGTACTCTTCCATAGCTCCCTGTTCTCTACAAGGGGTGGATAGGCTCAGAGTACTCTTCCATGGCTCTCTGCTCTCCAGAGATGTGGATGGACCCAGAGTACTCTTCCATGGCTCCCTGCTCTCAATAGGCGTGTATGGCCTCAGAGTAATCTTTCCATGGCTCCCTGCTCTCTACAAGGCGTGGGTGGGCTCAGAGTACTCTTCCATAGCTCCCTGCTCTCTAGGAGGTGTGGGTGGGTGGGCTCAGAGTACTCTTCCATGGCTCTCTGCTCTCCAGGAGGCGTAGATGGGCTCGGAGGACTCTTCCATGGCTCCCTACTCTCCACGAGGCATGGGTGGGCTCAAAGTACTCTTCCATGGTTCCCTGCTCTCGAGAGGAGTGGATGGGCTCAGAGTACTCTTTCATGGCTCCCTGCTCTCCAGAGATGTGGATGGGCTCAGAGTACTCTTCCATGGCTCCCTGCTCTCCATGAGGTGTGGATGGGCTCAGAGTACTCTTCCATGGCTCCCTGCTCTCCAAGAGGCGTGTATGGGCTCAGAGTAATCTTTCCATGGCTCCTGCTCTTCAGAGGCGTGGATGGGCTCAGAGTACTCTTCCATGGCTCCCTGCTCTCCACGAGGCGTGGATGGGCTCAGAGTAATCTTTCCATGGCTCCCTGCTCTCCAGAGGTGTGGATGGACCCAGAGTACTCTTCCATGGCTCTCTGCTATCCACGAGGCGTGGATGGGCTCAGAGTACTCTTCCATGGCTCCCTGCTCTCCAGGAGGCGTGGATGGGCTAAGAGTACTCTTCCATGGTTCCCTGCTCTCTACGAGGCGTGGATGGGCTCAGAGTACTCTTCCACGGCTCTCTGCTCTCTACGAGGCGTGGATGGGCTCAGAGTACTCTTCCATAGCTCCCTGTTCTCTACAAGGGGTGGGTGGGCTCAGAGTACTCTTCCATAGCTCCCTGCTCTCTACGAGGCGTGGATGGGCTCAGAGTACTCTTCCATGGCTCACTGCTCTCCAGGAGGCGTGGATGGGCTCAGAGTACTCTTCCATGGCTCCCTGCTCTCCATGAGGTGTGGATGGGCTCAGAGTACTCTTCCATGGCTCCCTGCTCTCTAGGAGGCGTGGGTGGGTGGGCTCAGAGTACTCTTCCATGGTTCCCTGCTCTCGAGAGGAGTGGATGGGCTTAGAGTACTCTTCCATGGCTTCTTGCTCTTCAGAGGCGTGGGTGGGCTCAGAGTACTCTTCCATGGCTTCTTGCTCTTCAGAGGCGTGGGTGGGCTCAGAGTAGGCTTCCATGGCTCCTTGCTCTCTAGGGGGCGTGGATGGGCTCAGAGTACTCTTCCATGGCTCCCTGCTATCCACGAGGCGTGGATGGGCTCAGAATACTCTTCCATGGCTCCCTGCTCTCCAGAGGTGTGGATGGGCTCAGAGTACTCTTCCATGGCTCCCTGCTCTTCAGAGGCGTGGATGGGTTCAGAGTACTCTTCCATGGCTCCCAGCTCTCCAGAGGCGTGGATGGGCTCAGAGTACTCTTCCATGGCTCCCTGCTCTCCACGTGGCGTGGATGGGCTCAGAGTACTCTTCCATGGCTCCCTGCTCTCCACGAGGCGTGGATGGGCTCAGAGTAATCTTTCCATGGCTCCCTGCTCTCCAAGGGGCATGGATGGGCTCAGAGTACTTTTCCATGGCTCTCTGCTCTTCAGAGGCGTGGATGGGCTCAGAGTACTCTTCCACGGCTCCCTGCTCTCCACGAGGCATGGATGGGCTCAGAGTACTCTTGCATGGCTCCCTACAATCCACGAGGCGTGGATGGGCTCAGAGTACTCTTTCATGGCTCCCTGCTCTCTACGAGGCGTGGGTGGGCTCAGAGTACTCTTCCATGGCTCCCTGCTCTCCACGAGGCGTGGATGGGCTCAGAATACTCTTCCATGGCTCTCTGCTCTGGAGCGGCGTGGATGGGCTCAGAGTACTCTTCCATGGCTCCCTGCTATCCACGAGGCGTGGATGGGCTCAGAGTACTCTTCCATGGCTCCCTGTTCTCCACGAGGCGTGGATGGGCTTAGAGTACTCTTCCATGGCTCCCTGCTCTCTACGAGGCGTGGATGGGCTCAGAGTACTCTTCCATGGCTCCCTGCTCTCCACGAGGCGTTGGTGGGCTCAGAGTACTCTTCCATGGCTCCCTGCTCTCCAGAAACGTGGATGGGATAAGAGTACTCTTCCATGGCTCCCTGCTCTTCAGAGGCGTGGATGGGTTCAGAGTACTCTTCCATGGCTCCCGGCTCTCCAGAGGCGTGGATGGGCGCAGAGTACTCTTCCATGGCTCCCTGCTCTCCAGAGGCGCGGATGGGCTCAGAGTACTCTTCCATGGCTCCCTGCTCTCCACGAGGCGTGGATGGGCTCAGAGTACTCTTCCATGGCTCCCTGCTATCCACGAGGCGTGGATGGGCTCAGAGTACTCTTCCATGGCTCCCTGCTATCCACGAGGTGTGGATGGGCTCAGAGTACTCTTCCATGGCTCCCTGCTATCCACGAGGTGTGGATGGGCTCAGAGTACTCTTCCATGGCTCACTGCTCTCTACGAGGCGTGGATGGGATCAGAGTACTCTTCCATGGCTCACTGCTCTCTACGAGGCGTGGATGGGCTCAGAGTACTCTTCCATGGCTCCCGGCTCTCCAGAGGCGTGGATGGGCGCAGAGTACTCTTCCATGGCTTCCTGCTCTCTACAAGGCGTGGGTAGGCTCAGAGTACTCTTCCATGGCTCCCTGCTCTCCACGAGACGTGGATGGGCTCAGAGTACTCTTCCATGGCTCTCTGCTCTTCAGAGGCGTGGATGGGCTCAGAGTACTCTTCCATGGCTCCCTGCTCTCCACGAGGCGTGGATGGGCTCAGAGTAATCTTTCCATGGCTCCCTGCTCTTCAGAGGCGTGGATGGGCTCAGAGTACTCTTCCATGGCTCCCTGCTCTTCAGAGGCGTGGATGGGCTCAGAGTACTCTTCCATGGCTCCCTGCTCTCCACGAGGCGTGGATGGGCTCAGAGTACTCTTCCATGGCTCTCTGCTCTTCAGAGGCGTGGATGGGCTCAGAGTACTCTTCCATGGCTCCCTGCTCTCCACGAGGCGTGGATGGGCTCAGAGTACTCTTCCATGGCTCCCTGCTCTTCAGAGGCGTGGATGGGCTCAGAGTACTCTTCCATGGCTCCCTGCTCTTCAGAGGCGTGGATGGGCTCAGAGTACTCTTCCATGGCTCCCTGCTCTCCACGAGGCGTGGATGGGCTCAGAGTACTCTTCCATGGCTCTCTGCTCTTCAGAGGCGTGGATGGGCTCAGAGTACTCTTCCATGGCTCCCTGCTCTCCACGAGGCGTGGATGGGCTCAGAGTACTCTTCCATGGCTCCCTGCTCTTCAGAGGCGTGGATGGGCTCAGAGTACTCTTCCATGGCTCCCTGCTCTCCAGAGGTGTGGATGGGCTCAGATTACTCTTCCATGGCTCCCTGCTCTCCAGAGGTGTGGATGGGCTCAGAGTACTCTTCCATGGCTCCCTGCTCTCCAGAGGTGTGGATGGGTTCATAGTACTCTTCCATGGCTCCCTGCTCTCCAGGAGGTGTGGATGGGCTCAGAGTACTCTTCCATGGCTCTCTGCTCTCGAGCGGCGTGGATGGGCGCAGAGTACTCTTCCATGGCTTCCTGCTCTCTACAAGGCGTGGGTGGGCTCTGAGTGCTCTCCCATGGCTCCCTGCAATCAGGAGGGGTGGATGGGCTCAGAGTACTCTTCCATGGCTCCCTGCTCTCCACGAGGCGTGTATGGGCTCAGAATACTCTTCCATGGCTCTCTGCTCTCTACGAGGCGTGGATGGGCTCAGAGTACTCTTCCATGGCTCCCTGCTCTCCAGGAGGCGTGGATGGGCTCAGAGTACTCTTCCATGGCTCCCTGCTCTCCGGGAGGCACGGGTGGGCTCAGAGTACTCTTCCATGGTTCCCTGCTCTCCAGGAGGCGTGGATGGGCTCAGAGTACTCTTCCATGGCTCTCTGCTCTCTACGAGGCGTGGATGGGCTCAGAGTACTCTTCCATGGCTCCCTGCTCTCCACGAGGCGTGGATGGGCTCAGAGTACTCTTCCATGGCTCTCTGCTCTTCAGAGGCGTGGATGGGCTCAGAGTACACTTCCATGGCTCCCTGCTCTCCACGAGGCGTGGATGGGCTCAGAATACTCTTCCATGGCTCCCAGCTCTCTACGAGGCGTGGGTGGGCTCAGAGTACTCTTCCATGGCTCCCTGCTCTCCACGAGGCGTGGATGGGCTCAGAGTACTCTTCCATGGCTCCCTGCTCTCCACGAGGCGTGGATGAGCTCAGAGTACTCTTCCATGGCTCCCTGCTCTCAACGAGGCGTGGATGGGCTCAGAGTAATCTTTCCATGGCTCCCTGCTCTCCACGAGGCGTGGATGGGCTCAGAGTACTCTTCCATGGCTCCCTGCTATCCACGAGGCGTGGATGGACTCAGAGTACTCTTCCATGGCTCTCTGCTCTCCACGAGGCGTGGATGGGCTCAGAGTACTCTTCCATGGCTCCCTGCTCTCCACGAGGCGTGGATGGGCTCAGAGTAATCTTTCCATGGCTCCCTGCTCTTCAGAGGCGTGGATGGGCTCAGAGTACTCTTCCATGGCTCCCTGCTCTTCACGAGGCGTGGATTGGCTCAGAGTACTCTTCCATGGCTCACTGCTCTCCAGAGGTGTGGATGGGCTCAGAGTACTCTTCCATGGCTCCCTGCTCTCCAGAGGTGTGGATGGGCTCAGAGTACTCTTCCATGGCTCCCTGCTCTCCAGAGGTGTGGATGGGCTCAGAGTACTCTTCCATGGCTCCCTGCTCTCCAGAGGTGTGGATGGGCTCAGAGTACTCTTCCATGGCTCCCTGCTCTCCACGAGGCGTGGATGGGCTCAGAGTACTCTTCCCTGGCTCTCTGCTCTCGAGCGGCGTGGATGGGCTCAGAGTACTCTTCCTTGGCTCCCTGCTCTCCAGAGGTGTGGATGGGTTCATAGTGCTCTTCCATGGCTCTCTGCTCTCGAGCGGCGTGGATGGGCTCAGAGTACTCTTCCATGGCTCCCTGCTCTCCACGAGGCGTGGATGGGCTCAGAGTACTCTTCCATGGCTCACTGTTCTCTACGAGGCGTGGATGGGCTCAGAGTGCTCTTCCATGGCTCACTGCTCTCCACTTGGCATGGGGTAGGTGCGTGCTTTGAAGCCAGGCTCTTCAAGGAACATCAGGCCTCGCCAGAATCGGAGGACCCCACTAAGTCATTACTGGAACTGTGGACCCCCACTGGGTCATCACTGGAACCAAGGGTTTCCCCCAATAAATCATTACTGGAACCCGGCGACCCCCAACTCAATCATTACTAGAACCCGGGTACACCGACTAAATCATCACTGGAACCAGGGGACCCCGCTGAGTCATTACTGGAATCTGAGGACCCCAACTGAGTCATCACTGGACCCGGGGACCCCCAATAAATCATTACAGGAATTCGGGGAACCCCCACTCATCATTACTCGAATCCGGCTACCCCAACTCAGTCATTACTAGAACCCGGAGACCCCCACTGAATCATTACTGGAACCCTAGGACCCCCACTGAGTCATTACTGGAATCCACGGACCCCAGACTAAGCATTTTCAATGATTTAAACCACAAAACAATACACACACACACACACAATACAGAAACAAGCATTCTTCAAACAAATACACAAATTATGAAATGTTTTATTTAAATCACAAGCAAATATAAAAAAAAAATATTAGATTTTACTCGGAAGGTTGGAGTGTTTCTAAATTCAATTGAGGCCACTGTATGATGCACCTGCACTGCTCCCCGAATCAATCCGAGGATAGCAACTTAATGTTTAGCCTCCAATTTCATATTACTTCACACTTACAGAATGTTTTAAAATTAAGAATTGTACATTTTGCTTCTTTATTTATATGCTCTTTATTAATCTGACTCCTAAGCTTCCCGGACCCCAGCGGTCCCCGGATCACAGGTTAAGAGCCACTGGTCTAAATCCTGGAGGTGGGGGTACCAGCGTGTGTGAGCTGGAGCAATTGGAGGAACCGAAATTTATGATGGTTGTGCCCTCTCTTGGTATGCCACTAGATAGCCTCTAGTTAGTCCCGCCAAATCCTGATGACCACTTGAGCAACGAGCAGTGCAGCCGGTGGACAAATTTGCCACAGTGGTCCCCAGTGCAGGCTGTGCAGCCGGTAGACGCATCTGTCACAGTGGTAAAACAGACACAAGTGGTCCCCAGTGCAGGCCGTGCAGCCAGTGAACGCATCGGCCACAGAAGCAAAAACAGACATGAATCCCAGTGCAGCTGACGGATGCATCTCCCACAGAGGTAAAACAGACACGAGTGGTCTCCGGTGCAGGCTGTGCAGCCGGTAGACGCATCTGTCACAGAGGTAAAACAGACACAAGTGGTCCCCAGTGCAGGCCGTGCAGCCGGTAGACGCATCTGTCACAGTGGTAAAACAGACGCAAGTGGTCCCCAGTGCAGGCCATGCAGCTGGCCGACGCATTTGTCACAGTGGTAAAACAGACACTAGTGGTCCCCAGTGCAGGCCGTGCAGCCGGCCGACGCATATGTCACAGAGGTAAAATAGACGCGAGAAGTCCCTGTTGCGGGCGGTGAAGCCGGTGGACGCATCTGTCACAGTGGTAAAACAGACACAAGGGGCCCCCAGTGCAGGAAGTGCAGCCGACGGAGACATCTGTCACAGAGGTAAAACAGACACAAGTGGTCCCCAGTGCAGGCCGTGCAGCCGGCGGACGCATCTGTCACAGAGGTAAAATGTAATGTAATGTAATGTAAATATACTTTTATAGAGCGCAGCTTTTAATCCAGGGAGCATCTTGGCGCTGTAGCCCGTAGCCTTGATGGAAAGACCGGAAAAAGTTACTCACACATCAGTCTCGTCTATGCTAATCTCCCTGTGTCTATACCAGAGTCATGCATACTGTATCTGGGAGGTTAAAGACCCAAGTTTTCAAGGCCTTTCTGAAACTGCTCTCAGAAGGGATGAGACGCAGATTGGGTGGAAGCTTGTTCCAGGCTCTAGCATCCAGTGCTCCAAGGGATTTTCCTCCCTTCGTGGACAGCCTGAAATTGGGGATCAGAAGCAGGTTCATGTTGGAGGATCTGAGCGTACGGGTGGGTATATAATGTCTGAACCAAGGGAGAAAATACTTGGGACCTTGCTGGTGGTATGCTCTAAAAGTGATCACCAAGATTTTGAACAGTATACGTTTGTGGATGGGCAGCCAGTGCAAGGCCCTAAGCGCAGCCGAGGCAGATGACCTCCTCGGCCAGTTGAGGACTAGGCGGGCGGCAGCATTCTGGACCAACTGCAGCCTACGCAGGACTGATCTATTTAATCCTGCATATAGGCTATTGCAGTAGTCCAGACGGGATGTTATGAGTGCAACCGCCACCGTCTTCCTGGCTGTCAGTGGAAGAAAGTCGAAGAACTTTCTAAGTCCCCTGATGATACTCAAACAGGACCCTGCCACAGCCCTTGCTTGTTGTTTGAATGATAGTGCTGCATCAAACCTAATCCCTAGGTTACGGGCCGTGTCGATGGTGTTAGGGGGGATCTCTGCATCTTGTGGCCACCATAGTTTAGGGGAAAAAGGGTTTTGGGGCCCGAACGGTAAAATTTCGGTTTTCCCAGGGTTGCATTTGAGATGATTTTTGATCATCCAGGCAAAGGTTGCGGCGATGCAATCTCTAAGATTTTCCTCTGCCTTCATCGTTTCCCCGTCTAATACAAGGATGAGCTGCGTATCATCAGCATATGATATAGTGCTGATGTGAAAAGATGTAATCAGCTCAATCAGGGGGGTCATGTACAGATTGAACAGTACCGGGCTCAAACTTGAGCCCTGCGGCACCCCTGTTGGCATAGCTTTTTCTTCAGAGCAGTATTCCCCCAGCACCGTGACTTGCCTCCTATGGCTGAGAAAGTTCTTTAGCCAGTCCAGCACAGTCCCTGCTACTCCTGCTGCTACAGACAGACACAAGTGGTCCCCAGTGCAGGCCGTGCAGCCAGCGGACGCATGTGTCACAGAGGTAAAACAGACACGAGTGGTCCCCAGTGCAGACCATGCAGCCGGCGGACGCATCTGTCACAGAGGTAAAACAGACACGAGTGGTCCCCAGTGCAGGTGGTGCAGGCAGTGCAGCCAGTGGACACATCCCTCACTAAGAAATACAGAGGTGAGCGATCCCTAAGAGTAGGTGGTGCAGCCGGTGGATACATGCTCCATAGTGATAAAACAGACTATTGGTCCACAATGCGAGAGGTGCAGACGGTGGACATATTCTACATAGAGTTAAATCCGAGGCGAGTGATCCTCTCTGCATACTTAAAGTATACAAAAAGTAATGGACGGGATGCTTGAATTAATCTCAGCCACTGGTTATTTCTTGGGCCTCATCCCAATCAATCGTATTTTGCTCACCATACCAGCTCAGTTCAGACATGGCCATATGCAAATCAGTCTTGACCCTGCTCCTCATGGGAACAGTCCAGGCCGAACTGGCAAGCCATGCCTTCCCTGGACCAGAACACAAGCAACCCAGGATCGGTCTTGTCCTGGGTAGGGCTTATCAGCTGCCTACAGCTTGATTCCAGGCGCACAGTGAGCACAGGACCCGCGTCTGGGCATACCCGTCACACTCAGGGCATCAAAAACAAAGTGAAGGATGGAATGCTTGAACTGATCTCAGTCACTTTCGATCAATTCTTAATGGCCCAGCTAGGAGTTCGATGAACAAGGCAAACAGCAAAAGAGAGAGAGGGCACACCGCTCTGTGGATACCCAAAAGAGCATCAGAGTTTTTAACTGAAAACCCCTTTAAACTACGGGCAGAACACTTCAAAATTCTACACCTGGTTCTTATTTTTAAGGAAGAAATTCAGAAGTTTGTATGGGACCGCTGTCAACAAACACAAGTGGGTCCCACATAGGATGAGGATCTGTTTCAAGGCTTTAGAAATAGAATGCCCCACAGCAAAAGAAAAACAGAGCAAGTCCAGCATTTGACTCAATCTTGTAATATTAATTCAGTTAGCCGCCCCTTCACTAATAAATAGGACATTCATGATATATACGAAAATATTATAGCAAATGCGCAGGGCCCTGAAACTCACAGGATTTAGGGAATAATAGGCCATATGTACTAACATTTAGGATAGCGGATTCTAAATTGCAATTTTTTGCGAATCACAAAAAGGAAATCACTATTCCTAACGTATGAAACTTTTGTTTTTTAAATTAGCGATTCCTAGTGGGTTGCAAATCGACTTACCTCATGAATATTATTGAGAGCAGTGGTCTGTGGGACTACTGCCTGCTTAAAAGGTTTTTGTGGTGGGCGTAGACCGCTGAGCAGTCACTTGTTTCCACGGACTTATTGCCTGGATATTTGTGTCAAATCATTAGCCACATAGATTTTTTTCATACAAGGAATTCCAAACCTTCATAGCAAGCCACAGAAAGGTGGTCTTTTTGGCCTGGATTTGTTCATTATTATCGATCAGGATCACACCAGCAACAGAGAAACGTTCCTGATTTTTTTCTCACATTGCATTTGCCAGCCCTCAAAGTAAGCCACAGGGCATTGGCTTTGATCCCTTTGCTTTCCCTTGGAGGGAAAGCCATATTCCCCCTTCTGTCTTCCGTGATTGTACCACACCGTGTCTTTCCTGATATCAGCAGATCGTTCTGGCCGCCCCCACACTACACAGGACACCTTCCTGCATCTGGGGCTGTCCTGAAGAAGACCAGCGGCGACACATCAGTTATGCGTTTCTAGGGTCGAAACGTCGACATTTAACCTTGGTTCAATCTTGGATATCTCCGGGCCCCATTTTTGAGCAACTTGGCCTTTTACCAGGGAGATTTCTACAATCATTGTCCTGACCATTCTTGAGAATTGTATATATATGTGTTCATAGTTCACAATTCTATATACGCACTTCGTCACCTGCACTGAGCACTTATGCCACTCTGAAACACTTGTCACTTTCGTATTTTGTTTTATTTGGACAGCCCGAACATATGTATATTTATGTTTTCTGATGAAAATTGAATAATAATAATAATAATTCTCTTGCAAGTACTTTTGAGTCTTTATCTTTTCCTTGGTGTTCTGATACTAGTCTTTACTTTGTTGCACGCATTGATTTGATTTGTTTTACTTACATTGTTACTGGATTCTTTAAGTGAGCATAAACTTCCATATTTCTAATGATTTGTGTTTTTGCAATTGTTGCTCCCCGACAGAGCCATTGTAGTTCACTATATAAAATGTTTTGTAACATTCTGAAAGGGTCCCACCTCCTTTGACGTGTCCGTAAAATAGGAATGTTTTGCAAATGCATTCCGGTCGCAAAACATTATTGCATACCACTACGGTTCAACATTTGGAAGGAACTCCCTAAACACATCCCTTCCAAATATCGAATCGGAATTTGGTGTCAAACCCAAATTGAGATTCAATCATGTGTTACAGAATCTTGATTTAAGTTTGATACATTAGAAAAAGCCTTTTTGCGTTTGGAAACAGCCCAATTGTGCCAATAAGGCCATTTATGACTGCAAAAAGGCTTCACACATCTGGCCCAATGATCACGATCATGGGCATCCACCTTCTTCTCCAGCCAACCAGCCTCCTCGGGTTGGTTACCTATATTGCGTTCCCTCTCCCATGGCCCCTTCTCTCTCCTTCCAACCTCCCCCATCACTTTGAGGGACTCTCAGAGCCACATCAATCAGTAAACAAGCAACTAATACAATACATAATTTACACAACATACTATGCAACACAACATAGCACATACCATTTCAAATAACATAACATACACATTCATCCAGCATCAGAGGCTTCAACATGCAATCAGCGCCCCACTCACCTGAGGGGTCCCCGAGTCGTCCCAGAGGCACCATCCCTGCAAACTAACAGAGGAGACGAGAGTGAGCACCAGGCAGCGGGAACAGGACTAGGGATCAGGGCTGCTGGGGACTTTGGCAACTATACAGAGACCACTAACCCTCTCCTCCCGCTTCCATCTGGCACCTCCCAGATCTGACCACAGCAGAGAACAGTTTCCTCTGTGACAAGTTAAAGGGGGGGCTAGAGGAGCAAATTACAGCCTTGCGCGGCAACAAAGAGCCAAGTTACAAATAAGATGAGTAAGATACAGGCTAGAGCGGCAAGTTACAGTTGATGGAAGCAAGTTACTATTCAGTCTAGAGGAACAAGTCAGACTGAGGGTACAAAAAATTGCCATGGGAGGCAAGTTAGATCCTAGATGGGCAGTGAAGTCACTAGCGGGCAGGTTTAGTCTAGAGGGCTTCTCAGGGGCCATTTACAGAGCAGTAGCTTAAAGCCAGAGCTGCAGGTTAGTACCGTACAAGAGAAAAATCAAAAGTGTTTCCAGTTAGGGGGTGGGAGGGGATTAAATTGTAGGTTACAGAGTTACTGAATGAGGGATTCATTGTATTTTAGAGGTACATGCTCTCGCCTTAGTAAGATGATTCTTGCCTGAGGTGAACAGGATGAGGCCGGGTGGGAAAATATAGCCCATAGCCACGTTATAGTCAGAGGTGAGGTTACAGTTCCGAAGAGGAGCAAGGTAAAGGCAGGAGGAGAAGCTACGGCTTGAGGGAGTGAGACCGACAGTAATAGCTGAAGGCACGGGGAGAAACCTGGTTGCACAGAACAGGGGTCACAATGAGTAACAGGAAGAGGGAAACAGTTACGTTCCACGGAGCTGCACTACTGTGTGGCGAGGCAGGAATACACCACAGGAGTCAGTAATAGCCTCTGGGAGGGGGGGTCAGTTTACACTACAAGGATTAGCAACAACACACAGCTCAGTTGCCCGAGGGCCTACGAGTTGCGGACAGCTGCATTGTATTGCAATTGCATTTATAAAGTGCTTACTACCCCTGAGGAGGCGTCAAAGTGCTTTTCAGCAAGTAGCACCCTTCTCTGGAAGCCAAAAAGGATTAGTATAGTGAACATTTTGTTAATTTGAGCAGTGGACATGTGAACACGTTAGTTGGATTGAAAATGGTAATGGAGGATGGGAGGGGAAAGAGTCTAAAAAGTGTTTATTGGGAGATAATAGCAGTAGGAGGAGGTTTGGGATGATTATAAGGAGAGGCGGAGGAGGGAAGAATTTAGAATGGTTGTTTGTAGATCATGGTATTAAAACGAGGTTTGGGTGATCCAAGGAGGGCTAAAGGAGTAAAGAGTATCCAAGGAGGGCTAAAGGAGTAAAGAGGATAGAAAGGGCAATTTTGAAGCGCATAGTTATAGAATGAGGTTTGGGATGAGCCCGAGACCGACGTTAGAGGAGACACCGAGAGAGGAATAGTGTGAAATATAGGGTAGAGCATTGGAGAAAGTCAAAGTTTTTTTTTAAATAGCAGGATTAAAGTAATACATATATAGTTACACAAGTACATATTATACATATTAATGTCAAGAAATATACATCTAGATACATACATAATCAAATTAAATGCCTATTTACAGAGGGATATGCTGTACATTTATGTTTGAGTATGGTGGTTATGAGTAGTGTTCTGAAGATAAGATAGTTATCTGTTGCTCTTATGTTTGGGGGTTACGAATTCCATAGTTCAGCTGTTTGAACAGAGAAGGATGTTCCATTTATCGCTTTGTGGGTGATACAAAGCAGCTTGAAGGTGGATCTTCTGGCAACCGGTACCCAATGCAGGGCGTTCCAGGCAAGAGAGATGTGGGCTTGTGGCTTTACATGTAGGAGTAGTCTGGAAGCAGAGTTCTGAATCCGTTGAAGTCTTTTCATAGTTGATAAAGATGATCCATGGTAGAACCCATTGGTGTAATCAAGTTTAAACAAATCAAGAAAGATAGTGGCAGGTGGGAGAAGATGGGTCACACCGTTTTCATAGTAATGAAGCTTGATCTTGCTAATTTGTCCACTTGGTATGAATTCCAGGTTACGGTAGTAGTGGACATGGATAATGATGCTAATAGGCATATGCCTCTGGTTCCCCCCTTAGTTTGTGGTTATGGTTTGACCTGATGCTATGTCATGGGCGACTGGTCTGATAAAAAGAGTCCAGGCCCTGCCTTCTAACACTTGTGCAGGCGGCCCGTGTGTGTTTCCTTGTATTCATCCACTGTGCTAGGTGTACCACACGCCGGCCGACAACACCTGGCCCATGCTGTGCTGTCAAAGGATGGAGCTCCCGCTGTCTTTGCAAGCCGTGCTCCCCTGACCCAGTCTAACTGAGGGAACCCAAGATCAGAGTGCCCAGTGCTGCGTCACGAACCAGGTGTCCTCAACACAGTGCTGCCTGACCCATACAACCGAGGCCATTCTTGGCCACCACTGCTGCCTCCATTTGTCGAGCACAGCACAGACCTTGCATAGTCCTCAACGACCAGGCTACCGCCATCACTGAACACGTACAAGGTGACGCCAGACACCTATCCAGCCTACAGTTTGTTTGCCAGAGACAGAGCACAAACTATTAGTACAAATGCTATTCATCAGCACTATGTGACTGGTGTTTAACTACTGGAATATTACTAACTACCACCCCTTGCGTTTTACATTGCTTCTTGGAGCCCAGATCTCTTCTATCTAGGACGCAGCCAAAATGTTCTCTTTTGCACTGTTGCAGTTGCACTGCAAGGTGTTTTAAACATCCAAGTAACCTATTCCTGCCATCCCTCCTTCCGAATTCTTGGGAACGCTGTCCTCAGAGGCATCCAAGTGATCTCTAGGTAGAGCGCCTGGGTACATATTTTGCTGCAAATGATGCCCCTGATGGCAGAACAAGACCTGTTATTGCACCTTGCTGGGGAGGGCATTTTTAAGCTCTCACAGACACTGCCTGAAGCTGGCCTACCACATACCTATAGTACACTGGTGACCGACCACCTTCGATGTACACTTTGCTCCGCTGCCTGACCCTGCATAGTAAAAATTCCTACTTCATCGGCCAAAGTAGGAACAGGACAAATCTGTAGATACATTCTACATCGCATTATTCACATGCCTTGCTCATCCCCCCTTAATGGTGAAACATAGGAAATAGGAGCACAATTCATTCAGAGGGACGGGCTGCCAGATCCTGGAAAAACCAGGAAAATCCTTGCCTAGTCTCTGCAACTCGCTAGAGCCAAGGATCACACATGGAAGCTTCCCTCAGCGACTCGATAATAACTGAACCTGTGAGTGTCCCCACTGTCCTGCTGGAGCGGTGGTGGCACCAGGATGAATTCCTTGTTTTCAGGGGAAGAAGTGTGCATTCTGCAGCAAATTCTATCATCCTGCAAAAGTTTGACTGCTTGATCTGCAGCAAAAAAACAACTGCAACGAAGGCAGTCAGCAGTGTTGAGAGGCCATCAAACTCTCATTCCAATGAGGAGGCAGACGATGACTGGGGATGGAGTCAAACTGGTCAGACTGATTTGCATATGGCCATGTCTGAACTGTGGTGGCAGAGTGGGCTAAAGAACGGTGATGGATTAAACCCAGATCTGTTGACTGGGTGCGAGTGTTTGATTGGTTAAGATGCTCCGTGCATCACCACCCCCTTTTGTACCACTTTGTTCGCCATAAGTTGGCAGGGTATGCTCAGACGTGAGTCCCTTGTTCACTTTGCCACTGGATTCAAGCAAGCCGGGCTGAAGACGGCTGAAATGCCAGAAACCGGTCCTCGGAAGCTTGTTTCCGGTCCAGGGAAGGCATGGCTTGGCAGTTCAGGCTGGGCTGTTCCCATGAGGCACAGGGTCAGACTGATTTGCACTGTGGTGGCAGAGTGGGCTAAAGAACGGTGATGGATTAAACCCAGAACTGTTGACAGGGTGTGAGTGTTTGATTGGTTCAGATGCTCCGTCCATCACCACCCCCTTTTGTACCACGATGGAGTATGTGTCGCCATGAAGCATGGAAAAAGCATGTCGACCTCAACCTAAAGGTAAAGTAAACCCAAGGACTGACCATGGCCTCCCCTCCACGATCAAGAGTCTTACCATCACCTCACTTCCTTCGAAGTCTCGGATCACACCCAAATGTGGAGAAACAGAACGCTTCAGAAAAACCCTATCGAAACCCATGAGGATTGCCCATAGTGTGGAGCCGAGCAGCATGCGATTGACATTGGGGGTCAGATTTAGCAAGACTAAGTTCTATTTTGTTAAATTTAGGTAGGAATGCATGGAACTAATCGGTATGTGACTGTGTGTCCCCCCCTTAGTTTGTGGCTATAGTGGTTTGACCAGATGCTACGTCTAATAAAAAGACCCCGCGCATGCCCACGCGCACATCTCGGTTACCTTGTCAAGAACCTTCTGCGGGACGGCAGCAGTCATTGGAGTAGCGATGAACCCAGGCATGACGGTGTTGCAGCGAATCCCAAACCTGTGCAGAGAAAGAAAGCCGGAGTAGTGAGGGGTTCAGAGGTCACCTGCACCTGGTGTTGCGCCGTGTCTCACATTTACTTATCCACTCAGTATTTAATGCTCCCTCGCCACAGGTTCACTATGGTCCTCACATTCCACAGATCTGAAGCCCCTCCTCTGTGGTACTCAGTCAGGGAAGCTCCGCCCTCCCGGAGGATGACCTCTGGCCAATGCCTGATGGGGGCCTCTCATCCTAACCCAACACACCCCACCCGGGATTCTACAGGTCCCTCCACTTCAGAACATATGAGCCCTCATACCTTACGGATTCCGGGCCCTCTGCCCCAAATGTGCTAAGAGGCCGGACCCCACCCACCACTCCCCATATCACCTTTTAGTCCCTTCCAAGACCTCACATTCCAAAGACCGTGCAGGCAACATCAGGACCTCTGACCTCACTGTCGGGGGCAGCTCCCTACATCATGAATCTTTGTTCGCATTGGGAGAATGCTTCTTATGCAAGTGGGGCTTAACTACAATAACTTTCACCTCACAGAATGTGTGCCAGAGAACAGTGGAGTCCTCCCCGACGCCAGACAGCCCACGTGTAGGCAGGTGAGAGGCCAAACTGGCGTTCCAGGCAGGTGTCTGAAGAGTTAAACCTGTATCGATTGGACAGGCCGGTTCTCCTTACAGAACAGAGGGCCAGGCAGTCAATGAGTGGACTGGAAGGGGGGAGGAGGCTGGGTGTAATGGCAGTATCCAGCTGAGGAGGTCAGAGCAGACAGAAGGGGATGCAAGGGAAACACTGGTGGAGAAGGAGAAAGGACGAGGGAAAGAGAGGACCAGGCACCTGTGTCTCTCACACACACCTCAGAGACGAGTAACAGCCGGCGCTGCTGCAGGGCAAGCATCCATTCACATAGATGATCTGACAAGTCTTTAGAAGTTGAGCAGCAAAAGCCCTACTGCATACCAAGAGCCGGCACTTCGAGCCGGTGGACTCCTTGCCACACACACCAAGATGGTGGGTACGCAGGAAAGTGCGTGTTCTGTGAAGACACCTAAAACCACCACCAATCTCCAAGGTATCCTATGAAACCTCTTAAAAACCCCCACCAATCCCCGGTGTGTCCTGTGAAGACCTTTTGAAACCCTCAATAATCCCCGCACTGTCCTGTGAAGACCTTCTGAAATCCCCACCAATTCCTGCAGTGTCCTGTGAAGACCTAAAACCACCACCAATCCCAGCAGTGTCCTGTGAAGACCAAAAACCACCACCAATCCCCGCAGTGTCCTGTGAAGACCTAAAACCAGCACCAATCCCAGCAGTGTCCTGTGAAGACCTCTTGAAACCCCAACCAATCCCTGCAGTGTCCTGTGTAGACCTAAAACTACCACCAATCCCTGCAGTGTCCTGTGAAGACCTAAAACCACCACCAATCCCCGCAGTGTCCTGTGAAGACCTAAAACCACCACCAATCCCAACAGTGTCCTGTGAAGACCGAAAACCAGCACCAATCCCAGCAGTGTCCTGTGAAGACCTCTTGAAACCCCCACCAATCCCTGCAGTGTCCTGTGTAGACCTAAAACTACCACCAATCCCTGCAGTGTCCTGTGAAGACCTAAAACCACCACCAATCCCCGCAGTGTCCTGTGAAGACCTAAAACCACCACCAATCCCAGCAGTGTCCTGTGAAGACCTAAAACTACCACCAATCCCAGCAGTGTCCTGTGAAGACCTGAAACCACCACCAATCCCCGCAGTGTCCTGTGAAGACCTAAAACCAGCACCAATCCCAGCAGTGTCCTGTGAAGACCTCTTGAAACCCCCACCAATCCCTGCAGTGTCCTGTGTAGACCTAAAACTACCACCAATCCCTGCAGTGTCCTGTGAAGACCTAAAACCACCACCAATCCCCGCAGTGTCCTGTGAAGACCTAAAACCACCACCAATCCCATCAGTGTCCTGTGAAGACCTAAAACCACCACCAATCCCGGCAGTGTCCTGTGAAGACCTAAAACCACCACCAATCCCAGCAGTGTCCTGTGAAGACCTAAAACCACCACCAATCCCAGCAGTGTCCTGTGAAGACCTAAAACCACCACCAATCCCCGCAGTGTCCTGTGAAGACCTCTTGAAACCCCCATCAATCCCTTCAGTGTCCTGTGAAGACCTAAAACCCCCACCAATCCCTGCAGTGTCCTGTGAAGACTTAAAACCACCACCAATCCCTGCAGTGTCCTGTGGAGATCTCTTGAAACCCCCATCAATCCCTGCAGTGTCCTCTGAAGACCTAAAACCACCACCAATCCCTGCAGTGTCCTGTGAAGACCTAAAACCACCACCAATGCCCGCAGTGTCCTGTGAAGACCTAAAACCACCACCAATCCCTGCACTGTCGTGTGAAGACCTAAAACCCCCACCAATCCCTGCAGCGTCCTGTGAAGACCTCTGGGAACCCCCATCAATCCCCGCAGTCTCCTCTGAAAGCCTAAAACCACCACCAATCCCAGCAGTGTCCTGTGAAGACCTAAAACCACCACCAATCCCAGCAGTGTCCTGTGAAGACCTAAAACCACCACCAATCCCTGCAGTGTCCTGTGAAGACATAAAACCACCACCAATCCCAGCAGTGTCCTGTGAAGACCTAAAACCACCACCAATCCCAGCAGTGTCCTGTGAAGACCTAAAACCACCACCAATCCCCCGCAGTGTCCTGTGAAGACATAAAACCACCACCAATCCTAAAACCACCACCAATCCTACTGAGTTCTCTGAACACCTATTGAAACCACAACCATTCCCCACGATGGCCAGTGAAAACCCTTTGAAACCACCACAAATCCCTGCTGTGTGCTCTAAACACTTCCTGAAACCACCACCAATCTCCATGGTGTCCCGCATAGACCTCCTGAAAACACCCAAACTACCTGCAGTGTCCTGCAAAGACCCCTGGTAATACCAACAATCCCCAGTCCAGGTGCCCACCGCACATATCCAAGAGTCTCATTCTCCCAAAAGGACCCCTCCACGCTCATACTTGGCCAGCTCCTTTGCCGCCGTCTTCGTTAACCCTTCCACAGCCGCTTTGGATGCTGCATAGTTTGCCTGCCCAAGGTTTCCCACCTAGGAAAGGAAACAAGAGTGAAGGACATAGGTGAGACCTGGCGTTAACCTCTGCCCTTCGAAGAATTGAGCTCTCCTTACACTAGTTCATCACAAAGCTGGTTAAGGAAGACGAACTACTGCACAGGAGACAGAACCCTAGGCCTATCTGTTTTAGAACCTGCATAGAACCCTGCAGAGCATCGCACAAGAGGAGAGGTCAATGCAAAGAGTGGAGTGTGGAGGGAGAGGTTGGGGGAGCGAGGTAGAACCTCTGAACTTCCCTGTAGAACATCTCACAAGAGGAAGGTGCGAGTGATGGGTGGACTTCATGGGAAGGGGCACAAGTGAATAGATGCACTGAAGGCACTGGCCTCCTGTATGTATATGGTATTTCTATAGTGTGAACCAAGGCAAAAGGCAACATAGCGCTGTAAACGGTCAAAGGGAAACTTCCCAGCACTTTAAAGTATAACCCTGCCTTTAAAGCACCTTCTGACCTCCACCGTAACCTCTGACCTTTAGTTGAAAAACCTGATCATTTTTGTTAAAAAATAATGAAATGTATTATTATTTGATACGAAGACCAGCAAGAGAATGTTTCTTTAGAGAAGCCTCTTCAGCTTGGGGAGTTTCTTGGGCAAGATACCATCATCCTCCTAGCTCTTGTCACTCCCCCCTCTTCTCTACATCCAAGCCCTTTGATACTCAACACTGGCAGGTAAAAAAGAACAAGTACCTCCTTCGCTTGCGTAGGCTCCATCTACTGGGGTCTCTGGCTAAAAGCTGGCCTTGCTCCGGGGCACCTTTAGCAGACTGGACCCTTGAACGAGAAGCAGTGTTTGGACCCAGCTTTATCCAGGGGCAAGCGGTTCATGGCTGTATCTCCGGCCAGCGTTCATCCAAGAAGGGGCACTGAATTCTTCCTGGCATCTGAGAGTGAAGGCAGGATCATCATGGCTCTGGCAAAGCTGCACTTCCACTGCATCACCTCAGGATTTGATCAATCTCATGAAGTACGCTTATACCACCTTGTTTCGTGGCACGTAAGAACTAACCCAAGGAAAGGTAGCACTTAACTCTATTAGCCCAAGCAAAGAACCTAGATCTTGTGGACACTTAACAAAAAGAATTCATTTGAAGGCACTGCAAAACAGATACGGTGAAACTGCTCCCATCAGAGCACTAGCACGCGTGCAGCCATGCAGCTCTTTGAGAAGATGAGGAAGAACCGTCCTATGCATGCAAAGGATCTAGAAGCAGCTGGAGGGGACGGCTCTGACCTGTGGGCTTCGAGCAAGCAGACCCACCTCCAGAAGATACAGACCTTCAGAGGGAGATCCTTGTATATTACATTTTATGCCTGGCCAGGACCTGCCCCTTCCTTCCTGTGTTTGGCAATTGCCTCTTTTAGGATAGTTGAGCCTTCAATAGGAAGAATTTCTATATTAAGAAACCTTCTATAGCACAGTTCGGACTTCTGTTCACCGAGATTAAATGAGCAGTTAGTCAAGGTAAAAGCAGGACTGGCTTTGCCAGGAGCAGAACCTTTGTCTGTATTAAGTTCATAATGAATAAAAAGGAAACGGAAAGGACACCGCTGACATTTCTGCATCACAACTGAAGCAGCCTGGAACTTGCACTACACACCGTCGTAACGCCAAACGACTGCGGCCTCGATTGTCACGAAGGGCCTGACCCACAAAGGTAAACATACACTTTTGTGTAAGTTTACGACTGTTTGCTATCCACAAAGGGATTCATGAGTAGTATTTATACGAGTGCGGAGTCTCCGTACATAAAAAGATAGGTCTTTTTATATGTGGAGACTCCCCACTCGTAAATCCGTTTGTGAATAGCAAACAATCGAAAACTTACACAAAAGTGTAACTTCCCCTTTCTGAATCATGCCCTTACTGTGCACTTACAAAACACAGTCACATTCTTTGTTTCACTAGACTGGAACACAACCAGTCTTAGGCTTCCTAAAATCTCTTCACCCAAGACTGTCTCCCAAACTGTGGATCGCGAGATGGTTTTTAGTGGGTCACGAAAGCCCAAGCAATAAATATAGATGCCTTTAAATTCTGTGTTTATCTTGTCACATTTGCTGCACTTCAAAGATAGAGGTCAAATGTCAAGCTATGTCTTCTACTGCTTACTTTTCATAACATTGGGATTGGCGTTTACAAACTCCTCACTTTACAGTCAGAGAAAGAAAACTAAAGTGAATTTTGTGACTATCTTACTGGGGAACACAGAGTGTGAAAGAAAAAGCTGTAGGATGGCACTTTTTGTAACACACAATGAATTGTACACATTTGGCGGTTAGGAAAACAAAAATGTAGCATTTATTTTTTATTCTGAAGTGTGATGGAAACAAAGATTTTAACAGGGCCAGAACAAATAAAGACACTTTATTTGGACATGCACAAATAATAAATATTCACTGAAACCCGATTTCCACACATTATCATTTGTGTGCAATATAGTTTTTGATATATAAAAATGTATGTCAGTGCAAATTTTCTGACAATTTCAATGAAAATAGGCCTAACTAAATGACCATGCGCAGCCACATGACGCTTTAGTTAAAAGCAGAAAAAAATCGTCTCACCTCATGTCCATTACAACTAGATACGTTGCGAAAGTTTGATGTACTAAAAAGTTGGTAGTAGTTCTAAAAAATGTGTCCTGACCTACGGAAACCTCTCTCGTATTTATTTTGTACCCTCTATTCTTTTGGTCTTCGAACTATGTCACAATAGGCTTCTGTAGACTAAATATAATTTTATCTCTTGTAGAAAGCCTTCTTGCAGGAGGTGATTTTCTCAAGCAAGCATTGGCAAAGCCAATAGTTTGGCCTACATTTTCAGTTGTGGCCCAGAATTACTGGCTTGGCGGAAGAAGACAAGCAGATGAATGTGTATTTCAAAGCACTTGGAGGCAGGGTCTGGAGACCTGGCAGGATCTCTGAATCTTATCTGGGGTCTGGCGGCTGAATGTGGTCCCAAAGCAGCTTCTCAAATGATTTCCTGATGCCAATAACTAGATAAACAAGCCTTTGGCATTCCAAGTACTTCCCTGGTGTGGCTGTAAAGTGCATTGGTGTCTTGCAGGAGGCCTCTTTATTCACAATGGGTGCATGAGATCAATAATTAAATGGCACAAGCGAGATGAGCGAGTCACCTTCCCTATGTAATAAAACTGTCCCTTGTGTATTGCAATGGAGCCACTGGAATGATGCAACAAAAAGCCAACAGATTGATGTAGAGGTGAACACTCATCTAGGTCCAAGATGCAGCTTGCGCAGTTTTAAAGCTATGTTTATAGGGGGTTCATCCAAACAAGTCATAAGACTAAGAGAACCAACTACTCTATCGTAGAGATGTCCTATGTTCTTCTGGGCATTGATGATGTATTTAGGATTGTGGTTCTGTGGAGTCCTGTGAAATAGCAGTTGGAGTGGTCATACGGCAGGAGGTTACTTCATGAAGAGGATGTACCGGAAATAAAGGAACTATGAAAGTACCTCTCATGTCTGCACAGTTACTACAGATTTTGGCGACAAGTGACTTACAACACTGCGCAGGGGGCAGCTACTAATGAGTGACCTCCACCCCTGGAAAAACGCTGGATCAAGCATTGAACAGTGCTCAAGAAATGATGTGAACTGTGAGTTATCTTAATACTTCCCCGTGGAATACAAGTCATTTTCAACTCAAAGCGCTTTTGATGTCTTGAAGGGGGATGGCTTGAAAGTGCTAGGAATCTAACCCAGTGACGCTGTAATCATCTCCGTTGGTCAAGCAGATTTATTTCTGGGTTCCCAAGCCCTTGAATTGCCTCAAATTGTTATTTCTACTATAAAATTGTGTGCAGCAGCTGCGGCCTTTCTAACGTTTACTTTAGGCCGTGCACTTGAGCACTGGTGTGGGCTTTGTCTTGAGCGTTTGCACGCGCTAGATCAGCTTGTGTGGCTTGTCTCAAATGCTTGCACACACTGCTTAAGAGCTAGTACGGTCTTCACCCTCGATTGCTCGAGTGTTCAAGAGCTGGCGTGTCTTTGCACCGGGGCTCCATTTGGGAGTGCTAGCTTACCTCATCTTGACTCAACGATCACAATGCTTCTCCCTTGCTTCCTGCATTCGTGCTTAAAGGAATCACGCATTTCACAAAAAAGGGTGTCCAAGTGCACACCAATATATCAAGTTTCACAAAGTTTACTCAGTTTTATCCATGATAAATGTGTGGAATCTTCTGTAAGAAGTCACTGATTCAGCTGTGTGTCCGGCACTGGAGTGAGACTTCACTCCAAATTTGTTTGAACGTTTACACGTGGTAACAGCTCAGGTCACGGTCTGGGCTGCACGCTAAAAGGATAAAACTGAGTAAACTTTGTGAAACTTGAAGTATTGGTGTGCACTTGGACACCCTTTTTTGTGAAATGTATTACTTACTTGCCCTACGGACAAGTTGCACCCACGGATTACGGTGAAGATGAGAAACAAAATGGAATTACCAAATTGAACTGTCACATGAGCGATGATGTCACCCTAAACATGGGAGCTAGTGAACTGCTCGGGAAAACAACATGTTGGACGTTTTTTGTAAAATTCACAGTCAAGAAGAACATCATGAGCAACGTAATTCTGATCAGCATTGGAAATATAATCATAGCATTGAATTTGGACTTTGCACTAAATCAGTGAGATGTGTTTTAGACCTCTTTGTTTTATCACATGATCAATGTTTTGAATACCGGCAGTGGGTGGGCGGGGTAACCGATTAAGAAATTCAAAAAGATCTCATTAGGAGGCAGTGAAGTTTCGACACGCACTTGGAGGCGAAACATGTTTTTGGTAGAGTTCACGCAAGGATGTGATTTGTAGGGTTATGGGCGATGTAGGCAAAGGGACGATTGTAGTGTACAACAGAGGTTAATTGGGAGGGGCGGTATGTAGTTCTCTTGCATTTAAAAGGGAGGAGGTGAAAGGGAGCGCGTTACTATCTTCGCGCTAGGAGAGTGGATGAAGGGACGGAGAATCGGGCAACGGTTGATTAAGGTAAAGTGGAATGTCGATGAGGCTGTGCCTAAGGAATGGGTTGTGTGCTCGTTTGAATGGATCGAAAGGCTTTGAAGGTCAAAAACGTGTGGGGATGGAATTATGTAGTTTGAGAATGGTTAGGGAAGGTTTAACGAGTAGTAATGTGAAACAGGGAATCATTGGTATACGGGATCATTTTGAAATGGGGCATTATGGGAGTTGTAGGAAGGAAGAAGGGTGGATTTTGCATATTTGTGGAGGGAGTAGGTGGAGTGTTGAAGTGAGGGCGAGAACAAGAAGAGTGAGAATGAGCTGTTACCGACAGTGGTTGCAATATAAAGTGGCATGTTAATGTTGTTGGGAAAGTGGGCTGATTTCACTGGGGTTTGGTACAAACTGGTGGGGATTATTCTTGGAGGGTTATTAATGGCACATGGAAAGCGAATAGGGTGGAGAGTGAATAATTTGGAGGAAGTTAGTTTGGTTACCGAGTAGCGTGTAATCACGTAATTAGAGGGATAACGTTGCTTATGGGGTAAAGTTATAATCAGGAAAAAGGGTTGGAAGTAACATTGTTGCTTGTAAATATTACGTTTTGGATATACAATCTAAATGTGAAATGTTGTTTTATTTTTAGTGAAACCCCTGACGAAGGGCAAAAAATATGCCCGAAATGCATTGGGAAGAACTTTCATCACTTAGGATGATTTGTGTATTAATTCTTGCCTCAGAAAAAGGCCTGGATAGGCATGTCTGATGTATTAGATGTTAAAAATATGCTTTGTCCCTCATGTGACATGAAGAACTGATATGAGCAAAATTAATAAAGAAGTTGGAACATAAGGAATAAACCATTACTAAACAAGGATAAATGTGTGGAATCTTCTGTAAGAAGTCATTGATTCAGCTGTGCGTCCGGCACTGGAGTGAGACTTCACTCCAAATTTGTTTAAAGGAGTCACGCGTCATATGTGCATTTCAATCGGCATAAAAAAAGAGAACTACCGGGTGAAGCATAAGTGTATTTTCATCTGCAACACGCTGGCCTTGGTTGAAGTTCTGCTATTTTTCAGCACATATTCAACTCTTCCGGCTTACCGGCATTCTTTCATATCTCAGAGTGCGTGTATCCCAGAGTGCACTTCAACTGTCTCTTCACATTGACACATACGCAAAAACAGGCCTACATACAGATTGCAAAGGAAGACTACATGCTACAAAAGTGGTGTACTCTTACAGTGGACTACGGATTGCATTAAACAAAGGTTTAGGATTACATTTCTAGAACTATTCAAATTTGAATGTGTGCATTACAATTCATGTTGAATGCATTGTTCATTATTTTATAAAATTGTTTTAGCTTGTTATTTTAATTTATTATTTCAATTTTGTGTGGTAATTTCTTACTTTATTTTCTTATTTTCTGAAAATATAGCAGAAAAAAGTATGTCTGCTCCTTCAAATTTTTTACCACTCCCTGTCGTACCTGTCATTCCATGGACGAGGTGGAAACATATTTTTTTCACTTATATGCTAGCTATTGGTGGAGATAAATATGGTCCCTTAAGAAGACAAGCGATATTACTTCACTATTTGGTAACAGAGGGACATAGAATTTATGATGATTTAACAGAAGTGTCCTTAGGAATGAGAGATGCTCAACCTATAAATGTGCATGAAACATCTATACAAATGTTAGAAAAACACTTTACACCTAAGGTGAGTGTAGTTTTTGAGAGACAATTTTTTCTTTAGAGTACAGGGTCACGATTAGGCCGTTATGAGTTATGTCGCTACGTTGCCTGGGTTAGCGGTAACGTGAATTTCTAAATTTATCGGAATGTCTCATTCTAGACCAAATAGTGCGATGTATCCTTAGATCCTACATTGGAGGAGTCTATACAAATTGCTAGAAGTATGGAACACAGATGTGGATGAGTGTTAAAGCTTTTGTAAAAGAATAGTCTTTAATTGACGTTAACTAAGTTAAATTGAATTCTAAGCCTGAGGGCTACGGGGCACATTGTTTCTAGTTTTTGCTGTGCTGCAAGAAGTATGACTTGTAGGGCATTTGGAAAGAAAGGTCATCTAGCTAAAGTCTGGAGGTCAAAGGGGAGGGTGCAAGATTCCATTGTAAAGGTAGTAGAGGTGCTTGAAAAAATACAACATGAGATTATATCAACTATAAATTACATTGAATGTTCTACAATACAGGAATCAGTACAAAAAAATGTAGCTTTCAAGGAGTGAAAAAAGAAAGCTCTGAACCATTAGAAAAACCTCACTGCGCCATATTTTTGGGTACTGCACAAGTTACTGTGTTAGCAGATTCAGGTAGTCTTTTTACCTTAATTTCCAAGGAAACATATGTGAATATTGTTAAGGGGAAACTTGAGGATTTGTTACCACCAGATTTGAAAGAGGTGGGGTATGGCAGAAGAAGAATCAATATCATTGGTGTGAGGTGGATGGACATTTTTTTTAAATAATGTTGTACATGGGAGAATTTATGTGACTGAGGAAGGGTCTTATCTTTTGGGATGGCGTCATCAGCATGATTTAAGCATTATTTTAGACCCCAAGGCCAGTGAACTGGTGATGGCCATAGAATGTGGGAATGTGAATACCTCACTTGAACATAACTATATGAAATGAAGTGTAGAACTATTTCAATATTTTCCACATGGGTTTACTGACAAGTTGGGTAAGCTGGAAACTTTTACTCACAAGATAATATTGAAAGAGAATGCTATTCCGACAGTTCATAAAGTGAGACCCATACCTTTTCTTATGAGAGTGCCGCTTCAGCAAGAACACGATAAGCTCTTGAAAGAGAAAAATTATTGAGCCTATTGAATCATCGGAGTGGCTTGCTCCCATTGTGATTGCTCCAAAGGCCGATAATATGATTCGCCTCTGCATGGATTCGCGTGATTTGAATAAGAACATTTTGGTAGATCGCCTACCTTTACCAAATATCACCGAAATGTTGAGCGTGTTTTTTGCGCGGGGGTGGGGGGAGTATTCAGCATTTTTGACATGTCAGCAGCCTATCACCAGGTGAACCTACATCCAGAGTCTAGGCCATTAACTTCTTTTGTGACTCCTCTTAGTGCATACCGTTATTGCTGTATGCAATTTGGCTTTCTGAGGGTTATGCAGAAAATTTTCCAAGGTATGCACAATGTGCTGTGTTTTCAAGATGATGTATTGGTGGTGGGAAAGTCAGAGAGTGAACATGATGACCTGCTAAATGAATGGAATGGAAAAATATGGTTGAACTGTAAAAACAGAAAAATGTCAGTTACATAAAAAGCAAGTGCCTTATCTAGGTTACAAGATCTTTGCTGAAGGAATCAAACCTAAAAAGAGTACTGTCAGATCTATTGTAGATGCACCACGACCTGAAGACAAAGAGCAATTAAGTCTTTCTTAGGACTTGCCGAGTACTGTTCTAAATTCATTCCTAATTTTGCTGATGAGGTTGAACCTCTACGAATCTTACTTATGAAAGGGGTGGAGTATGTGTGGGGAACGAATTGTGATGTGGCATTTGCTTCTAACATTCTATTGCTACCGCACCCACATTGGTGCATTTTGATGTCACCAAAACGACTACAGTGATAACTGATGCTAGTAATGTTGGTTTAGGCGTTGTGCTGACACAAAAGGTGCATTGTGAAGAGAAAATTATTGGCTTTGCCTCAAGGAGGTTACAAGGAGCTAAGTTGTCTTATTCAGCCATTGAGAATGAGGCATTGAGTTGTTGTTTGGGTTTAAACCATTTTAGATACAATTTTTAGGGTTTGCCCTTTACACTTAAGATCGATCATCAAGTGTGGTAGGGGACTTGAAGGTAGTGTAACTCCCCGCATTTCTAGTTGGTTGTTATCTGTGACGGACATAAATTATTGTGTACAATTCGTCAGGGGAAACAGAAATATGGTAGCCGACTGTTTTTCCAGCTTGCCAGTGATTTAAGAAGATGTGTTTTCTTTGGACAAACTGAGTGTCGGTCGTGTGGATGAGGAGTGAGCTTTGAGGCAGGACGAGTGAAGTGACGCCATACTGAATGATGAGTATAAGCAGTTAAAAATTCTTTTGCACCTTTGGTCGCCAGGATGAAGTCAGACCTCAAGAAATGGCAGGCCCTCCTCCTTAACCCCCGGGCAGAAGTGCGCTCTTTAAAATGATGACCCTTCCCCGCTTTCTTTACATTTTGCAAAACATCACCATCCATCTCCGGGGAGTTGGTTCAGGGAACTAGACGGCGTTCTTACCCGGTTTCTCTGGGGAGGTGGGAGGCCGCGTTTATCCCTGGCACAATGTCGTATCCCCCCCTTCGATGGAGATATGGGAGTAACTAATCTCCACCTCTACTATTTAGTCACGAGGCTTATCGTGATCCATGATTGGTTTGCTGGCGGCTGGTCCGACCCAGCATATCGGGTGGAACTCAGCACAACAAACTTCACGATGATCCAGGCGTTCTTTTACGGCACCCCTGTGCCGCAGGCTCTACCCCCTGTCACGAGGACGGTGCTTGTGGCCTGGCGCACAGCCCTACGCCATGTGCGGTGGGACCGGAAGCTCACTCGACAAACACCGCTCTGGTATGGGACCTGGTTACAAGAGGTCTCGTCCCTGCAAGGGTTCCGCCGCTGGGACCTCATTGGGGTCTCATTGCTTGGAAACGTCTGGGTGGGAGATCACATTCGATCCTTTGCCGACCTACAACAGCGACACGCCCTGCTTCCTTCCCAATTCTATAAATATCTACAACTTAGGCACGCCCTCCATATACACATTTTATCCCCTGCCTCTTTTCCGGAGTTCGGCCCACTGGAGGCTCAGGTGATGATGGGGAACCAGTGGGGGGGGGGGGGGTGGGGGGGGGAGGGGGGGGGGGGGTGTCCCTAGAGGAGGCGGACTGGCTAGACGCCCTTATGGCACCAAAACCCATGACCACATCCTCTAAGCTGCGCCTGGTCCAACTTTACTACCTTCATGCAACCTACCTCACTCCGGCACGCCTATTCCGAGCCCATATGAGACCTTCCCCAGCATGCACGCGTTGTGACTCCGCCCCAGCCGATTTCCATCACATAGTATGGCAGTGTCAGGCTTTAGCGCCGTTCTGGAGAGGGGTTGAGCTCGAACTCACTCAGTCCCTGGGATAGGAGGCTCCCCATGATCCGAGACGCTTTCTGCTGGGGGTGTTCGACGGCCTGGATGGCTCTAGGGCAGACAAGCGCTTTCTAGGGACGGCCGTGGCGGTGGCAAAAAGGGATAAAGCTGCGCTTTGGTCCCAGGCTAGGACACCAACTGTGCAGAACTGGTGGAGAGCAGTGGATTGGTGTGGAATGCAGGAGGAGTCTCTCTTCGAAGCCCGGGGCTGCCCTGACTTATTTGGTAAAGTGTGGGGTAAATGGTTTAATCTGTTACCAATGTGATGATCTGACTAATTTTATTTACCTGAAGCGATCAATTTGACCTGCCTTACCCAGCTCAGCTGGGCCGATTTTGCCTTGTTACCTGTGCATAATGACATGTTCCTTCCAACGATAAATGTTCTGCTGTCAATGAAATTTCGTGCCTTTAAAAATCCAATAAAGTTGATTATCAAAAAAAAAAATCTTATTAGCAATGGATGGCAAGGGTTGGATGCTCATGATGAGCCCTCAAAGAAATATCATGTGATCAAAGATGAGTTAAGTGTAGGTGAGGTTAAGGTTTTACGGAGTAATCGCATTGGACCTCCAAGGATGTTGAGAGGTAGAATTATGAAGATTGCTCATGGAGGCCATTTGGGACGGAGTTTAGCCAAGAAAAGGTTGAGACAGTCTTTTTGGTGGCCAAATATGGACATGGGTGTTGAGAGAGTAGTCAGTGATTGTATTGCTTGTGGAAATAGCGACAAATGCAAGGCGAGGGTCTTAGCATCAAGCATGAAAGAATTGCATTATTTAGGCCACAAGCTAATAGATTGTTGGAGCGTGTCAATAGAATAATTATGGAGAATTATTATCCAGTTATCTTTGGCCAATGGTCTTGCATGGAAGTGTGAATTGGACAAAATGGCTTGGGCCCATAAAGTTGCACCACATTCTACGACCGGTGTGTCTCCATTTGTGGCTCTCAAGGGAAGGGAGCCTGCAATGCAGGAATCACCTTTGCGGTTGTGTAAAAAAGATCAAGTGTAGATAGATCGTGACTGCATGTCCAAAAGAGGAATGGAGTCTCAGAGGTGGAATACAATATTATATGACAACAGGAAAGGGGTTAAAGAGTTGGATGCGAGTTGCGGTGACTGGGTGATTGTGAGTAAGTCTGGTTATGTAAGGAAAGGAGAAAGTACATTTTATCAACCTCAAAGAGTGGCTAAGGTGAAAAATTCAGTTGTCCAATTGAGGGATGGAAGAGTTTGGAGTAAAGGCAACCTATGTAAGGTCAAATGCCCTGTTGATGCCACTCACTCATAATTGTTTTTTTTCCCATCCCAAATGTAAATTGTTATTATCTGTACTTATCACTTACTGTTTTCTTTGCGCTCAGATTTTTTTTACCTGTTAGATTATCATTGTATTATTAAGGCGGGAAATGTGTGGTGATGTTCTATGTTCTTCTGGGCATTGATTAGGTATTTAGAAGAGTGCTTCTGTGAAATAGCAGTTGGAGTGGTCATACTGCTGGAGGTTACTGCATGAAGAGGATGTACTGGAAATAAAGGAACTAAGAAATTACCTCTCATGTCTCCTCAGTTACTACATCTATGTATGTTGTAAACCGCAGGTCACAACACAGCAGCACTGCCAAGCCAGACCTAAAATGAGAATGGATGTAAACCAGAAACTCTTGCTAAGCCAACCCACCAAAATGTTCCCAAATAAATCCAATAATCTCCCTGGGAAGTGGCATGTTGAGAGGCAACTGCTTCCATGTTGGGGGCGTCAAGGAGGGGAGGCGGGGGAGGGGGGGACGCGGGGGGGGGTCAAGGAGTGGAGGCGGGGGGAGTCCTACACATTCATGCACACATTTGCTACTGTCCAAAACTGAAGGCAGAGACAAAGTGCTATTACTGCCCCGTCTTCACTGTGACCTCATGAACTTTGACCTCTGACCTTGCCTAATCTGAACCCTCTGATCTAAGGAGTACGGTCTACCCTCACGTCTGAACCCATGAAATGGTGGCTGTCCATGGACTGCACCACTCCCTCTGCAAACACTTGCTGCACCTACCACCTGCCATTCCGCGTCACCTCTGGCCTTACCTTCCCTACAACGCTGCCCATGTTGATGATGGACCCGCTGCTGGCTCCGCTGGCAACCAGTGCCCTGGCCACGGCCTGTGTGATGAAGAATGTGCCCTGGGAAGAAGGAAGGGAAAGACTGAATCCAATATGAATTACAACAATATCCACATCACACCCAGAGACATGAGCCACGAGCATCAGGACCAGTGACAAGGGAGTCAGAGGCATGCCAGGGTCAGAACCAGAGACAAGAGAGGCAGAGGTATGCCAGGGTCAGAACCAGGGACAAGAGAGTCAGAGGTATGCCACGGTCAGAACCAGAGACAAGAGAGTCACAGGTATGCCAGGGTCAGAACCAGAGACAAGAGAGCCAGAGCCAGAACCAGAGACAAGAGAGTCAGAGGCACGTCAGGGTCAGAACCAGAGACAAGAGAGTCAGAGCCAGAACCAGAGACAAGAGAGTCAGAGGCACGTCAGGGTCAAACCAGAGACAAGAGAGTCAGAGGCATGCCAGGGTCAGAACCAGGGACAGGAGAGTCAGAGGCATGCCAGGGTCAGAACCAGAGACAAGAGAACCAGAGACAAGAGAGTCAGAGTCATGCCAGGGTCAGAACCAGAGACAAGAGAGTCAGAGGCATGCCAGGGTCAGAACCAGGGACAGGAGAGTCAGAGGCATGCCAGGGTCAGAACCAGAGACAAGAGAACCAGAGACAAGAGAGTCAGAGGCATGCCAGGGTCAGAACCAGAGACAAGAGAGTCAGAGGCATGCCAGGGTCAGAACCAGGGACAAGAGAGTCAGAGGCATGCCAGGGTCAGAACCACGGACAAGAGAGTCAGAGGCATGCCAGGGTCAGAACCAGAGACAAGAGAGTCATAGGCATGCCAGGGTCAGAACCAGAGACAAGAGAGTCAGAGACAGAACCAGAGACAAGAGAGTCAGAGGCACGTCAGGGTCAGAACCAGAGACAAGAGAGTCAGAGCCAGAACCAGAGACAAGAGAGTCAGAGGCATGCCAGGGTCAGAACCAGAGACATGAGAGTCAGAGGTATGCCAGGGTCAGAACCAGAGACAAGAGAGTCAGAGGTATGCCAGGGTCAGAACCAGAGACAAGAGAGTCAGAGGCATGCCAGGGTCAGAACCAGAGACAAGAGAGTCAGAGGTATGCCAGGGTCAGAACCAGGGACAAGAGAGTCAGAGGTATGCCAGGATCAGAACCAGAGACAAGAGAGTCAGAGGCATGCCAGGGTCAGAACCAGGGACAAGAGAGTCAGAGGCATGCCAGGATCAGAACCAGAGACAAGAGAGTCAGAGGCATGCCAGGGTCAGAACCAGGAACAAGAGAGTCATAGGCATGCCAGGATAAGAACCAGAGACAAGAGAGTCAGAGACAAGAGAGTCAGAGGTATGCCAGGATCAGAACCAGAGACAAGAGAGTCAGAGGCATGCCAGGGTCAGAACCAGGGACAAGAGAGTCAGAGGCATGCCAGGGTCAGAACCAGAGACAAGAGAGTCAGAGGCATGCCAGGGTCAGAACCAGAGACAAGAGAGTCAGAGGCATGCCAGGGTCAGAACCGGGGACAAGAGAGTCAGAGGCATGCCAGGGTCAGAACCAGGGACAAGAGAATCAGAGGTATGTCAGGGTCAGAACCAGAGACAAGAGAGTCAGAGGCATGCCAGGGTCAGAACCAGGAACAAGAGAGTCATAGGCATGCCAGGGTCAGAACCAGACACAAGAGAGTCATAGGCATGCCAGGGTCAGAACCAGAGACAAGAGAGTCAGAGGCATGCCAGGGCCAGAACCAGACACAAGAGAGTCAGAGGCATGCCAGGATCAGAACCAGAGACAAGAGAGTCAGAGGCATGCCAGGGTCAGAACCAGGAACAAGAGAGTCATAGGCATGCCAGGGTCAGAACCAGACACAAGAGAGTCAGAGGTATGCCAGGGTCAGAACCAGAGACAAGAGAGTCAGAGGTATGCCAGGGTCAAACCAGAGACAAGAGGGTCAGAGGTATGCCAGGGTCAGAACCAGACACAAGAGAGTCAGAGGTATGCCAGGGTCAGAACCAGAGACAAGAGAGTCAGAGGCATGCCAGGGTCAGAACCAGACACAAGAGAGTCAGAGGCATGCCAGGGCCAGAACCAGACACAAGAGAGTCAGAGGCCTGCCAGGGTCAGAACTAGAGACAAGAGAGTCAGAGGTATGCCAGGGTCAAACCAGAGACAAGAGAGTCAGAGGTATGCCAGGGTTAGAACCAGAGACAAGAGAGTCAGAGGCATGCCAGGGTCAGAACCAGAGACAAGAGAGTCAGAGGCATGCCAGGGTTAGAACCAGAGACAAGAGAGTCAGAGGTATGCCAGGGTCAAACCAGAGACAAGAGAGTCAGAGGCATGCCAGGGTCAGAACCAGAGACAAGAGAGTCAGAGGTATGCCAGGGTTAGAACCAGAGACACGAGAGTCAGAGGCATGCCAGGGTCAAACCAGAGACAAAAGAGTCAGAGGTATGCCAGGATCAAACCAGAGACAAGAGAGTCAGAGGCATGCCAGGGTCAAACCAGAGACAAGAGAGTCAGAGGTATGCCAGGGTCAAACCAGAGACAAGAGAGTCAGAGGCATGCCAGGGTCAGAACCAGAGACAAGAGAGTCAGAGGTATGCCAGGCTCAGAACCAGAGACAAGAGAGTCAGAGGCATGCCAGGGTCAGAACCAGAGACAAGAGAGTCAGAGGCATGCCAGGGTCAGAACCAGAGACAAGAGAGTCAGAGGTATGCCAGGGTCAAACCAGAGACAAGAGAGTCAGAGGTATGGCAGGGTCAGATCCAGGGACATGGGAGTCAGAGGCATGCCAGGGTCAGAACCAGGAACAAGAGAGTCAAAGGTATGCCAGGGTCAGAACCAGAGACAAGAGAGTTAAAGGCATGCCAGGGTCAAACCAGAGACAAGAGAGTCAGAGGTATGGCAGGGTCAGATCCAGGGACATGGGAGTCAGAGGCATGCCAGGGTCAGAACCAGAGACAAGGGAGTCAGAGGCATGTAAGGGTCAGAACCAGAGACAAGAGAGTCAGAGGTATGCCAGGGTCAGAACCAGAGACAAGAGAGTCAGAGGCATGCCAGGGCCAGAACCAGACACAGGAGAGTCAGAGGCCTGCCAGGGTCAGAACCAGAGACAAGAGAGTCAGAGGTATGCCAGGGTCAAACCAGAGACAAGAGAGTCAGAGGTATGCCAGGGTTAGAACCAGAGACAAGAGAGTCAGAGGCATGCCAGGGTCAGAACCAGAGACAAGAGAGTCAGAGGCATGCCAGGGTCCGAACCAGGGACAAGATAGTCAGAGGCATGCCAGGGACAGAACCAGAGACAAGAGAGTCAGAGGCATGTAAGGGTCAGAACCAGAGACAAGAGAGTCAGAGGCATGTCAGGGTCCGAACCAGAGACAAGGGAGTCAGAGGCAGAACCAGAGACAAGGGAGTCAGAGGCATGTCAGGGTCCGAACCAGGGACAAGATAGTCAGAGGCATGCCAGGGACAGAACCAGAGACAAGAGAGTCAGAGGCATGTAAGGGTCAGAACCAGAGACAAGAGAGTCAGAGGTATGCAAGAACCAGAGACAAGAGAGGCAGAGCCAGAACCAGTGACAAGAAAGCGAGGGGCACACCAAAGGCAGACACAAACAGTTGGGCTCCACGAACAGCCAGTCGGGGTCCTGGTACAATGAGCCATGATCCTATCGCAGCAATATTCACACCTTTACCTTTACGTTCACGTTTAAGACTGCGTCAAGCGCCTCTTCTGTGAGTTTCAGCAGGAACTCATCGCGGGTGATGCCGGCACTGTTCACCGAGATGCAGGGAGGCCGGGAATACAGGGCCTGAGAGAGAGACACAGAGACAACATTATGGCTATAGGGATGGAAAGAGGGTCCAAGGGACACAGAGAGGGTAAATGGGCATGTGGGCTACAGAGGAAGGGAGATCTTTGACTGCCTACAAATAGAAGTGAGTGTTGGGTTATTCCACCCTTATGATCCGGCTCCATGTTGTCAGAACAGCTGGATTACAGTCCTAGGCTTTCATGGGACAACCTAATGCACTCTGGGAGTTGTAGTCTTGGTTTGCTTCCCTTGATCCAGATCATCAAGGTCCTTAGAGGCCTTCCTGAATGATGTCAGGACGTGATTATGTTAAAAAATAACATGCATAGTAAAATATATACAAAAAAGAACATCTGGTCCCTGTAGGGTTCACCGTCGCCGATGAATAACAGAAGAGTGGAGGCAAAAGATGCAATGCAGAGTAAACATGGCCAGGGCTTCACCGCCAGCACTAGAACCTTTCGACTCTACCTAGGGAGCTTCTGTCTACCTAGGGAGCTTCTGTCTACCTAAGGAGCTTCTGTCTACCTAAGGAGCTTCTGTCTACCTAGGGAGCTTCTGTCTACCTAGGGAGCTTCTGTCTACCTAGGGAGCTTCTGTCTACCTAGGGAGCTTCTGTCTACCTAGGGAGCTTCTGTCTACCTAGGGAGCTTCGGTCTACCTAAGGAGCTTCTGTCTACCTAGGGAGCTTCTGTCTACCTAGGGAGCTTCTGTCTACCTAGGGAGCTTCTGTCTACCTAGGGAGCTTCTGTCTACCTAGGGAGCTTCTGTCTACCTAGGGAGCTTCTGTCTACCTAGGGAGCTTCTGTCTACCTAGGGAGCTTCTGTCTACCTAGGGAGCATCTGTCTACCTAGGGAGCATCTGTCTACCTAGGGAGCTTCTGTCTACCTAAGGATCTTCTGTCTACCTAAGGAGCTTCTGTCTACCTAGGGAGCTTCTGTCTACCTAGGGAGCTTCTGTCTATCCAAGGAGCTTCTGTCTACCTAGGGAGCTTCTGTCTACCTAGGGAGCTTCTGTCTATCCAAGGAGCTTCTGTCTATCCAAGGAGCTTCTGTCTACCTAGGGAGCTTCTGTCTACATAGGGAGCTTCTGTCTATCTAGGGAGCTTCTGTCTATCTAGGGATCTTCTGTCTACCTAAGGAGCTTCTGTCTACCTAGGGAGCTTCTGTCTACCTAGGGAGCTTCTGTCTATCCAAGGAGCTTCTGTCTACCTAGGGAGCTTCTGTCTACCTAGGGAGCTTCTGTCTATCCAAGGAGCTTCTGTCTATCCAAGGAGCTTCTGTCTACCTAGGGAGCTTCTGTCTACATAGGGAGCTTCTGTCTATCTAGGGAGCTTCTGTCTATCTAGGGAGCTTCTGTCTATCTAGGGAGCTCCTCACTACCTAGGGAGCTTCTGTCTATCTAGGGAGCTTCTGTCTATCTAGGGCGCTTCTGTTTATCTAGGGAGCTTCTGTCTATCCAGGGAGCTTCTGTCTACCTAGGGAACTTTGGTCTATCTAGGGAGCTTCTGTCTATCTAGGGAGCTTCTGTCTATCTAGGGAGCTTCTGTCTATCTAGGGAGCTTCTGTCTACCCAGGGAGCTTCTGTCTACCCAGGGAGCTTCTGTCTACCCAGGGAGCTTTGGTCTACCCAGGGAGCTTCGGTCTACCCAGGGAGCTTCCGTCTACCCAGGGAGCTTCCGTCTACCCAGGGAGCTTCTGTCTACCCAGGGAGCTTCTGTCTACCCAGGGAGCTTCTGTCTACCCAGGGAGCTTCTGTCTACCTAGGGAGCTTCTGTCTATCTAGGGATCTTCTGTCTATCTAGGGAGCTTCTGTCATGCTGGGAATGTTTCTCAAGTACATCTAGCTTCTGAAACTTGGATCTTTCAGGGTACTAGTGGTTGTCCTTTTACTCCTGGCTTCATAGCTCACACATCCTTGGTGCAGGTAGCAGGCCCAGGAGAGCTAGTGCCTAGAAGGCTCTGAATGCCAAAAGGCACTAAGAGAATGAAAAAGGATATGGCGGGGGTGGCTGAGGGGCTCTCGGAGGCAGGAGGCTGTATTCATGTTAGGTCTCCCTTCCCAGGACAGTGTTAGGGGGCCTCCCCGAAAAGACTGGCGGTAGGATCCCAGGGGATACATCATCTGCCCCTGAGGGACACACTGATGGACTGAGCTGGTTTTTAGATCGAGCATTTGAGACCTCTTGTATATACTTTAGTATATACTTATATGCGTATGTATTTTGTGGGCTCTGGAGATCAGCCCTAGGACTTGTCTGCATCCGCTACGGGACTTTTTTTTCTGTTCAACTGCCTCTTTATTTGCCTTTATGGAAAAAGACCAGTAGAGGTCAGTAAAATACCACAATTGCTTTCTGCTGAGGGACTTTCTTTTGTATTTTTCAGGCAACTGCCTCTATTTAACTTTCTTGATAGAAAACGACCCGCAGAGGTCAGTACACCATCGGAATCACTTTAGCATTCTCTAGATTTCAGTCCATACAAATTGTCTTCCACGAGCATCCGGAGACAATATTTTTTTTAAATCTCGTACTTTCAGTGATATGACCAACGAAAGCCCTGATTTTATATTAAAAACAGAGCGTTGGAGTATACCATTTCCCGCTGGAAGGCAACATTTCTCTCCCTGTGTGCCCATACCTGGCGTGTCACGCAGTTTGGTGCTTACTTTCCCTCCATGTTGAAGAACAGTGGATGCTGCACAGCTAAATACATATAGGTCTCAAAGGCGAGACCGATTGCATTGCAAATGCTCGTTGATTGAAAGGCACACACGAGTGCGATGTTGTGCAGGAGATGACCCCTCTGCCCCCTCAGATTTCTAAGAAAGAAGTACGAAAGCAGCCTGCGGTTGGAAGAACAGAGACAGACTGTAAGAGACCGGGAGTCTCAGAGGATGCAGAGGCAAGCAGCATTGGAAGACCCCACCCCATAAGGGGAGCATCTGGCAGCTGGTATCTGGACCCCAAAGGAAGGCAGGAAGGAGGCATGCACCCCTATCGAGCGTGGAAAAACTGGCCACCTCAGACAAAAATGTAAAGAGCCAGAGATCGGTGTAAGGAGAGTGTGGTACCGCAGAGATTAAGCAACGGAGCAGGAAGCATCAGACCGCTTGCAATGAGTCGAACTGGAAAACCCTACATACATCTCACATCAGCTGAGACCACCAGCAAGGACAGAGCTGAGATGGAGAGTGGAAACAAGCCCTGGGGTGGGGATTCCTGGCCCTTACTGTGCAGAGCAGACAGGCATTTCTCAAATTTCCACTAAATTTGAATGTTTGAGCATTATGAGGAATACTGCGGCGCCTCCAAGTAGACAATCAAGGTGAGTACAAGATCGAAGCAAGGTGAGCCTTCAGTCGGAAAAGAATATTGCCACCTGCGAGAGGCTCGGGGGTCTGAGAATGAATCTCTGGAGTACGAGGGCCCTGTGGAACCCGCCAACTGCCAAACCAGGGGAGACCCGGTGATAAATAGGTCTGGTATAGCTGCATGAGGTCCCTCTATTTTCTCACCTCCTTAGCGCCAAGACGCCTTGGCATTCGAGCGCTTTATAAACTCTATCCTATCATACCGTGTGGGATCGATCTTGCAGAGGGGCGAACTGAGATGGAAGAGGAAAGCACTGGGTACCAGACTGAACCTTTTACTTCTGTAGGGAACTATCCGTTTTCAAGGACCATATTTGCAAATCGACTGGTTTAAGCTATTTTATATGCCCTCTGAGGGGCTTTGAAGAACAACGCTAGTATTGGACCTATGGACTTTTAGTTGGGTGGTATGCCGTCCACCCACAGTTGTGTCTTTCCAGGTTTCCCCGTCCCCTCAACACAGCTTCGGGCCTGGAGGCCTCAGTCTTTTTTTGCACCCCTGTGCCATTCACCCTCTTTCCACCCCCACCTCATTTGGTGGTCCAAATAAATCCTGCCCACCCTCTAATCCTCCCTATCTTGTTCCTAATAGGGGGATTCATAAAAGCCACAGCACATATTCACCTCCCTTGCTATGGTGGAAGGGTCCTGCTGAGCCGACATGTCGGCCACTCGCATCACCTTTGGGAAAATGGAGCCCGCTCGAGGTCTAAGACTCTGGTTAGTTTTTCATAATTTGACACATTGTATCTTAGTGGAGTCCGGTACAAAAGGGGGTGGTTTTGTACCGCTTTTGGCCGCCATAAGTGTGGCAGGGTATGCTCAGACGTGAGTCCCTTGCTCACTTTGCCACTGGATTCAAGCAAGTCTGGCTGAAGACGGCTGGAATGCCAGAAACCGGTCCTCGGAAGCTTGTTTCCGGTCCAGGGAAGACATGGCTTGGCAGTTCGGGCTGGACTGTTCCCATGAGGCACAGGGTCAGACTGATATGCATATGGCCATGTCTGAACTGGGGTGGCAGAGTGGGCTAAAGAACGGTGATGGATTAAACCCAGATCTTTTGACTGGGTGTGAGTGTTTGATTGATTCAGATGCTCCGTCCACCACCACCCCCTTTTGTACCGCTTTTGGCTGCCATAAGTGTGGCAGGGTATGCTCAGACGTGAGTCCCTTGCTCACTTTGCCACGGGATTCAAGCAAGCCAGGCTGAAGACGGCTGGAATGCCAGAAACCGGTCCTCGGAAGCTTGTTTCCGGTCCAGGGAAGACATGGCTTGGCAGTTCGGGCTGGACTGTTCCCATGAGGCACAGGGTCAGACTGATTTGCATATGGCCATGTCTGAACTGGGGTGGCAGAGTGGGCTAAAGAACGGTGATGGATTAAACCCAGATCTTTTGACTGGGTGTGAGTGTTTGATTGATTCAGATGCTCCGTCCATCACCACCCCCTTTTGTACCGCTTACTGGAGTCCGGGCTGGTACGGTCGGGATGCCCTCTATCATTTGGGTGAATATAATATCAATAAAGACATGGTCAGGAAAAGAAAGAGAAGGCTCACCAAGCAAAGATCCGCCAGACTCCATGAAATAACCGAGCAAGCCGAGGCTTCCACAATGGCTTTTATGATGATGAATATTTATACAGCGTGAGCAGCGACCCAAGGATGTGAGTCCTCGCTCTGAAACTGGAAGAACAGACTGACATGTCTGAGGGGTGGCCTGCTATCAAGACCTTGCAAAACTTAAAGTAATCTCAGATCTGGTCACAGATGGAGGGGAAGAGTCCCCCACTGCTTAGGGGGGCACACAGAAAAATGCTCCCTCCGAGTTCGGATCAACTAACTAGACAGATTGCTGTCAAAGAAGCATCAACAGAGCACAGTTTGCAATTGTAGGGTGCAGATTCAATCAAATTAGGACCTCGATTATAAGGGGCTCTGTGACAGATGCAGAAGGCCTCAAAGACCAGGCCCTGCTCCATAGGTAGCCAGCGAAGGGTTCTGAGATGTAAACAAATGGAGCAGTGTCATGGAAGGCCCGGTAGGAGCCTAGCTGCTAAACTGCGGACCCGCCGCTCCTGTTGCATTAGTCTTTTGGGCACACCTAAATGCAAGTGGCGCCATAATTAATATGCAAAAGGATGAATGTTTGGACAGCTTAACAACAGGAGTCCACAGGTTTGTGTGTAACATGCGTGGATAGTAAAGGTAAGAGCGAGTATGGACAATGAATCACTTCATGAAGAACTCCCAAACTCTTTGCAGAATCTTTAGGAGAAGGGAGAGTGCCCAGCTGAGAGGCCACCATCAGTGAGACCAGATCAAAGAGGCCCGATCAGAGAGGCCCGATCAGAGAGGCCCGATCAGAGAGGCCCGATCAGAGAGGCCCGATCAGAGAGGCCAGATCAGAGAGGCCAGATCAGAGAGGCCAGATCAGAGAGGCCAGATCAGAGAGGCCAGAGAGACCAGATCAGAGAGGCCAGATCAGAGAGGCCAGAGAGACCAGATCAGAGAGGCCAGATCAGAGAGGCCAGAGAGACCAGATCAGAGAGGCCAGATCAGAGAGGCCAGAGAGACCAGATCAGAGAGGCCAGATCAGAGAGGCCAGATCAGAGAGGCCAGATCAGAGAGGCCAGATCAGAGTGGCCAGATCAGAGTGGCCAGATCAGAGAGGCCAGATCAGAGAGGCCAGATCAGAGAGGCCAGATCAGAGAGGCCAGATCAGAGAGGCCAGATCAGAGAGGCCAGAGAGGCCAGATCAGAGAGGCCAGAGAGACCAGATCAGAGAGGCCAGATCAGAGAGGCCAGAGAGACCAGATCAGAGAGGCCAGATCAGAGAGGCCAGATCAGAGAGGCCAGATCAGAGAGGCCAGATCAGAGAGGCCAGATCAGAGAGGCCAGATCAGAGAGGCCAGATCATAGAGGCCAGAGAGACCAGATCAGAGAGGCCAGATCAGAGAGGCCAGAGAGACCAGATCAGAGAGGCCAGATCAGAGAGGCCAGATCAGAGAGGCCAGAGAGACCAGATCAGAGAGGCCAGATCAGAGAGGCCAGAGAGACCAGATCAGAGAGGCCAGATCAGAGAGGCCAGATCAGAGTGGCCAGATCAGAGTGGCCAGATCAGAGAGGCCAGATCAGAGAGGCCAGATCAGAGAGGCCAGATCAGAGAGGCCAGATCAGAGAGGCCAGAGAGACCAGATCAGAGAGGCCAGAGAGACCAGATCAGAGAGGCCAGATCAGAGAGGCCAGATCAGAGAGGCCAGATCAGAGTGGCCAGATCAGAGTGGCCAGATCAGAGTGGCCAGATCAGAGTGGCCAGATCAGAGTGGCCAGATCAGAGTGGCCACCATCAGAGAGGCCAGATCAGAGAGGCCAGATCAGAGAGGCCAGAGAGGCCAGATCAGAGAGGCCAGATCAGAGAGGCCAGATCAGAGAGGCCAGATCAGAGTGGCCAGATCAGAGTGGCCAGATCAGAGTGGCCAGATCAGAGTGGCCAGATCAGAGTGGCCACCATCAGAGAGGCCAGATCAGAGAGGCCAGATCAGAGAGGCCAGAGAGACCAGATCAGAGAGGCCAGATCAGAGAGGCCAGATCAGAGAGGCCAGATCAGAGTGGCCAGATCAGAGTGGCCAGATCAGAGTGGCCAGATCAGAGTGGCCAGATCAGAGTGGCCACCATCAGAGAGGCCAGATCAGAGAGGCCAGATCAGAGAGGCCAGAGAGGCCAGATCAGAGAGGCCAGATCAGAGAGGCCAGATCAGAGAGGCCAGATCAGAGAGGCCAGATCAGAGAGGCCAGATCAGAGAGGCCAGATCAGAGAGGCCAGATCAGAGAGGCCAGATCAGAGTGGCCAGATCAGAGTGGCCAGATCAGAGTGGCCAGATCAGAGTGGCCAGATCAGAGTGGCCAGATCAGAGAGGCCAGATCAGAGAGGCCAGATCAGAGAGGCCAGATCAGAGAGGCCAGATCAGAGAGGCCAGATCAGAGTGGCCAGATCAGAGTGGCCAGATCAGAGTGGCCAGATCAGAGTGGCCAGATCAGAGTGGCCAGATCAGAGTGGCCAGATCAGAGTGGCCCCCGCAAAGCAAGGCAGCTCAGCTCGGTTTTCTCGCTCTTTAATTGAAGAGAGCTGTTTCTCATCTAACAAGCCACAGCTGATAGGCTTGAAAGGCTCTAAGAAGCATAAGATTGATCTGCAAAAGAAATGGCAATCTGAGTGCCTTACGTATGAACATAAGAGAGAAATAGAAGAGTCGGGCTCAACCAAGAGCCTTGTGGACGCCCAGACACAAATGGCTGAGACCGAGCAGAAGGAGTCAGAACAGGTTGGAAACCATCTTCCAGGAAAGGAGATTGACACTCAAATGCACTTCCTCGCACGCCCACAGATTGCGACCACTGGCAACGTACAGAGTGGGAGACGGTATCGAATGTGGCTCTGAGATCCAAAAGCGCCTTCGCTGCACTCCATCCCTGGTCTAACATCGTGCAAACGTTATCAGAGGCATGTAGCAGAGGCATCTCAGTGACTTGGAGTTGGGGAAAGCCAGACTGCAAAGAGGACAGGAAGGAATTACTCTTTCCGAAGACAGAAAGTTGCACATGGACTTCTTTTTCCAAGATTTGAGAAGTAAAAGGAAGAAGAGAGATAGAATGGAAGCTACTTAATGTTAAGAGGGTCTGCGGAGGCTTTCAGCAGCAGACCAAGCAAGGCTTCTATCAATAGGAGCAGCGATGAGAGCTTCAACCATGCATCATGCTTCACCATGAAAGTCCTGCCATTCACGCAAACTTGAAGGGGCGCATTTTCACTTTTCCATATATTAACCTACAACCTCTTAGACCCTCCCTTTATCTTCCCCAGATCGCTCCGGATGCCCCACGTATGCTTCTTCTTCCCACATCTCGCTGCGTGGCCCACTCTGGCTCTTACCTCGATCTTGGACATGAGCGCAGTCACTTTCTTCAAGGAGCTGACGTCAGCTGGAAAGGCGACGTGCTGCTGCCCCTGCTGATCACGTGTCAGCATCTGTACGGTTTCATTGGCTGCTGGCCCATTGAGGTCCACAACTGCGACAGACGCACCTTCTCGGGCGAACCTCTGACATACAGCGCGACCTATGCCACTACCACCACCTGGAAGGACAAGAAGAAAGACCAAGGAATCAGAACTAAAGGTACTCGAGAGAAGGTCACCAGCGGATCCTGAAGCAGTCCTCATAGTTACACCTAAGACAGAAGGTCAAGGCACATCTGTTCCCTAAACAGGATGGAATCTGTCACAGACAAATGCACCAAAAGACCAGGGCATGCCCCTACCAGACCACCAAGGCTTGCTGTGCACTACATGCCATTTCCAACATCTAACTTTAGAGTAAGTGTTAAAATGGAACAAGCCCAGTGTCATTTTCAAAGCAGAATTACAAGTCACGTGCAAACAACCCTCAATAGAGATAGTAACATACACACAAACAAGTGACATCTAATGCATAATCACACACAAGTTATGTTATGTTAACTAGCATTTGTAGCGCGCACAGATACCCGGAAGTGTCCCGGCACGATAGGCACACGCGGGTGAACAGAAGGGAGAACAGCAGCTAAACCACTTAATTAACAAGTAAGGTTTTCAATTGCTTCAAGTCACACTGATCACACGATTGTTGTTGTAGAATGTGAATAGCACTTGAACACAAACACTCAACTTACTCTCGCCCCCAAAGAAACTTTACCAAAGACGGACTCGCACCTGAACAAATCACAGCCAAGGGAGAATCACGCTCAAGCAAACAATATCCACAGAGGAATCACACTGGAGCAAGTCAGAACTGAAGCACAGCACATAGTTCTTCTTTTCCTTTCCTTCTCTCTCCACCACTTGGAACCTCTCTATCCACCAACAGTTAAAACTTGGATAGCACACTTACAGATACAAAATCATCGCCCCAGCTTCTCCCTCTTCCGTCTTGTCCCCGCTCCACCTCTACAGCTGCCCCAGAGAGGAAACAGGATCATTTCGACAGAGGAGTCTCATTTCATGCCATATGTATTTTTTACGTTTGTCAAAGAAGTCTGCAACCACCAAAGTTCATGTCGCTGTCAGCAGAGACATAAAAGGCCCCAGGGAGTGGGTTCACTAGAAAGCCATGAGGAGCTGAGCTTGTCGCCATCTGGGACATGGCTATAAAAGCAGCTGTAGGCCAAGCCATCCCCACTGTGCACTATGTACTGCCTGTTGTGTGTGACGTAGGGTGCTTGGCCTTGTCCCCTCTTTGAAGGTGCAGTTGAAATTCACAGCTCGGCTAGATTCGATTTTCATTTAAGTTCTAATGCAATGAATGAGTTGACGGTAAAGGGTGTTCGCACTCTGGTAAAAACTCCGCCAGGGGTCTCTTGTAAAAGGCATCGGCCCCACACTTGGTGGGCAACACAGGGAGGAGAAACGTAGCGGCATAATACACATTTTGAGGGTGATGGAGGAATTCCAATGAGCAGCGGCTAGCCATCGATGTGCCGGAGGAGTGCGCGCACTATGGAACAGAGAGTGAGGGTTAGCAGGAATGATTTCATCCGATGCGGGGGTCAGTGGCCACAGGCTGGCTGAGACATCTCCTTCACACGCTTCCTACATGACAGTGGAGACCTAGGCACATGGTGTTGGTGGAGGCGGTTGGGAGACATGTTCAAGATGTTTCAGCCACGGATTAGAAGGTAACTCTTTCAGAGAACTTTGGACAGGACAGCGCTGGACAGTTGTCACCTGGCCGAGGGCCCCATACACCCGGAAGGAGACCCAGTTTGAATTAAAGGATCAGGAGAGGTGACGCCATACGCAGAAAACTGATGCAACTATCACAGTCAGTGCTGGACACCCGGAATGTATGTAGGAACCATGCAAGTGAGGGGAGGACCCTTGGGTACAAAAGTCTTAACAAGCAGAGGTGTGCTTGGAATCAACAAGAGAAAAGCTGGTCCTGAGAACAAAAATCTAATACCCAAAACCAGTGTGCCAGCAGCTAAATCCATGCAAGAGCTGAAAGTGTGGAACAGACACCTTGCGTGGAACATCTCTGACCAGAATCGAAGTGTGTTAGCATTAGCAGTAGAAGCCAGTCCTACAAGCACCTCCCTCAATGACCCCTCTTGTTAATTCCAAGTGAATGCAACCCACCCTGAACACTTGGAGACCATGAGGCGAATAGCAAACGCTGATGGGGAGGCAAAAGGTCGGTAAGTGGCTCGGTAACCACCTACAGAGAATATGACTGATGGCCAATTATATTCAATAGTTAGGCTTTAAGACATTTTATGGAAAAGGTGTTTAACTGATTTTTGAAGTAATATTTATCATCTTTAATTCTGAATAATTAACATTTAAAACGGAGACTGCCAAAGTTCTAGATATTTTCAAACAGGCCCGATCTGCCTGATGTTGAAAAAGTCAGGCTGGATTTAACTGTACGCAAGCACCATCAGCCTATTTCTCTACTCTTCTTTGGGGCAAAAGTCTTGGAAAAGTTTGTTGCAACAATGGTTCTCTGCAGGACGGTATGGGGTCCATTATAGTCTATATACTCAGCAGGCCTTTGAAGCTTCCCATTTGTGGACCCAGCCCATCCTGGGGGAGGGGGCATAACACCTCTGCCTAGGATGGCCTTGGTTTCTGGACCCAGAGAGCAGACGCTCTCTACCCAGGGGTCCAGAAACCGGTCTGGTAGTGGCAAGTGGCGGGTAGCAATTCAGGAACCACACCAGTGCTAGCTGTTTTTCAGGGGGCATCTCGCAAATGCCCTCTAAGTGCATTTTACATGAAATCCCACACTGGCATCAGTGTGGGTTTAATGTGCGGAGAAGTTTGCTACCAAACTTTTCAGGTTTTAGTAAAGCCATTGTGGAGTTCGTGGTGAACAACTCCCAGACCATACACTCGTTATGGCTTTTCTACACTTACAATGTCTAAGAATGGACTTGGACCCTGTAGGGGTCCAGGGCTCATGACACTGTATCCTCGCCGGAGGGCTAGTGCACCCTGCTAGAAGGGTGGATTACCTAGGCCTCAGGCAGTGAGATGTAGACATAGCACACAGGGATGTGTGCTATGTAGACTCTTCACTTTTCTCTGCACCAAAACACGCAGCCTGCAAATGCAGAGTGTGGGTGCTAAGGTACAGTGCCTTTAAGGTTGGCACAATAGGTGTTGCAGCTCTCAGAACCCATCCCTGGCCCAGTGCCCTTGGTAAATTTTACAAGGGGCTTATCTGTGGTCAGAGATGTGCCAATTGTGGGTACAAAGGTACAGTCTTGGAAAAGAACACAGGCCCTGGGAACCTGATTGGCAGAACCCCGGGCACACAAATTCAAAAGTGGGGTTTAACCATGCAAAAAGGAGCACTTTCTTACACCAAGTATTTTACATTGGAAAACATTTATTCAAACACACCTAGCAAGAGACGTATAATGCTTAATACTAACTTCACCTGCCTTGAAAGCCCTGCATTGGTTACCGGTTGCCAGACGATCCACGTTCAAGCTGCTTTGCATCACCCACAAAGCGATACATGGAATGGGACCGCTCTTCATCAGGAATAAAATCACCAAACACATTCAACAAAGGAACCCCCACTCTAAAGAGGCACCTCGCCTCAAAATCCCAACATACAAGAAAAAAACCATGGGTGGCACATCCTTCTCTGTTCAAGCAGCCAAATTATGGAACTCTTAAACCCCCAACATAAGATCCACAGACAGCCACCGTATCTTCAGAAATCTACTCAAGAATTGGCTCTTCCCCACAGAAGCACCATACACAAACAGAAATTTAGAATATATCTCCCTTTCACTATAGATATGTACCTATCTTTGTGTATTGCTTTGTATAAACATGTAAAATAATTATGTTTAAAAAAAAAGTAAAAAATTAAAGTACAATAACACTTGAAAACCGGAGTTTATCTGGTGCATCTTTGGTCTACGTGTAATTGCTTCCATTGTGCATCTGTGTACCTATTGTTAAAAGTTAGGCTGCAAACGTCAACATTATCGGCGCCATCTTGCCCTTTTTGAGCTCATTCGTGCGCGTAAGCAGCAGCCATTTTGAGCACCATGGCCTCCCTGCCCCTCGCCGAATAGCCAGCGCGTCTCTCTCTCTCTCCTAACCTCGCAGGCACCCCCCTCCGCACGCTGACAACCCCCGCTCTCACATGCCTTGGGTCATAAACCCCTCTTCGGCGCAGCTCTGCCTCGGAATCCCATCCTGTTCCCAGCGCGACACCTCCCTTCATCCCTTTCATAGTCCCAGGTCCTTTTGATACAAACCCCCTTTTCCTGTGTACCCGTTTGTCTTCCTCGTTCCCAGGCCACCACCTGGTCCTGCGGATACTGTTTATTGCCCCCCCGTACAGTAGGAAGCTTCCCCCATCAAAGGATCCAAGAGTTGATCGAAGCCCCCACCCCATGAGATCCGATCAACCTCACACATTCCGTGAATCGGCGGAATGTCCTGCTGCGCGACAATCATCACCTGTTGTGACCGGGGTGGGGACTTCAACTGTAAATGTGTGTGGGAACGGGCCTGAAGGGGAGATTCCGAGGATGTCCTTTCATACTTCAAAGCATTGCAAGAATGTGTTACATGCAATAAAGTCCGTAAACCTGTGTATAAGAGGCCAGGCCTCAGAGATGCGGTTAGAGCACCTCGAGAAGATACCCTGTTGTCTGATTTGATGTGTTCTGTTCCGTCGGAATAAAACTTCTGTTTCCTGCCTTCCAGTCTCCAGCGCCTGCCTCTTTGTTTGGTAAACTTGAGTGGGTATAGAAGCGGCTAACGCCGGGCAAACTTCGGAAAAGGTCTTCTGCCTGTTCCTTTTTTTCAACAATTGGCGTCCCAAACGTGGGGCCCATCAGCGACCAGTGGATCCAGTGGGAGAGGTCCTGACGACAGAGTGAACGACTGCAACGATCGGGAGTGCACCAGTCCGATAGACCCTCGTCTGACAGCCGATCATCCGAACTTCACTGGTTCCGAACAGACCTCTCTCGAGTGATCTACGGTCCTGACTGGGAACCATCAGGAGTGCCGCGAGGAATACGAAGAATAGAGGACGATCGGGCGCTGGATTCGGAAGACAAGAAACTGTCCATGCGGTCCGGGTAAGGTCGTGTAAACACGACGAATTGCGAAATGATTGTTTGATTGTTTAGAAAATACTAGTATTACTCTTTGATTGATTTGTTTGGAGATTCGCTGTCTGCAAACGGAGAAACAACAGGCTCTCTCTTTGCAAACAGTGAAGGATAGGTAACGCAGCCGTCGTGCCTATCTTTCTCCCCCACTGATTAATTGATTGAACCCGAACTACTGTTCGCGGATTACTTTCTGGAGATTCTCTGTCTACAAACAGGAAAGAACAGGTTCCCTCTTTGCAGGTAGTGAAAGGGTGGGGAACGCAGACTTTTGCATGCCTATTTATTCTCTCCACTGATTGTTTGATTGACCGAGCATTGACTGTTTGATATTGGTTCTTGAGGTATTCACCGCCTGCAAACAACGTAGAATAGAAATATTCGGTCTAGTCTTTGCACGCAGTGATAAGATAGGTAGTGCTGACTTTTGTCCCCATTGTGATCCGTCATGCCTGTCTTCTCCCCACCGATTGGTAGCCTGTTTAGCCCGGACCGCTTATTAGAGATGAACCATCCGGCTCCACTGGAGGGCACCCCTAATAAGGACATGTTCATGAAACATGGATTGATCGCTATAACCTATAGCAAGCTGTGGCATGAATATACGAAAAAGGATCGAGAAAGTCAATGGCCACTGATAGGATCCTTCGATGATGATAAGATGAACGCGCTAGAAACAGCCCTTGGTAAAAACAAAACAACGCCCACTATGCTTGATAGTTTCGGCATGTGGCGCAAAGAAACTGAACAACGTAAAAAGAAAACTGAGAGTAGGTTGGGAAAAGAGCTGCGAAAAGCAGCCCACCTAGCTGCTCAGAAACTAGAAGAAGAAATAAAAGAAAGAGAGGAAGCCAAACAGAAACTAGAAATAGAAACATCAAACCAGTGTCCGGTTAGAACGCCCCCTACGCTCTATCCTGAATTACCCTCGAAACAACGAGCCAACGATGATCTGCTGTTAGGTCCTCCGATCATCTACATGCCCCCTCCATATGCCCCTTCCCAACTCTTAGCACAGCACCCACCTCCCCCAGGTACAAACGAGAGTAGTGCCACAGCTTCGGCCCCCACGGCCTCTGTGCCGGCCGAACTCCTTGTATTAGATACTACACAAACAACAACGTTAGGCGACCCGAGACCCGAAGAGCTGGTTCTGCAAGAACAAACAGATTAAGCAAAGATGAGCGAGCAGGGATTGACAAGATAGCAAGGACACTGGTAGAAAGAAAGGAAGATGAAGAGTATATCACGGATATGTTTAATTCGTATACAGGAAGTCACAGACGACATTTTACCGTTCGACTGTGTTACCATGTCTTAAACGCATACGAGGACCGATATCGAGACAAAGGTCCCGGGAGCCTAACGACTCTGTACCGGAAGGTCGATATCGGGGATGAGGGCGAGTGTGATGTGACGGACCTCCTTACGCGCACGCTTGAGGTTTTCCGCCACCTCACTGAACAAAAATCGGGAACTAAAACCACGACATCCGTAGTGACCGAACCACAAACTGAGCAATCTAACGCCATGATGCCGATACGGGAGGCTGCCCCTTACTGGGTTCCTCCACGAGGTGAAGGGACTAACGATGATGCGAACCACAAAGATGCAAAGGGGAGGGTAGTGTACAACTGGGTCTACCAGCCGTGGGACCGGCAAGAGATTCTGACATTCCGGAAATCTCTGCCTGATCTACGTAAAAACCCCACTGCCTTCTATACTGAGTTAGCTACAGCCCTAGGTTCAACGATTATGACCCTGGCTGACATCGACTTGTTTTTCGGGTTATGTCTACCAGCTGATGTGTGGAAGCAAATCCGAAAGGTCGATCACCTTGAGCTGTTTGGACATACCTGGTCACAACTCGATGGCATCGACAAGCAACGAGAACCTGGACAAAAGCCTTTGAAACCCATTTTGGACCTACCAGATAAAATCGTCCAGAAATTAAAAACCCTAATTCCAGAAAAGAAAGTGGACTGGTCGATAGTAACGGCCTGTCGCCAGAAACCCCAGGAGGATGTATCGGATTACTTCTCCCGGTTCGAAACGGTGTTCTCCGATTACAGCGGCCAGGACATGACCACTGCAACCGGACACCATCTGTTCGTCCAGAATTATGTTAAGGGTCTATCACCAGAGGTCTCCCAGAAACTGCAGGCCAGCGAGAGTAGTTGGGCAGCCTCCAAACCTACGGCTATCCTCCAAATGGCCCAATATTACGAACATCAGAAAAATGAAATCGATAGAGCCACAGAGAAAAAGAAGAAAGATTTGAAAGAAAGGGTGATGATCGCACAACTGCAAGGGGTGACTATAGGACGTGACCAATACAGGGGAAACTATCAGATGAACGTCCCTAAGACTGCACCTCCCAAGGACCGTACTTCGACTCCCCACATTGGACGTACAGACATTAGAGAGGACCAGTGCGCTTTCTGTAAAGGAACTGGCCATTGGAAATCCCAATGTCCGATCCTTTTGGAAATAATCAGAAACAAAGACCCCAAGGACATAGCAAGTGGACCAAGAAATAAGGGACAGCAGCGAGGGCCCTCAAATGACACGACTAATGACAGATCAGGCAGACCAAATACATTTGATCGACCCAGACAGAACCAATACCAGCAATCTGACTATGATGACGCCCACGACTTTGCATAGGACTGCCAAGGGCAAGGGAGGGATCCAGTCGAGCTCTATGTTGACCAGCAAGGCCCTTACGTCACTGCTAAGGTCTTGGGTACAAAGTCTCCATTTCTGGTAGACACTGGCGCAACACGTAGTGCGTTATCTAAACGACTGATTCCGAGGGCACCCTTGTCTGGCTCACTCATAACATCGACAGGTTTCGATGGAACGCCCTCGACTAACCCTTTGTCCGCCCCGATCCTCTTCGACTTAGAGAACAACACTACTGACACCACGTTTTTGCTTTCCTCCAATAGCCCTGACGCCATTATGGGACTTGACTTATTGAAACACTTCCGAGCGACAATTAGATGTTCTCAAGACGGAGTTCGAGTTTTCCTTTACGACAACCCCGTCCTGCTTAGACAGTGCCCTCCCCGACACATGTTTTCCATCACTGACGCCGACACATCCCTGCTTGACACTCTGCCTCCGCATCTGTGGGCCAAGACGGATTCGGACGTAGGACGCATGATGATTGACCCAGTACACATTACTGTCCGACCAGACGCAACACTCCCAAAACTTCCACAATATCGGATATCGCCCGAGGGCGAGAAGGCATTGGTAAAGATTATTCAGTCACTGATAGACGCAGGAGTGGTAGAGGAAGTGGTTAGCAACGTTTGCAACAGCCCTATCTTGCCCATCATCAAGAAACAGGGAGAGGGAGATGAGAAAGCATACCGCTTTATCATTGACCTTCGAGAGATCAACAAAGTGGTGGTACCCCAGTACCCCGTGGTCTCAGACATCACCACCATCCTGACTCTGATTCCTTCTACTGCCACCACCTTCACTGTCATTGACCTCAAAAACGCATTCTTTTCCATTCCCATCCACCCAGACAGCCGATATCTCTTCGGCTTCACCCTAAAAGCCCGCTCATATAGGTTCTGCCGAGCACCCCAGGGCTACACAGAAAGCCCTAGCATCTACAGCCAGGCTCTCAAGAGACAACTGGATCAAGTCCAGTTACCCGATGGAGTGGTGTTAGTGCAATATGTCGATGACATCCTTTTGGCAGCCGACACCACTCCATTAGCAGTTACAGCCACCATTCAACTCCTGCACTTCCTTGCGGAAAATGGCCACAAGGTCTCCAAGAAGAAGTTGCAATTCTGCCAACCCAAGGTCACTTACTTAGGCCACCTTTTGTCCAAAGACGGAAGGAAACTCACTCCCGACCGGATCCAAACCATTCTCGAAACTCCTGTCCCTAAGACTCAGAAACAGGTTCGCTCCCTACTAGGCCTCACCTCCTTCTGCCGACAATGGTTACCAAACTTTAGCCTCATTGTGAAACCGCTGCTTTCTCTGCTAGCCAAAGACGTCCCCTTCCCACTCCCTTGGACCCCTGAATGCCAAACCTCCTTCACGGAACTACGAGATGCCCTTTGTTCGGCCCATGTCCTAGGTACCCCCGATTACACAAAGCCCTTCTCCCTTTACACCCACGAAAGGGAGGGGTGCGCTTTGTCTGTCCTGACCCAGTCCATTGGCCCAAAGCAACGACCGTGCGCTTACTTCTCTGCCACTCTTGACCCTGTAGCCAGAGCCCTGCCTGCCTGCCTTCGAACTGTAGCTGCCGCTGCTATCTCTATCCGACAGAGTGAGGGGATCGTGCTCTCGAATCCCCTCACGGTACTGGTACCCCATGCAGTTGACACCCTCCTGAACCAAACCAAGACGCAACACCTGACGAGTGCACGACTGACTGGATACGAACTGACTTTGCTTGCACCCCATATCACCCTGAAAAGATGCACCACACTGAACCCGGCAACTCTGTTACCCTTACCAGAGAACGATCCCAATGTGCCCCCTGTACGTGACTGTGTGACTCTTACGGACGAACAGACTAGAAGTAGGGTTGACCTCAGAGACACGGCTTTTCCTGACCCTGACTGAGAGCTGTGGGTGGACGGTTCTTGCATCAAACTCCCCGATGGCACCACTTCAGCTGCCTATGCAGTCACCACGGCCCGAACTGTAGTAGAGACAGCCCACATTACACAACGATCTGCACAGGCAGCGGAACTGATTGCCCTGACACGAGCATGCATCCTAGCAGCAGGAACCACAGCGAACATTTACACCGACAGCCAGTATGCCTTCGGGGTGGTTCACCATTTTGGGCTCCTCTGGAGAGAAAGGGGATTCTTGACCTCACACGGCACCCCCATCTTGCATGGAGATCTAGTCTCCGCCTTGATCGAAGCTGTCCTTCTCCCCAAGAGGCTTGCGGTCATTAAATGCCAGGCACACAAGAAGGTGACGGACATTATTGGTCAGGGAAACGCACTAGCCGACATCACTGCCCGAACGACAGCCGAAAATAGGACGACAACACGTATGTACGTGACCAGGTCACAAGCAGAAAAATGGACTGACGCTAGGGACACTATTAGAGACATTCAAATGGCTAGCACACAACACGAACTGACTGAATGGACACGGGTGGGATTAAAAGATGACGAAGGCTGCTGGCGGACAAAAGACACAAACAAATGGTTGCTACCTGACTCGTACCTGATTCCCATATTGACTATGGCACACTCCCCTGCACACATAGGGTCAGCCCCCATGATTGAACTTGTCTCCAGAGTTTGGCACAACGACAAGATCACCGACTCAGCCAAACGTCTGGTCCAACAATGCTTGATATGCCTGCAACACAACTCCGGGAAAGGAACTGTAGTACCCCGGGGAGGGTTCGGGGTCCCAAATCACCCGTTTGAAGTCCTGCAGATGGACTACATCCAGCTAGACAGATGCCAAGGCCTGAAATATGTACTTGTAGTAGTATGCGCATTTAGCAAGTGGGTGGAAGCATACCCAACCCGTGACAACACTGCTATGGCCACTGCAAAAGTACTATTAAAGGAATTTTTCCCTCGCTACGGCCTTTGTCGGATTTTATGGAGCGACAATGGCCCCCACTTCATAGCCGAAGTCATCCAGCTCATCATAAAGGGGCTGGGCATCCAGCAGAAGTTCCACGCAGTCTTCCACCCCCAGTCTGCGGGTCTCGTTGAGCGACACAATGCCACCCTAAAGCTCAAATTGGCCAAGATAGTGGCTACCACGGGTTTGAAATGGCCAGACGCCCTCCCACTGGCATTGCTATCGATGCGTTCCACCCCCACCAAACATCACCTGACACCTTACGAAGTTGTTTTTGGTCGACCCATGAGTGTCTGGTCTGCACCGAAACCAACTTCCATTCATGACGTCCCGGACGTCCTAATGTCTGATTATCTGTATAAATTGACTGAAACTCTGTCTGTCATTCATCAGCAGGTGCAGCAGGCCATCCCCGATGCTTCCAGGGGTCCGGGTCACGCCATCCAACCTGGAGATTTCGTGCTGATCCGAAATTTTCAGCGAACGAAAAGTCTGGAACCCAGGTGGACGGGCCCCTGGCAAGTGCTGCTCACCACCCGGACGGCTCTTCGTGTGGAGGGGAAACGGCACTGGCTGCACGCGCACCACTGCAAGAAGGTCTCCTCAACTTTGACCACAACAGAAAGCATCGACAACCAAGAAGAGCTCCTGAACAAGGACCGACCGTCACTAGCCTGCTATCCTGATTCCGAAGCCCTTGAACTTGCAAAATTCTCTGATCCTACTGTGCCATCCAAAGAAGGGTATTTCCTACGACGAAAGGAGGGAGCTTCGGCTAAGTAGACCACGGACTAAGTTAAATCTCAGAACGGTGACCTAAACTCCACCAAGGGTCACCCGGAGAGACGCTAAACGAAGTCTGTGGTTCTGCCCGCTACCGAGCACCTTGAAGATGATGGAAGCGCCAAATAAGAAGATGATGGAAGCGCCAAATAAGAAGATGATGGAAGCAACAGGAAATACCCACTACAGAAACCCGAAAGCAGACAGACTCCACAGCTCAAAGACAATTGCACTTTTTATCACGATCCTTTTCTGCTTTCTCCTCATGACCACGCTCTGGATTGTGGAAGAAAATGCACCTGCTCACGAAACATTCCTGACCACAGCTCAGCCTACCACCATGAAGGAACATTACCTGATTTCGCTCTCTCCTCAACTCAGAGAGAGACGAAAGGAATTTTGGAATAACTCCTTTGTACAGTTGCTGCACCAGCACAATCTTGCCACCAACGCCACCAACTGTTGGATCTGTGGGTTGCTACCTCACGCCACTGGACACTCGATACCATTCATCCCTTCACCCTTCTCAGTTCATGGCTCTTGCCTTGCTTGGCTGATCCTCTTGCAAGAAAGTTATAAGGACAATTCCACCTCCAGCAAAACTGTAACGCATTTCTTCCATGAGGTCTGGCGAAACAAAACAAAGACACACTTCTGCCCACAGACCTCCAACGACTCAATCCACATGGACATCCCTGCTAAAGAACGAATTGAAATGCAGGTGTTCAACAATCCAACCAGACCCACCTTCTCCTACCTGCGGAAACGAACGGCTGCCACTCTAACTGTGGCCCTGCCAGTTATCAACGTCACTGGCCACATGTGCATAGAAGGGCTTGGGACACAGCTGGTAGGCCGTAGTGCTTGCCGTTTCTCCAGAACTTTGGACTCCACTGATCCACCTTCCTTTGTGTCGTCCCCAAATATGTATTTCGTCTGCGGCACAAAAGCTTACACCTGGCTCCCCAAAGGCTGGGGGGGCACTTGTTTCATCTCCTTCATCCTTCCTCCGACTTATGTGGCTCCAGCAAATCACCATAGACAAAAACAAGCCAAGGACATTGAACAAGCCGACTCAACAGGAGCGCAGTTCCTCGATGCTATGAAGGGACTTGTTCCACTCTGGGGCCCGATGGCAAACAGCCGTGCCATCCGACATCTGACCCAGGCAGTTGAGACAACAATGAACATCACAGCTGGTATCCTTGCTAACAACACCGCCGAACTTCAAGCGGTCCGCTTGGTGGCCCTTCAGAACCGCCTTGTCCTAGATGTGGTTCTTGCGGACCGTGGTGGAGCATGCCGCATTATTGGGTCCAGCTGCTGTACATACATACCGGACAACTCACCCTCGGTGTATAAGGCCATCGAACATCTTCACAGACTCTCTTCAGAAGTCCACCAGGAACAGGAAGAATGGTCGCTTGGTGGTTGGTTCTGGAACACCATTAAGAACTGGGGCTGGAGACTGTTCACCATTATCCTGATTCCTGTAGTTGTGATATGTGGTCTATGCTTAGGAATTCAATGTCTGCCACCTCTGTGTTCATTATGTACAAATTGTATTTGCCCTAAGACTGTGGACTTTGGAAACGAACGCATGGGAGCATTATATGATGCCGAGGTTAGGAATTTGATGAAGATTGACATTGAGTAGGCAAGCTGGCTAGATATGTTGAAAAGGGAGGACTGTTAAAAGTTAGGCTGCAAACGTCAACATTATCGGCGCCATCTTGCCCTTTTTGAGCCCATTCGTGCACGTAAGCAGCAGCCATTTTGAGCACCATGGCCTCCCTGCCCCTCACAGAATAGCCAGCGCTTCTCTCTCTCTCTCCTAACCTCGCAGGCACCCCCCTCTGCACGCTGACAACCCCCGCTCTCACATGCCTTGGGTCATAAACCCCTTTTTCGGCGCAGCTCTGCCTCGGAATCCCATCCTGTTCCCAGCGCGACACCTCCCTTCATCCCTTTCATAGTCCCAGGTCCTTTTGATACAAACCCCCTTTTCCTGTGTACCCGTTTGTCTTCCTCGTTCCCAGGCCACCACCTGGTCCTGCGGATACTGTTTATTGCCCCCCGTACAGTAGGAAGCTTCCCCCATCAAAGGATCCAAGAGTTGATCGAAGCCCCCACCCCATGAGATCCGATCAACCTCACACATTCCGTGAATCGGCGGAATGTCCTGCTGCGCGACAATCATCACCTGTTGTGACCGGGGTGGGGACTTCAACTGTAAATGTGTGTGGGAACGGGCCTGAAGGGGAGATCCCGAGGATGTCCTTTCATACTTCAAAGCATTGCAAGAATGTGTTACATGCAATAAAGTCCGTAAACCTGTGTATAAGAGGCCAGGCCTCAGAGATGCGGTTAGAGCACCTCGAGAAGATACCCTGTTGTCTGATTTGATGTGTTCTGTTCCGTCGGAATAAAACTTCTGTTTCCTGCCTTCCAGTCTCCAGCGCCTGCCTCTTTGTTTGGTAAACTTGAGTGGGTATAGAGGCGGCTAACGCCGGGCAAACTTCGGAAAAGGTCTTCTGCCTGTACCTTTTTTTCAACACCTTCCATGTACTTGCGTCTGTGCGTTTGTTACTTCTCTCTTGAAAAAGCATTTCCAATGCACTGCCCTATTTCTCATCCTGTATCTCTATCAATATCTTTAATCTACATATACTTACCTCCTCTATCAATATCTTTAATCTACATATACTTACCTTCTCTATGCATCTGTATACTTTCAATGTACTTGTGGATCTATATATTTATCACTTTCTTCTAATTAAGCATTTCCAATGCACTACCCTATTTCTCATCCTATATTTCTCTCAATATATCTTCTAGCCCAACGTTCTGACTCCTCTCAAACTTCTTTCTACTACTCTTTCCAATGCACTGCCCTATTTCTCATCCTATACATCTATCAATATATTCTCTACAACCACTCCCTCATTTATCCCAAACCCCATACCACTACTATGATCCCCAAAATAACCCTTTCTAGACTCTACCCTACTCTACCCCTCCTTGCATCATCTGACATCTCTTTTACTACACCGATCCCCAAAACAAACCTTTCAAAACTCTCCCCTCTGACTCTTCCCCTCCACAACCCCTTTTCACTTATCCAAAAGCCTCCTACTACTGCTATGACCTCCCCAAAAAAATCTAAATCCTTCACTCTTCTATCCCTCCACTATCCTTTTCAATCAAAATAACAGACTAACATGCTCACTTCTCAAATTTCATATTCCACTATACTATTTCACCACTAATCCTTTATTGGGTTCCAGAGTAGTGTTCTACTCGCCAAGAAAGCGCTTCAACACCTCCATCAGGGTTGCAAGCGCTATATAAATGCAAACCTTTTTCCCTTTTCTACCCTTCCCCAACCCTTCTCAATCCAAATAACTGAATAACAAATCCACCACTCAAATTACTTTCATATTTCCCTATACAAATTCAACACTAATCCTTATGGGTTTCAGAGTAACGTGCTACTCGCCAAAAAAGGGCTTCAAAAGCCCATCAGGGGTAGCAAGCACTATATAAATACAAACCTCTTTCCCTCTTCTATCCCGCCGCCTACCCTGCTCTATCCAAATAACTGAATAACATATCCACCACTCAAGTTACTCCATATTTCACTATACTAATTTTCAACACTAATCCTTTATGGGTTCCGGAGTAGTGTGCTACTCACCAGAAAAATGCTTCAACACCCATCAGGGGTAACGAGTGCTATATGAATGCAAACCTTTCTTCCCCTTCTATCCCTCGGCTATCCTTCTCACTCCAAATAACTGACTAATATGCACCACTCAAATTACTTTCATAATCACCATACTAATTCACCACTAATCCCTTATGGGTTTCCGGAGTAGCGTGCTACTTGCCGAAAAAAGACCTTTAACACCCCATCAGGTGTAACAAGCGCTATATAAATACAAACCTTTTTTCCTCTTCTATCCTTCTGCTATCCTTCCGAATCCAAATAACTGACTAACCTATCCACCACTTAAATTACTTTCATATTTCACTATACTAATTCAACACTAATCCTTTATGTGTTCCGGAGTAGCGCACTACTCGCGAAAAAGTGCTGTGATGCCTCGTCAGGGGTAGTAAGCGCTATATAAATGCAATTACAAATGTTTGAAGAACCCCCGGGAAGTGCTTGAAGAGCCCCCGGGAAGTGAAAGGCTGACCATATAGAAGTGATAAAACAACCTTCCTCCCCAATAAAGCGATAGAGTAGGGCTTAGGAGGTGAAATGTTCTCAAGAAGACAAACATTAGCCCTCCTACTGTGGAACTGAGAGAATAAACACCAACAAGCAATGGAATAGTCCCAGAGATAAAACAGCCCGGAGTGAAAGTAGTGTAGCAACCTCTGAAACATGATGGCACATCACTTAAGAAGAGACAGATTAGTCAGTGATGAAGGTACAAAAATAGCACTGTCCACGAGAGAGAGAGAACAGCCCTCCAGCTGCTGAGACAGAATAGACTCTGGAAGTCACACAAAACTCCTTTTAGAACATTTAGAACAGCCCATTCCATGGAGGCAGAGATTCATCCTTCCTCCTTGGATGTCATAGAGTTCCTGTCCAGATGTAACAGAAGAATCCGCAGGTAGTGATATTATAGACAAATGTTCTCTATGTAGTAGAATATGCCACACAGGAATACAATAACTACCAAAGAAATGATGAAATACGCCTGGCAGGGATACAATTGCTTTTAAAGAAGCGACAGTCTGGACTGATAGAGAAGTCCATGGGAAGTGACATCTTAATTATTTACTGTCATTCTCAATCTCATTAGTTCTTCTTGTCCTAGCCATACTCGCAAGGATATTCACCACAGGACAAGAGCAAAGAACCCGAGGCATGCTGGTGTTCGCTCAGCCCACCCAACTGTGTGCTATAAATCTATTGCTTAGCCCACATCTTTCCATACTATGAGACCAATCAAAGGCCAGCAAAGGGGCAGGTGGGCGGGTCCTAACAACTGTGACAAGGATGAGTACGACTAAGGATAATGAAGAATACCGGTACGTAACCAAGACATTATCCCTACATCCTTCACTCTCATTCTAGTCGCAAGTTATGAGGAATACCAGAGCCATGCTGGCCTTCGAACTCTGCATTAAAATAAAAAAACAGACCACCACAAATATCAAATCATTTTTTGGCAAATAAGTCAAAAATTAAACACATAACCCAATTATGGTTCCATTTTAGAACAGGACGCAACTCAAAACTCCCTGTCAAAAGAAACCTTCCAAACCAAGAGCCTGGATGTGATAAGGTTCATAAAGGTAAGAGGAGAGGCCCAGGAGGCTACTCCACCAACCTCCGAGAGACACACTTTGTGGGGATCTACTGTGAACGACATCATGAACAGTAGTCACACAAGGCTTAAGCCAGAGAAATAGTGCACCGAATCCACCTGTTAATGAAAATGGAGAATGCTTTCCTTCCATGAGCAGAACAACCAAAGATGAGAAAATGAGATCAGATCTGAGGAAGAGCCAGGATCCATCCAACTATATCAAAGCCGCACTCAAAACATCCGAAGAGTGCCGAAAAATGTCCCTTTGAGGTGAGGGACAAAATACAGATAACAGTTTACTGATATGGAAAGTAATTGTGATCCGGTTTTTAAAACTAGACCATAATCCAGAATCTTCAGTAAAGGGAGTTTGCACAGAAGGGCGGTAGCTCACCAATCCTCCGAGTCAAAGTTATTGACACAAGTCAAAGCATTATCATAGTCAAAAAGTTCAATTCTGCAAAGGTTGAAAGAAAGAATTCTGAAGAGACCTTAGCACAAGATGCAAGTCCCAAGGGGGAAGAGGACCATCATAGGTTGAGAAATAGAAAAATCCTCCAAGCAGCCTTGCGTCAAGGGATTCATCCTCATCAAGTTGCTAACTCCCGTCCATCCTCCTCAAAAAAGCTCACAAAAATGTGCCAATTGCTATCCGCTGAGCGGTAGTAAAAAAGATAAAAACAGCCATGTTCCTCTCAAATCCTCCACAAAGAAATTCATTGACAGACCTAGCGAAATAGCTCCAGAAGACTGCCAGTTCTGAAAATGTCTCGAATGCCAGAATATGCCTCTAGAGTGGATGGAGATCTTGTTCTCTGAACTTCTGAACAAAGGGGACCGGGAGATGCATATTCCTAACACCCACCCTCGCAAGCTCCAGAACGACAAACAAAGGAGAGGAAGACATTCAACAGCCAAAAGAGAAAGGAAGAAGAGTAATTTTCCAAGGAGAAGAAAGGGACATGGACTGAAGAGGGGACCATGTTCTGCATGGCCGTAAATAAAGGCCACTACCACATCTACTACTACTACTTGAAGTCTCTGAAAAAAACAAGGAAGCAGCGGAAAGGCATACAAAAGAGGATGACGCCAGGTTTAAACAGAACATCCACCCCAAGGACCCGGAGCAGGAAATAGAGAAACAAACCTGGGAGGTTGAGCAGTCTAAAGTGATGCTAAGACATCTAGAGCGGGTCTCCTGAGCCTCAGCATATGGTCCTGAAGATCTCCATCAACAGATCATAAGATTTGATAACTATTTTAATGAACTGGTCTGCTTGGAGAATGTCTTGACCTTTGATGTACAAGACCTTCAGAGAGAGCAAACAAAGAGCCTGGGTGAAACTTTTTATCACCAGAATGAGAGAAGTTGATCACCCGCCTACCTCTGTCTGTTTAAGTTGGCCATCGTTATTGAACTGTGATACCTAGGGAGAGCGAGCTTGTCATAACTGTTCGAACAAGTTTATGCAGATGTTCTAGAACAGAATGACAGTTTGTGTTAGAAGAATGCAGGCAACTCACTCCAGTTCGAAAATAAGTGACATTTACTAAAGCTCAATCTGCCTTTGATATAAAGAACATACGGAGTTACACGCCATCCTCTTGCGATTGCATTGATCATAAGCATCAGAGGGGAACAGGACGGAGTGGCAGACCTCGGTTCAGAGAATCTGGTTTTAGCCATCACTGAAGCTGAATGGAGAAATGAACAGATGATGGAATCATTCTCTCAAAGTCTTACAGAATATAATTTTAGTACTTGAAGATTTACCAGCAGAGGCCCAAGATGCAATATTATCCAGTGCGCCAGTAACACATGAGGTCATGTATCCATGCACCTTAAAAGAGGTGTGCTGCAGCTTGCTGACGGGATAGCAAAGCTGAAAAGATCAACCCTAGTCTTTCCCGTCTTAGAACAGGAAGGAACGCCACAACAAAGTCTGTTCTGAAGTGACCTCTTAAGAAGACGCGATTGTGTGTGACGGCATCAGCTGACCGTTTGCAAGGTCAAGGGGCGTTCCTGAACTGCTTTTAAACCTCTCAGAACCTCTTCCTGCGAGGGAGCATGGAGACACCAGCCAGCCTGGTAAGGAAAGGCATACCATTCGAGATAATGCAATAAGGACACTAATGGAGCAATCATCTTGATAAATACCCATGGAGCAGATCTGATTTAATGGGTGATACCAGGAACAGATGATACTTCCCTACCACACAGAACCTTTCACAAATCACTATACCTTACCACTTGTGAATACATAGCCATTTAACATGGAAAATTACAAAACAGTTGTTGTAAGTCTTGAATGTGCTATAATAATCCATTGCACTTTAGACGTATGTGTTCTGAGCTCATCCTCATCGCCAATATGAAATAAAATGATTCCGAAGGAGACAACCAGAGAGTGAATGATAGGTTTATTACATGTACGAGGATCATATACAGAAACCACACATTAAAGAAATATCCCGGTTATGTAACTGACAAGAGTTAGGTACAACTCTTAAACTTCACTTCAAGCACATGCAACTTAGAACAAAATACAAACATGCCAAACTGCATCAACGCCACTCTACTGGAAATATTCACACTTGAACTTCGAGTAATATGATGAAGTGAGCAATTGATAAATAAAGCAACTGAGGGGTGGCAAACATGCAATGCAGTAATCTATATCAAATAAATATACATAAGGTTTAGTATGAACATAAAGGCCCCTTCCAGAATTAAAAGGAGAATAGCCATCTTGAACATAATCTTCAAAATCCATTTGTTGAGACCTCTCAAATCGATAATCAGTCTGAATCCTCCTGTCGATTTGGGAACCAGCAAAATAAAGAATACAATTTCTTCCCCTCATCTTACTTCAGAACTGGTGCCACTGATCTTTTCTCAAGAAGCAAATGAACTGCGGTCACCATTACAGATTTTTTTTACAGGATTGTGCGGGCAAGGTGTGTGTATGGTGCTAGAATCTGGTGGAATAGTAGAGAATGTGTTTGGTAACCTCCTTAATAGTCTTCAGGACTCACACCCGAGGCGACTTCCTCCCAATCGACCGGAAATGACTTATCTAGCCGCCAACTGTCCACTTAAGGCCATCTTCAGCATAGTCAGAAGCGCTGAACATTGTTACGAAGAGAGGTATTCTCTTCCTGCTGAAAACTTCCTGGAAAGCTTTTGTCAAGCTGACCTTCTTCTACTGACAGTTCAATTGGGTGGGGAGGGGGGGGTTGTTCTCCTAGAACACAGGCAGAAGAAAGACTTAGATAATGCATACCTTGAAGTTGCTGAAGAGGAAAGATGTTGACAGAATGAAGAAAAAGGTTATTTTTTTTAAACTTCCTGTGAAGTTAGTCTTCTAACTCTTAACTAAAGAGTTTAACTCCCTCAAAAGGTAGAGGAAGATCTGCTGATTTTTGACCTACATTAGTATGCCACTCCTTTCAGAAAAGGTTAATGTGGGATGCAAAAGCAGCTCCTTCTGTCAAAGCTGAATTAAGTCATATGTAAAAGGAGATGCTAGAAAGAAATCCCACATGTCTCCCCGTGGCTTCTATTAAAGAGTAAGCCGATCCTTCTTGAATGGTCTTAAAGCGTTCTTTAAAATCAGACATAAGCTTATCTGGCATATTCTGCATAAACCCTCGCTCTCACGGCAAGTTGAGATCTGGCACAGGCTTTCTTTAGGGCAGACTTAATGTGCTTATCTGACTGATCCTTCAAAATACTCTCTTCCGCTTCTGATGTATAAACAATCAGATTGGCCACTTAGTGCCCTTTGCACCTGCTCACAAAAGGGCTCATACACCTGGTCAATAAGAAATACATTGACATAAATCTTGAAACATTAAGTTTATCTTGATCCTTCCACTCCCATAGTATGACAACCAGGAAACGCTTAGGCAAGCGAAGGCTCAGAGAAGGGGCTCGCAGACACTAAGTACAGGTTGAGAAGACCTGCAGGAAAGCTTTTCAACAGAACCCCAGACAAAGGAATCTTTAAATCTTCCTCTATACATGGAAATGAATCAAACGGATTGCCTCTCTGTCTGTACCTCACATCTGGAAGCAGGAGGGACACAAATTTGCACTGAAGACAATGTGTCAACAAGCACTGGAAATGCAATAGGTCTCGCATTAGGAAAGTTTGAGATATTGGTCTTATAAATGAATTTTTTTTAATTTATGTTTCGTTTTTTAAAATAGCTAAATTAATAGCTTTGTCATTTACAATGCCAATAGTTATAACTTTCGCAAATGTGACACCTATAGCATTTGTAATGCAACATGTTTTGTATTTACATGACTTAGATGTATTGATATTATAAATAACAATGGTTTTTGATTTTTTTTAATAATTAATACTTAAATAATTTATTTAATTTGTAACGGCAATAGCTTAAACTTTTTTAAATAACTTGTGAAGATTATGTTCAGTGTTTTTTATTGTGACGAAAATTCAAGAACAGAAGTGAAATATTAACATCTTTTTGTGATTTGTAATAAAGCTTGAAAACAGCATGAAACATTGAAAAAACATATTTGAACCAGTGATGCTGTGGTGGTGCTGAGTGATGCTGTGGTTGCGCTGAGTGATGCTGTGGTTGCGCTGAGTGATGCTGTAGTTGCGCTGAGTGATGCTGTAGTTGCGCTGAGTGATGCTGTGGTTGCGCTGAGTGATGCTGTGGTGGTGCTGAGTGATGCTGTGGTGGCGCTGAGTGATGCTGTAGTGGCGCTGAGTGAAGCTGGGATGGCGTTGAGTGATGCTGTGGTTGCGCTGAGTGATGCTGTGGTTGCGCTGAGTGATGCTGTGGTTGCGCTGAGTGATGCTGTGGTTGCGCTGAGTGATGCTATGGTGGCGCTGAATGATGCTGCAGTGGCGCTGAGTGATAATGTGGTGGTGCTGAGTGATGCTGGGGTGGCGCTGAGTGATAATGTGGTGGCGCTGAGTGATAATGTGGTGGTGCTGAGTGATGCTGGGGTGGCGCTGAGTGATAATGTGGTGGTGTTGAGTGGTGCTGATTGATGCTGTGGTGTTGCTGAGTGATGCTGTGGTGTTGCTGAGTGGGAGATGGAGAGAGGGAGAAAAAGGAGAGTAGGGAGAGGGAGAAAAAAAAGCAGGGCGAGGGATAGAGGAGGAGAGTGTGAGAACCATGTTATCGACTCCAGCACCATGAAATACCAGGAAGGCACGTTTGGTTTAGGAGCTTGATGCATAATAAAAAAAAACAAGCAAATAAATGGAAGCACTCGTCGTGGAAACGGGGAACCTTACAGGCTAGATTTTAATTGGGGTCAAGAACTGTGAATTAAGGGGATTCCGCCACGCAACATTACACTGTAGAAGTTGTGAATACAACGTGACTGGGTGTAGGCAGAGAAATTAGGTCAAACAAATGATATTCCAGAATACACTTCAGTCTTGAATCCGAAAATTTACCATGCAGGTAGTACACTGTAAATAAACATTTAGGATAATGCTAAGTTTGGCAGGCACATTTTTGCTTAGCAGCCGAGTGCTTTGCAGTGGCATGCTCAGTGTGAGGCAGTACAATTTACACAGCGACTACAACAAGCATTGGGGTGTATTAGTCAAACAAAGACGCAAGCACAGTGTGAGGGTGAGGGGGCAACGCAGGGGGGAGGATTACAAACGCAACGGGAGAGGGGAGCAATTGGAGTGCGGCGGAAGCATCAAAGCGCTGGGAATGCGTGGGGGAAAGGGGCGCAACACGGTGAAATAGAGCAAGCTGGCCACGCGCACATGCACGCAAGCTTGCAGCCATGGAAAACAGGGGTAGCAATTTGAAAAGCCCCTGTACCTAAAAAGACCATTATGCTGCTTATATGGAGGGCTCTGGCTATCCAATCCGAGCATGCTGACTCCACCCGCATTTGTATTGGAATGCATGATTCTTACAGCCCTTTAAAAGGGACCTTTACCAATCAAGTTTGAAATAATGCAGTACGCGTGGTACTTTCAAGCTGACAAATCATATGGCCATGCCTTTTGTACAATATGGTTTAATGCATATACAGTCGAAATGTATTGTAGACACTGTATTCAAGATAAAATTACCGTTGTTTAAATGCACGCACGGCACTGCATCCCCAGATGTTGATCAGAAATGATTTTTCGGCATGGCGTATGTTCAGCCCTCAGTTCCCTGCACAAGAGTAGCGGAAGAAAGGAATGCTGCACTGAACTTTCCATGATAGCTATCCCTGAAGTGTGTTTAAGACATTAACAGGGTGTTCATGTAACATATGATGCTCTGCTAAATTTTACATCGCGGCTGGCATTGCATCGTATGTGTGACGTTAACGTGACATGTAATACTGGTGAGCAATAGAAGGGAGCTGGTAAATGAATTATCAGTAATATGCTCCTGCTCCTAGATTCACCTAATGGGCAACGATACTGGATGCGTGAAGTCGTGGTGCGGTAATGAAATACCCATTCCCGACACTGATATAGCGTATGTGTAGCTGTAATATATAGTTATCTCGGAGGTGATGGTGCAGTCGGAAAATGGCTGCGAGGAAGACGGCCTCATGCTTTGTTAATATAGCGCTTTTATAGCCAACAATAGACTCATTCATTACGGAGAAGAGAGGCTGCGCCGCAAAAAAAAAAATGTATTGGGCAGGCTGGTGGCCTGAGAAGCGTCCGTGAATCAGGGGGCAGGGAGCCAACCCTTTGATGTAGCTCATGCCCTGGCGGCCGTGAAAACAAGAAGCCATCAACACACGCGGTTATCGTGACTGTGCACAAATTCGGCCCAGCCAAGTAAACAGAGTCAGACAAGTCATTGGGCGACATTGCTCATTTAGCTATAGAAAGTATTTCAAACATGCACCGTCTGCCTGTGTTAATGTTGCAGCCAATCAAACCCTAAACTCGGCATGAAGGTGGCTTTCATAAACGCACAAACTTAAAATTTCGCTCACAGACACTGCTTGGAGCTGAATTCAACTGGCTCGGTGAAAGTCATTCTTTGAAGCTGAAACTCTTACCTCCGAAGTTAGCTTGAAAGTTGCAGTTAGCCATAATCATTTACAAAATGTAATCAAAATTGAAGAACTTGGGTGAAAGTACGGCCGGCCGGCCGCTCGATGTTGTTTGGGAGGAGGGAGGGGTGAAAGTGAAAGTACGGCCGGCCGGCCGGCCGTGGCAGTGAATAATTAGGGGAGGAGAGGCAGAGCACACACTGGGGGAAGCTTGTGGGAGGGAGGCTGGTGGTTTTGAAGTGCAGCGCACAGCTTCAAAAATCCTGTGGGAGGGAGGCTGGTGGCTTTGAGGTGCACGCGCTTTTTGCCAATGTGCTTGCGCATTAAGCTTGCTTTTCATGGGTACTGCATGGAATCGCCCAATAGTTAAACTCTGGATAAGCCCCTATATTCTCGCAAGCGCATTGACAGGTGAGACCTAAAAATGATATACAGGACTCTATCTTCAAAACCCTCCTCCGAATAATCCTCTCACATACTTAGATGTTTCTAAGAGAGGAGAGAGACCTGGAGCAGGAAGAAGAAGAGTCTTCAACAATTATTTGATTCAAATAAAATCAGAAATAATCTAAAATATATATATATTTAAGCAATACAAATATATCACTTCATTCGCAGGCAGAACAAAGTAACAGGATAAAAGAGAGCACTGTTTGCTTTCTGTATTCAACATACTACACTTACCGCTGCACAGCTTCAGGCAAGCAAGTGTTGTACAAAGTGACCAAAGCTCACTTATATGCTGCAGCCCACCCACTCCTCTACAAGGTTAAAGGTAGCTAAATCCTGGCCTTGCGGGGATCAATACAGATTCTCCTGCCACGGAGCTCAGTGTTACACAACCAAACCACTCTGTGCCCGGCACAGAGCAGACGATGAGTGCAAACATCAGAACCCTGGGCCATGCAGTGATCCTATCAACCAGATCCTCCTCTCAGTCATGAAACAGTAGCAGGAACTGGAATGTTGGGTTAGCTATACACTCACAGTGCCAAGTTGGGCGCGCAGTGCACTTCTTGTGTCCTGGGGTGAGAACACCTTATAAGTTACAACTAGGATGAAAGATATAGCTTTAATGTATGTTTGTGTGTATATATATATATATATATATATATATATATATATATATATATATGGTATTTCGATTGCACAAATACACCCAAAAGGCAGCGGAATGCTGTACATTGTAAAAGACAAGCAAGAAATCAACAGCTACAAGGAGTTGTAGCTAGGTTGAGGACGGTTGATGCTTTGTGATTCTGGGCCACATGCATTAAACATTTTTCCGGTCGCAAACAGGGCGATTCACAGAATCGGCCCGTTTGCGACCGGAAAAAGGCCTTTTCTGATGCATCAAAGGCCTTGAATTGGCAAATTAGGTTATCACAATTTTTTACGATGACTTAAATTGCTAATGCATTTTAGGGAATCGCAATTTGCAATTCCCTAAATGCGATGTAAGTAGCATTTCAAAAATGTGACTTTGCATTTAGGAATCGCAAATTACCATCAACTTTGGGTAGATGGTAGTTTGAAAATCCTTTGAAAAATGCACAAAACTGCATTTTTTCAAAGTGACATGTGGTGCACACACATTTCCTTAGGGCGTGTGTGTGAGCTACATGTGCACACTTATCAGGGGAGCCTTAGGTCCCCTAGGAATTGCATTTGCAATTTGCTATTACCAATTTAGTAACAGCAAATTGCAAATGCATTCCCGTTAATTCCTATGAACCTGTAGGCCCATATGAATGAATAGGAATGCACTCCCTAATAGCAAATCGCAATTTGCGATTCGCTATTAGGGATGGTTTACAAATCACAATTTATTTTGCGATTCCTACATGCATAAAGAATTGAGATTCCTAAATAGTGATTCCTTAAAAATCGCTATTTAGGAATCACAATTCCTCATGTTGATGCACGATGCCCATAGTGTTCTTTAAAAAAGATAAGTCTTCCAACACTTTCCTAAATTGAAGAATTGTTGTGGCGGCCCTGATGGATAGGTGGTTGTTGGTCCAGAACCAGGGTGGATAGATGGATAAGACCCGTAGTCAGCCCTGGATTGGCCATATTGGTCAAGGGTAATTTCTTGGTGGTCTGACTGGGTGGTGGCTGGTTTTGGAGCTGGGAGGCCAGATGGCAGCGTTTCCTGCCTGCATCGCTTCAGTGATTTAAAAGCAATGCAATACAAATAGTTTTAAAGCATGCAGGTCAGACCACACCTACTTCAAAACCTTCTGTTTTTGGTTTTGGTTGGTAGCTTCCTCCAGCAGGCTCGTACTGAGTAGCGCTGACTTTCAGGTCTTATGGGGGAAGTGATTGAGGGGTCTGTTGTTGCTTGGCTCAGAGAGACAAGTACATATATGATAAAGACTCTTCAAAATTCAAAACAATGTATTTCTTTGTAATGGGACTGTTGCAATGAATTCCCGTGTGGAGTATTAAATTATACCATTGCATTAACTGACCATTGTATAAGGGATTTAAGGCATGCTCGTAGAAACATCCAAGCCCCTCCACTTGACGACGATGCTATTAGTGAACCAAGAGGGGAATCAGTTCTCTTTTACCCCTTACATGTGACCTAGGGTAGTTCTACAGATGTAGTAACATTACAGTATTTTTTTGTGCATTGCACTCCCTGAACTGATCTACCTAAAGGTGCTCTTGTGATGATGAAGGAAAAGGAGGCCCGGTGAAAAAATGTGTTTCCTAGGATCACACAATGTGTTCAAGGGGAAGCCGGGAGTGATGCAAGGTTTCCAGTCTTCATCTTGTGCAATTCGGCCACTACATGGTTATCTCTTTCATTTTTTTTAAATCAAAGCTTGATCTTTGTGTTTATTTCTTTGAAGCAATAAATCAGTGCACTGTGTTAAATGCACCCAAGGAATGGGGTTTCTAATGTTTCGGGAGGGTTGTGTTTTAATGCAGAAGCTAAAATGAAAAACAGAGCATTCCACCCTGGTCAGTACATTTAGACCATTTGTACCACATAACTAAAACTCTTGATTCATTCTCACCCATTCTTGAATTCATTCATCCACCCACTCCTCACCCATCCAACTATTTATTCATTAGAGCCATGCAGTCATGTCTCCAATCTCCATCCATTCAATGACTGAACAAGGTTCTAAATTTAAAAATGTGTTGTAAAATGCATCATATTTGTAACTTTTTTCCAAAAACATTTGGGGGTAGAACCCTCTAGAGATTCCTTGCAGTAGTCAGGCTTACTCGCAGCATGCAGTATAAGGGAGCTGGTATAACAAAATTTGCCAAAACATGTATTGGTTCCTAATCCGGCCCTGCCTGTTGTGTCTCCTTTTTAGGTCTCGGCCTAGCGGACACTGCGCAGCAGTGTCGCCCAGCCGAGATTTTATGTTTACAAGTATGGGGGCTTGAACCCGCCCCTCTTCTCCATTGGCTTGGTTCCTAAACGGAGGCCAGCCATTGGAGGAGAGGGGCATCCTCCATTCAAGCCCTGTCTTTTTGGGATTCGGGGGGGGTGTTTTTTACGTTCTCTCTTTTCTTTCTCTCCTCTTCCCATTGGCTGGATTTTTAACTTCCAGCCAATGGGAAGAGGAGAGAAAGAAAAACACGCCCCCGAATCCCAAAATGACGCTGCGCTTCTCCAAGGCGTTTCTGCCTCGCCTCGGAGAAACATGGTGGTCTCTGAGTGTCTGTCCCTCGGTGCCCGCTTGTTGTACTTGCAAATCAGTTTATTTCTGCTTTGTATACATTAGGAAATTTTTCCATCTTCATATAAAAGTCTTTGAGGCCCAGCGCGCGCGCCTCTGGATCAGCGGTCCTCTCCCCCGTCGGCTGATTCCTCGCTGCCCTCGGTTCCTCACTGATAAGCTGCCCCTTGCAGGAGAATTACTGGAGCCCTGCGTGGAAACAACGGATAAAACATCAGACGCCGCGGAGTGCTGCAAGAGGGCCATTGTTGCGCTCCGCTGATAGCTCATTCCGTCTTCACCTTGTCCAAATAAACACTCTTCCAATGTACACAGCGACTGAACAGGGCCGTCTCTCTCCACCGGGCAGCGAAGGCCAATTAAGGCCCCGAGCTCACTCAACGACGGACAGAAACACACCACAAATGTGTCCACACGGTAATGCTGCTTGTAAGCGACACGTCTTTCTGCTGTTCTTCTTGTGGCGTTGGTCTCCAAGCACGTAATAACCATTTCTGTCCGCAATGACCGAGTACTGCTACCAAGAATTTCGACTGGCTCGATCTTAAGCCAAGAAAATCCAACGTGACGTAACATTATTTATTTTTAATTGACTTCATCGTTTTCATCGTTTTCAATTGGTCTTTACTATTGGCGTCACCGTAAGAAAATTCGGAAGATGAAAATAATAGTAGTTCTCATACGTGGACTTGTAGGCCTGTATAATAAGAAATACCAAACTACAATCCCCACAATCCAAAGCGTAGTTAGAAAAGGCAGGGCTGCAGGGAGATGACACCTATATATGTCGACACAGAACATACATTATCAAAGAATATAGAGAGGTAAAGAAATACGAGGATACGGATATTAAGATTAAGAAGAGAGAAAGGGGCAGTGTGAGTGTGTGCGAATGCGCACCTGCACATACAGGGGCATGTACAGTGGTGATTCGCACATCTAGCCAACATAACATTTGTGTGTACAGTAACCATACATTTATTGGTGAATGCGCTGCAAACACAGGATTCAGTATGGTTGCACTTTTCTCATGAAGCAGGCAGTAATTTTACATCTTCCCACGGAGGCGCTTTGAATTTTATTTCATTTAGAGGCTATTGATCATTTTTGCTTTTCTCATAAAATGTTAATACTTCCGATTACAAGGGATGAAATCGATAACATACAGTCCTTTCATTCGAAGAGAATGTATTTTAATTAGGAATGTAGCCCACTGGGATCAGAAAAAGTTTCGATTTCACCAAAGCCTGTTCAAGAGTTAAAGATCACCCAGCCTACTGCTGCCCCCGCCGATCCATATGTCTGCATCCTGATGCGGATGAGCGACAGCTGCCTGGGCTGAAACACGACAGCCCCAAACCACTTACTCCCACCCTGTCCAGGGAGTTAATGTTTTCATCTTCTCCTGTCCATCATGTAAGACGTCCCGGTGTGGATTACAGGATCTTCACTTGTTATCACTGATGGCAATGCCATGACTTTACAGCAAGCAGTAAGGATCCGTGTGCCTGTGTGTCGCACGCATTACGAGTGATAGACTAACGCACAACCAGAGTGGCTGTTTACACCCCATGTGTCGTTACACAGACACACCTGCAGTTCTCACGGGCGCCTTAACCCGTTGCATTGACTCCCTCCCCTTCCTCTGTAACTTCTGTGGTTTCTTTGAACCCCGGCCGCCATTCAGAGCCGGCCTGTGCAGCGCTTAGCAACTGCATTATTAAGCGGTTGTCGGGTGGCCGCTGGGCTGCTCTGCAGTGGATGGGACCCCTCGCTGCTGCACAGCCCGCTGCACACTTCTGTATGCACGGTCAGCCGGGGATGTGCTGCTTCTCACAACCCATATAAGGCGCTGCCAGCAAGAAGGCTTTTGTTCTTCTGGTGGGACGCTTACTTTTCTTTTGCACTTTTCTTCATTCAGCAAAGCTCAGTAAAATTGCTCAGTGGTGCTTAAGTAATAAATATAGATACATTAGTACATATTATACCTATTTATATCAAGAAATGCACATATCTTTAGATAAATATAATTAATGTAAATGTATATCCTCTACCTCCACCCTGACTCCTCCCAAACCATATTCTACTACCATGATCTCCAAAATAACCCTTTCTAGACTCTTCCCTCCTCTATCCCCCCTTGGGTCACCCCAAAAACTCATTTTAATACTATAATTTAGCAAACTACCCTGCTAAATTTTTCTTTCATGCATCCCTCCTCTTTACTCATCCCAAACCTCATCTCCCAATAAACACTATCTAGACTCTTCAATCTTCTATCCCCCACTATCCTTTTCAATTCAACAAACACTCACATGTCCACTGCTCAAATTAACACATATTTCCCTTCCTAACCCTTTCTGGGTTCTGGAGCAGTGTGCTACTCGCTGAAAAGTACTTCAATGCCTCATTAGGGGTAGTAAGTGCTTTATTAACCCCTTCGATACTATTGACGGAACGGTTCCGTCATGAGCGTCAGTTGGCCTGTGCTCATGACGGAACCGTTCCGTCATGAGCCCGTTGGCTCATTACAACGTTCAGCACAGCGCAGGAATCTGCGCCGCGCTGAAGGTGTTAATACAATTAAAATAAAATGCAGGCGTTGGGTTCTGCCCTGATGTAATTTTAAGGATTTATTTGGCCTGCTTTCAGCCCGGTGGGCATAGGCAGGTGTGTTTTAATAATGCAATGTTGTAATGCTTTTGTTGTTGTGCTTTTGGTCTTTCAGCACTATGTTTGATTTTTTTGACACCGTGCATTGCGTGTGGTGTCACTGCAACTTTTTTTCAATTGTCTTAAAGGGTCTAAAAGGTACCAGACGAGATGGAGCACTGCTTTGATAGTGGGAGGCCCTCCATTTCCTGTCACTAATATAGTAAAGAGACGATTCGGTGAATGAGTGGAGCGTGGGTGCCAGTCACCGCTGTCCTTTCTGTGCCCTCTGCCAACCTTAATATCCCCTCCACTCGCTTGTGTGTGTGGGTGGGTGGGTGGCTCTGTGTTTGTGTGGGTGGGTGGCTCTGTGTGTGTGGGTGGCTCTGTGTGTGTGGGTGGCTCTGTGTATGTGTGGGTGGCTCTGTGTATGTGTGGGTGGCTCTGTGTATGTGTGGGTGGCTCTGTGTATGTGTGGGTGGCTCTGTGTATGTGTGGGTGGCTCTGTGTATGTGTGGGTGGCTCTGTGTATGTGTGGGTGGCTCTGTGTATGTGTGGGTGGCTCTTTGTGTGTGCGGGTGGCTCTTTGTGTGTGCGGGTGGCTCTTTGTGTGTGCGGGTGGCTCTTTGTGTGTGCGGGTGGCTCTTTGTGTGTGCGGGTGGCTCTTTGTGTGTGCGGGTGGCTCTTTGTGTGTGTGGGTGGGTGGGTGGCTCTGTATGTGTGTGTGGGTGGCCATGTGTGTGTGTGGGTGGCTCTCTGTGTGTGTGGGTGGCTCTGTCTGTGTGTGTGGGTGGCTCCGTCTGTGTGTGTGGGTGGCTCCGTCTGTGTGTGTGGGTGGCTCCGTCTGTGTGTGTGGGTGGCTCCGTCTGTGTGTGTGGGTGGCTCCGTCTGTGTGTGTGGGTGGCTCTCCGGGTGTGTGGGTGGCTCTCCGGCCCCTCTCGCCTACCGTCTACCGCCCCGTCAAGGGCAAATGATCACATAAATCACGTTTTTGGTTTTACAGTTTGAGAAACCAAGGTGTCTCCACTTAACTCCTTGGTGTTGGAACTCATTGCCTTCAATAGTGCTTCCACACGCAACACAATTGCCGCATCTGTGGTGCCCCTCTAAACCCGCCGAACATTAAATAGAAGGCGAGGCCGATATACCTACAGCCCCGGACGGGGTGGTAGACTGGAGGCGAGAGGCGACGCCTCGTTCTACCAAAGGCACAGGTATGAAAACCTGCTTTCACAGCTAAGCGGTCTATAAAAATCTAGGAATTTTTGTAATTATTGGGCACTTACAAGTGTGTTATATAAACAGGTAGACGTGGCAGGATTTAAAGAATAAGAGAAAAAGAAAAAACGAAGTCCCTCGAGCGGTACCATCACGTGATCTGAAGGTACAGGATGGGTTTGGTAATCATATGTACCCATATAATTTTAATCATATACATATACTCATATACAAGGGGTATCTGAAAGCAGGCTATGTGTCATTCAATTAGGCTCACAAGAACAAGAAAACGACATTCCTCCGCCCCCCGGTGCACCGCAAGATAGCGCAAACCAAGGTATGAAAAACCACCCCAAAAAACAGTATTAGGTGGTTTGCAAACCCCTGATATTGTGTTGAGCAAAAATAGACAATATGTTGTTTGTTTCACAGACTGTTTCTTGTGGAATAAGTTGCCCAGCTTGACAGTTGAAGAAAAGAATTGTGTCCAGTGATAGAAGTTAAACTACATAGTATCACACAGGTACATTTGTTCCTTATCCAAACGTTTGAATTTCAACAAGAGAGGCCAATTGGTTGTTTTAAAACTTTGTTTTTCTGCATCCTAACAGAATAATACACAGCCCTGATGATGGTTTGGACATTCATGGTCCGAACCTGAAACGCGTCGGCTACCCCAGCAAGAGCGAATTGCAACAACTAGTGTGTTTCAGGAAAATAGCGATACATGTTTCTATCTACTCTTGTAATGTAGTAACTTCTTTTTTATGTTAAGAATTTTGATCATTGAATTGATCTAATATATTGCAAAACTGTTGCACTGCAATTTATACTGATTGTTGGATGTAATATTGATGTTTACGGTTTGATATTTTCGTAATATGCTTTTTGTCAATTGTCCATTTAATAGGTTTGTTAATAATTGTTTGTTTTGTGTATTCTCTTTCTGCCATTTGAAATGATTTTTTATGAAAGAATATGATTAAAAGGTATAAATAAATATACCGGACCGGATTTAATACAATAGTTTATTTGGTCCTCAATTTAAAAATAACTTGAGAGGGGGCAATCTTTTGTGTATTATAATTATATAGGGCCCAGCCCTCCCTCAGCCCCACCAAGGGCCTACCTCCTTTTTGTGTGCAACACAACAATTACGGCAGGAGGCTCTAGATTTTTGAGCCACAAATGGTTTTATTTTAGCTGCCTCCCCCTAAAAATTGTCTCAACTTCAATTTAATTCCTTCCGGAAAATAAATTGTCCCGATTCTGTTTTCAAGATTTCTCTCTTTCCTATTTCCAAATGTTGGTATGTATTTAACCTTTAGAAAATCATAAAGGTTGCAGGGTTGCCGCCTTTCCAAGCGAAAAATACTGCCAAATTGTTGCTGTTTTAAGAGTCTGCAAAGGCCCAGTCATGATAATAAATAGGATTTTAAACAAAATCAAATGCATTCATTTGTAACATGACTTTTCTACCTTTTGTTTACTTTAATTATTATTCAGGGATCGTTAACTCAGCACATTTTAAAGTGCCTTATTTTATATTTGCCGTTTGAAGTATATATAGATAAATGCTAAAATGCAGACTTGAGGTACATTTGCATATTTTTGTGCCAGCCAGAACATGAAAATACCGGTGGTGCCAGTAGAAAACCGGTCAGGTGGCAACCCTAATAGGAAGTGATGCCCTGTCCCTCAGAAGGTGACAGGGGATCCCTCAGGGAGTGATCTCGTAGCCCTCCAGAAAATTAATAGAGCAACTATCCCAAAGTGATACATCCAGGTGAGAGGCCATACCCTAGAAGCTGATGGAGCATACTTTATTTATTTAGAGGTGGAATAACCCTCGAGGGGTGACACAACAGCCTTCAAAAAGTGACAGCATGCCCACCCAGGGCTACTTAGTACCCCCATGCCATGCATCACACCATCAGAACAAAACTGCAATTCCCAGAATGCACCGCTCTGGTTTCTAAATATCCCAGAATGGCTTTACCGCGTTCATGGGACCGTCTCCCTCTCCCATGGAAGTCTTGGGGGTTAGCCATCAGTGCCAGGGTTGGCCAACTACCCTGGACAGAGCACAACCCCCCACCCCACACACCCCTTTGAAAGAGGCTGGTCACATGGAAAACAGACATAGCCATCGGAAGCGAGAGGAGAGCCCCTCGCACATAAGGACGCATTCTCCTCACCCGTCACCAGGGCCAGCCTGGACGCGAGCCTCAGCGGCGACGCCATCCCAGGGAGCTCACAGCACCTTTGAAACTTAAAACTCAGGTTTTGTGTACACAGGTCAGCGGGCGGCCATCGTGGAACGGGGTGGTTGCCGTTCACTACCAGGAGAGGAGCGCAAAAGGCGGCCATCTTGGCGCCCTGGTCATTCTGCAAAGGTCAAGTCTGTTCCCCGCAGTTAAACGATCCTGGGCAGCGGCCATCTTGGAGTGGGATGACGCTTCATTACTGCACTATAAAGGAGTATTGGTAATTGGAAGAGTTATTATAGCCACGGCCTCGGAAATTATACGGCAGGTGAGGACCAAATTATGCGTCAGGGTCTACTAAATTATGCGGCCAGAAAATGCAAATGATGTGGCATAATGTGGCACATTTTGTGATAGTATTTAATTACCTTGTTATTTTTACACCTTGCACTAATGTTTCACCTCAGCATACATGCCAACATTTTGAACATTGTAGGAGGGAGATTTTGAGGGAAATCTTGAGTATTGCTTTTTCCCTTTGACTTACATTGAAAAAAATTAGATGTTAGGCGGAAGACACCTATAATAAAGCACTTTTGGTGCTAAAGAGGAAGTCTCTCGCTTGAATCGGGCCTGTTGGCATGAATGCATTAGTACCAGTCTGAATCCAAAGACAGTAATAAGCAACAGAATAAGCATTAACAATGCAATAGGTCTAGCCTTTTATTAAGTTAAAGCCATTTGCTTTGCTATACAATAACATTAACAAAGCAAATGACTTTAACTTAATCAAAGGCGAGGCATGTTGCATTTTCAATGCTTGTTTTGTTACCTGATAATCTTTTCTACCACTCACTTCTTCCAGTCATACCATTCTCTTGGGGTTTATATGGTAAATAAAAAGCAGTTCGAAATGTCCCTTTGTTGTTACTTCCGTATGCTAGCCTGCTAGAACGGTGTCAAACAGGTGAAAACTTCATAAACCATTCTCCAAGAAATGTCACAATAGGCCTAAAGTCCGGAAAGGAGGGAATGTTACAAGACAGTCAAAGTAAAAACATAGGAAACATGCATTGGCAATGCCAATAGGTCTTGGCTACATGAGATCTTTTGGGTTAGTCAATGTTTTTTAGCCATGTTGCATAGCAGTGCAACCACTGTACAACGTGGCTGAAAGTAAAGAAAATAGCTATGATGATCAACGCAGGCCGTGTCATAGCCCGTTTTTTTGTTTTTTTTTTTGTTTTAACTTTCATCCATGTTGTACAACAGTTACAGTGCAAAACATCTAAAAGATATTTCAAACAAGCATTGGCAAAGCAACATGGTTTTGCCTCTGCCCAATGTATTGGTTTTGGCAATGGTTTGTACAACAGCAGCATGGCAAAAACTTTAAAAAAGCTCTGTAATTCGGTCAAAGCTATCGCGCCCTAGTGCTTTTTTTTTTAACTTTAAGCCATGCGCCGCTGTGCAACATGTTTTAAAAAATAGCAAAGCCAATAGTGAAAAGCCTTACAAATGAAGGAGAAATATCCAGCAGTT